>NC_061513.1:242755783-242809357 GCF_022539505.1 Lolium rigidum
CCATGGCAACTTTTCTTGTAGTCTATCATTATGTGAATGATGTAATGGATACACCCAATTAAGCATAGCATAAGATCACGTCATTAAGTTATTTGCTATAAGCTTTCGATACATAGTTACCTAGTCCTTATGACCATGAGATCATGTAAATCACTTATGCTGGAAAGGTACTTTGATTACATCAAACGCCACTGCGTAAATGGGTGGTTATAAAGGTGGGATTAAGTATCCGGAAAGTATGAGTTGAGGCATATGGATCAACAGTGGGATTTGTCCATCCCGATGACGGATAGATATACTATGGGCCCTCTCGGTGGAATATCGTCTAAATAACTTGCAAGCATATGAATGGTTCATAAGAGACAACATACCACGGTACGAGTAAAGAGTACTTGTCAGGAGACGAGGTTGAACAAGGTATAGAGATACCGATGATCAAACCTCGGACAAGTAGAATATCGCGTGACAAAGGGAATTGGTATCGTATGTGAATGGTTCATTCGATCACTAAGTCATCGTTGAATATGTGGGAGCCATTATGGATCTCCAGATCCCGCTATTGGTTATTGGTTGGAGTGAGTACTCAACCATGTCCGCATAGTTCGCGAACCGTAGGGTGACACACTTAAAGTTGGATGTTGAAATGGTAGAACTTGAATATGGAATGGAGTTCGAATATTTGTTCGGAGTCCCGGATGAGATCCCGGACATCACGAGGAGTTCCGGAATGGTCCGGAGAATAAGATTCATATATAGGATGTCATTTTATGTGTTTGAAAATGATCCGGTGCATTTATGGAAGGTTCTAGAAGGTTCTAGAAAAGTCCGGAAGAAATCACTAAGGAAGGAGGAGTCCCGGAGGGACTCCACCTCCCCATGGCCGACCAACCCTAGAGGGGGGAGTCCAAGGTGGACTCCACCAAGGGGGCCGGCCACCCCCCTTCATGGAAGGGTGGGAATCCCACTTGGGTGGGAGTCCCACCTTGGGTAGGTTTCCCTACTACATGGAAGGTTTTGGGTTCGGGTCTTATTAGAAGACTTGTAGTCCAACACTTGGGGTTCCACCTATATAATGAGGGGCATAGGGGAGGGGGCCGGCCACCACAAAGCCACAAGCTGGCCGCACCCCATAGAGGCCGGCCACCCCCTCTCCCCAAACCCTAGCCGCCCCACTCCTCCTTCTTCCCCGTACGCTTAGCGAAGCTCCGCCGAGATTCTCCACCGCCACCGACACCACACCGTCGTGCTGTCGGATTCAAGAGGAGCTACTACTTCCGCTGCCCGCTGGAACGGGGAGGTGGACGTCGTCTTCATCAACAACCGAACGTGTGACCGAGCACGGAGGTGCTGCCCGTTCGTGGCGCCGTGATCAAGATCTTCTACGCGCTTTTGCAAGCGGCAAGTGAACGTCTACCGCAGCAACAAGAGCCTCATCTTGTAGGCTTTGGAATCTCTTCAAGGGTGAGACTCAATAATCCCCTCGTTGCTACCGTCTTCTAGATTGCATCTTGGCTTGGATTTCGTGTTCGCGGTAGGAAATTTTTTGTTTTTTATGCAACGTATTCCTACACATATATGGGTGCAAGCTTTCCTCTAAGTTGGAATCTCTGCATTCCTTTGAGGGGTGATATTTTGAGATACACAAAATCTCCGATATCGAAAGTCATCTCTCGGCGTCTCTTGTCATCATAACTCTTCTATCTTGATTGGGCAGTCTTGAGGTATTCACGGATCTTGTGCACCTTCTCTTCAGCTTCTCGGAGAATATCTGGTCCAAAGACTTGGCTATCTCCGACTTCTGACCAGTTCAGAGGGGTACGACACTTCCTTCCGTAGAGTGCTTCAAAGGGGGCCATTTGCAAGCTGGCTTGATAACCGTTGTTGTACGAGAATTCTGCGTAAGGCAGGCAGTCTTCCCACTTAGATCCATATTCCAACACACATGCTCTCAACATATCTTCCAGTATCTGGTTGACTCTTTCCGTCTGTCCATCAGTCTGCGGGTGATACGCTGTGCTGAAATTCAGCCGGGTTCCTAGTCCTTCATGTACTTTCTGCCAGAATCTTGAGGTGAATTGGGATCCTCTATCGGACACAATTGACTTTGGGGTTCCATGTAGGCTAACAATTCTTGAGATATACAACTCTGCTAGCTTGGGGCCTTGGTAGGTGGTCTTGACGGGGATGAAATGGGCTACCTTGATTAATCTATCGACCACTACCCAAATAGAATCATTTCCTTTACTTTATTTGGGCAATCCAGTTATGAAGTCCATTCCTACAGAATCCCACTTCCATTCGGGAATCTGTAATGGCTGCAGTAATCCTGCGGGTCGCTGATGCTCTGCTTTGACTCTCTGACATGCTTTGACTCTCTGACAGATATTACATTTGGCTATGTAGCTTCCAATCTCTCTCTTCATTCCATGCCACCAAAATTGTTCCTTCAAATCTTGGTACATTTTGGTTCCACCGGGGTGGATGGAGTATAGGGTTTCATGAGCTTCCTTCAGAATAACTTGCTTCAACTTCGAATCTGCTGACACATAGGCGTCCATTGTACCAAAGAACTCCTTCTTCATCTTCGGTGAATCCAGGTGCCTTTCCTGCAGCTATTTGGTTCTTGATTCCGTCAATGCTGGCATTTCCTTTCTGTGCTTCTTTGATCTGACTAATCAAGGTAGGCTGAAGCTCTATGCTTGCTAGGAATCCTTCACTAACTAGCTCTAGTCTAAACCGCTCAAATTCTTCATACAAGCTAGGTTGCTCTTCTGCGATCATGGAGTTCAACTGACATGGCTGTCTACTCAAAGCATCCGCTACCACATTGGCCTTGCCGGGGTGGTAGTGAATTTCCATATCATAGTCCTTAATCAATTCTATCCATCTTCTCTGCCTCATATTCAGCTCCTTCTGAGTGAAAATGTACTTCAGGCTCTTGTGATCTGAATAGATCTCGCATCAATTACCCATGAGGTAATGACGCCATACTTTCAGGGCTAAAACTACTGCTGCAAGCTCTAAGTCATGGGTTGGATAATTCTGCTCATGCTGCTTCAGTTGCCTAGACAAATAAGATATCACCTTGCCTTCTTGCATCAACACACATCCGAGACCAATCTTGGATGCGTCACAATAGACGTCAACTGGCTTGGTGATTTCCGGCATGATCAGGATTGGGGCTTTGGTTAATCTTTCCTTGAGCTTCTAGAAGCTATCTTCACATTTCTCAGTCCATTCAAACTTCTTGTCTTTCTTCAACAGTTGAGTCATGGGTCTGGCTATGCTTGAAAATCCTTCAATAAATATGCGGTAATATCCCGCTAATCCAAGAAATGCATGAACCTCAGTCTGAGTGGTTGGGGCTGCCGCAGCCAATGACCAGTGGGGTCATCTATTTTTCAGGAAAAGACATATATTTGCCGCTCTGTGGGGCTGCCGCAGCCAATGACCAGTGGGGTCGTCTATTTATTTATAGAAAATCATATATTGCCGCTCCGTGGGGCCTCCGCAGCCAATGACCGCTGGGGTTGTCTATTTATTTAGAGAATATAATATAGAGCCGCTCTGTGGGGCCGCCTCAGCCCATGGCAGGTGACTATTTTCGTAGCTTAATCTAAAGTGACTCTTATGCTAAACATTATGCATAATATATAGAAAATAGCTAGATCTCTAAATATATAGAAAATAGCTAGTAGATCTCTAAATCGATGCATATGAAGCTACATATATATTCTTGGTCATAATCCCCTTATCTAAAGGGGATGGATACATGGCTTCACGTCGTCGTCACTTTCATCGTCAGTATCTTCGTCGTCTGAGTAGTAGTACTTCCTGCACATTGTTCCGTCGAACACCTTCACTGTGAGCACATCATCGCCTTCATATTTGAAGTGTACATAGCAGCCGAAATCCACACCGTGCGCGATGGCGAAATTCTCCCAGCCCTTGTCGAGATACATCCGGCCTTGTCCGTCAAATAGGACCTCCACGGTCCAGAGACGAGGACCGTAGTCAGCTGCTCGCAGATACACCTTAGCTGGCTCCTGGCCGTCAAGATAGTACGCAATTTTTTTTGGGAGTGCCTGCAAAGAGATCGAGCGCCGATCGTTTGAAATTAAAGGTTTTTTAGAACATGTCCATAATTAATCACATGCATCATATATGTGTGAACGCGTACGTACCTTCTTGACCAAAGGGTCTTCGTAGATGACGATGAAGAACTCCTCTATGATCAATGGCAGTGTTGACGATGGTGGTGGTGGCAATGATTATGATCCACCACCCCGGCCGCCCCTTCCCCTTCCCCTTCCCCTTCCCCTTCCCCTTCCCCTTCCGGTCCGCGTCCGAGACGTGGAAGCCATGGCAATGGATGATTAAGTGTATGTGAACGAAGAAGAGAGAGGCAGAACCTATTGACACAAGGGATGGCCGTTGTGGGTGTTTATAAGGGAGAGATGACCGTTGTAGGGGTTTACACAATAAATTAAGGAGGAGGTGACCGTTGTGGGGGTTTACACAATAATTTAAGGAGGAGATGACCGTTGTGGGGGTATATATCTCAACAAAAAAGTAATGCGGACTATTTTGACGGAAATGGAACTTCGTGATTTAGTTTATCATTTTACCGTGAAAAGTAATGCCTAAAAGAAATGGTAATTCGTGATAGTTCATCATTTTACCGTGAAATGGCTACAAGAAATGGGTGATGGTGTATCATTTTTTGCGTGAAATGGCTACAAGAAATGGGTGATGGTGTATCATTTTTTGCGTGAAAATTAATGGCTACAAGAAATGGGTGATGGTGTATCATTTTTTTGCGTGAAAAGTAATGGCTAAAAGAAATGGTGATGGTGTATCATTTTTTGCGTGAAAAGTAATGGCTAAACAAATTGGTGATGGTGTATCATTTTTTGCGTGAAAAGTAATGGCTAAACAAATTGGTGATGGTGTATCATTTTTTGCGTGAAAAGTAATGGCTACAACAAATTGGTGATGGTGTATCATTTTTTTGCGTGAAAAATAATGGCTAAACAAATTGGTGATGGTGTATCATTTTTTTGCGTGAAAAGTAATGGCTACAACAAATTGGTGATGGTGTATCATCTTTTGCGTGAAAAATAATGCCTAAAAGAGTTTATAATTTAGCTCGTGAAAAATAATGCAGAAAACCAAACTTAGAGGGTGGAAGCTAACCGCCGACAGAGAGAGAGAGAGGGTGGTGGCCCCGACCAGAGAAAGAGAGAGATAGGGGTTATCCTGCCCGTTAAATCCTACGATCAACGGTCGGCGGGCACGATCCGCGTGACATCGGCTAGACCAATCAGGGCAATGTTGGGCGTCTGTGAGAATTTGTGAAGGGAGAGGGCAAAACTGAGTAGTACCAAGAAACCAAGGGCAAGTGAGTAGTAAACAGACTAAGGGATTCAAATATGAGATTTAAAAAATGGAAAATGCGTGTTAGGTACAATGAAACCCATCTTGGCCTACCTCAAACTATTTGCAATACAAATATACATGAGTGTGAAAATTATGGCCTCATTCAGACAAAGTATGTTTTGGGGAAAGCTGTTTTGGGTAGGGCTTATTGTGGAAAACCATGCACCTTCATAGCTACTAGGTGATTTGAGAAGTGGCAATTGGTGGTAAAACTTGATTTATCTATGATTTGAGAAGTGGCAATTTGTGCTAAAGACTCCATGAGTAAGTGCCACTCTTTTTGGGAATTTTTGCACATTAAATAACCCATTTAACTAGTTAATCCCATTTGTTGACTCTCCGTTGACCAGCCACTTGAGGGTAAAACTGAGTATATTGCACTAGCCGTATTAGCACTCAAGGCGAAAACTGAGCACACAAAAAATGCTAGTATATGACTCGAGGGTATACCTGAGTATATCTAAATTTCCAGTGGTTAGACTCGAGGACGCGTGTTGTGGTGCGGAAGTGGAAGACGTGCCATTGTTGACGCGTGTCGCGGTGCAGACGTGCAATAGTGGACGCGTAGGACGCGGGTCGCATTTAGGACGCGTAAGTCTCCCTCCCTCTGGACACAGTACGTCTCATTCTCGCTCACGCACGAAACCACCCCTCTCACGTCCCATCAACTTCTCCAAAAAACCCCAACCGCCGTACGAGCGCTCCCCTGCCGGCGATGGAGAAGAAGAATGCGCCGGCGGCCATCGCCCTCGAGCCCGTCACCTCCAAGTCCGTCGCCTCCCAGCCCGTCGCCTCTGAGCCCGTCGTCGCCGAGCCCGTCGCCTCCGAGGGCGGCGCATCCAAGCGCGGCGCCTCCGTGAACTGGGCCTGTCTCACGGCTGACGGACCACTTCACAAGATCGGCGAATGCTTATTGGCGAATGAGGAGTACGTGGACACCTACTCTGCTATGAGGCAAGTCTGTAAAAATTGGCGCTCAGGTTTACCTGATCCCGACGTGCACCTACACGAATGGATCATGCTAGACCACGCCCTTCCACGCGCCGCTGAGTTCACCTTCCTCCATCTCGGCACATCCCGCTACGTCACCATAGATCTATCTCGCAGTTCGTGCAAGGTTCAAATTCCTCCATATCTATAGGGTTAATCTATTCTTATTTTCAATCTTAGTGCTGAATGTTATCTTCATCAATATATTTTAGATTCTACTTCGTCGGCTTTTCCCGTGGCGTCATCGTGCTTGCCCAGAAGAACCCGCCGCACAAGATACGGCTTCTGAACCCACTCACAAAGACATCGAACACTATGTTTGAGGCGCAGATGCCAACTGTTTTTCTGGATTCAGTCGCTGCAATCAACTCCCCGACTATGGTCTTCCCTTGCAGACATTACCCGGAGGAACTTGGTTGGGTCGATGAGAGACTCCAACTAAGGATATATATGAACATGGTTGGGGAGAAGGAAGATTTTCGATCAAGAACCATAGTATGTGTTGCATTACCCCGTTCAATGGTGAACTGTATGCAATAGCTTCGGACAATTTTGAGTCCGGAAGAATAGTATGCACCAATGTACAGAAGCAGCAGCGCGCGAGCAGTGTCAAGATGGAGACACTAATTTCATTTCCAGAACATGGACGTGACAAGTTCTACCTTGTGAAGTCGGATGGTGATTTGCTGCTTGTGTTGATGAAAAACACGCCTGTGGTGTACCGTGTGGACACTCAGAGCCGCTCTCTCCATCCGGTCAGTAACATTGGCATTCATGCCTTGTTCGTGCATTATATCCGGTGTATCTCCGTCGACACCAGAGTGCACCCGACTCTTCGACCTGGCTGCATCTACTACGCGGATTTGGGTTATACCAGAGAGTACTTTCATCATACAAATTCCTGGGATGAGTCGCCACAATATGTGCATAGATTAGGAAGCTACGGTCTGAGAAATAAACACAGGCCATACCGTTTGGAGGATGTATTGGCCGCACACTGCAGACGGCGGGAGTTCAATGAATATTTCCTCGGGATAATGCACGGCTGGAGCGACGGAGAAATATATAAGGAATGAATAACAAATTCATTCATCCTGGGGTATCCTAATCTTATTGTTGGCCATACATTGCGTGCGTCTTGTATTTTTTTTCAGCTTAGTTTGTCGTGAACATTAACAATGTTATTGGCTGCTTTTGGCTGCTGTATGCGTTTACCTATGTATTATACTTAGTTTTCTCGATTATGCTGCTGTGAATTTATCATATAATAGCTTCTAGATTTGCTACTAGATTTGCTGCCATATTGGGGAAAAATGAGGGCCAAAAGGCATAAATAATTGAAGAAAGACAGAAATAGAAGCTTCTCTAGATTTGATACTAATTTGATGAAAAAGACAGAGAGAGAAAGAGGGGAAAAGGTGCTGTTAAAAATGCCAATTTGGGCCGAGAGAGACAAAACCCAGCTCTCACGTACAACCAAACACGGTCTCGTGCTGTCCCACATGGTCCCTTCCTACCAACCCCACACGACGCGGCCCCACATATGACGCGGCCCCACACGTCAGCACCGAACGTTCAAATAAACGGATTCCTTCCGTCTGAGCTCTTTCTGCGGGTTTCAGACAAAGGCTTGGGGAAAACTGAGGAAAAACTAAGGGGCTGGGGAAAACTGAGTACAACTAACGACCCGAGGGCACGAAAATAGAAATCCCTATGTATTTTGGAGGGAGGGCAAAACGGTCCAAAAAAAACGTTGACGAATTTTTTTGGGAGAAACCTTAGCTCCTTTATTATTACGTATAGATTACTACTTCCATTCATTAATTTGTTACTCCTTAGGCTGAAGCACAATGATCATGTCGCAAGTTCGCAACTAGCTCAGGCCCTCAGCCTCAGGAAAAAGCAATACAGATCTGTTGAATGTAGATGGGCTGCAGCCCAATAAGGCAGCCCATTTAGTCTACAATTCCTGAAATCTCAAGGCCCATCACGTTGGCAGCTTGGGACAACCTTGGGGGACAAAGTTTAGTCCCACATTGCTAGTTGGGAGAGAGTTGGAGTGGTATATAAGGACTGCTGTTCTAGTCATTCCAAGTGAGTGAGAATAGAAGGAGCCCTCGCGCACTCCTCCTCCTCCGCCCGCCCCGCCTCGCCTCGTCACGCACGTCGCGTTTCATGGCTCGAGTTCGAGAGACAGATCAGATCTAGAGAAATATACAGTTCTCAGAACTCTCTAGTCCATCTCTCTCGCGAAGTTCCTTTTGTTGAGCTACTCTCTAGTCTTCCCCATCCCGGCGACTGCGTGCACAGCCGTCCGGGAGAGCAGGCCTCCGAAACTCCGTCCGTTGAGATCCTGCACCGGGAGACGGGCGATAAGATTTTTGGGGAGCGTCTCGGCGCGACTGCTCGCTATTGTTCATCTTCTTCTTCGACGATCCGGCTGCTTCATCGACAGATCTGACTACACCATGGGCGACATCAACAATACCCATGGTGGTGGTGGTGGTGCTGCTGCTGCGGCCTTCCCGGTCGATGTACGTGCTTTTTCTCTCCTACCTTGCACTGCTACTTGTTCCATGTTCAGATCTGATGCATGTGCTTAGTCTGATGTATGTGGTTGAGTATGCTTGTGCATCTGTCATGTTGTTTTCGGTAATTAATCTCATACGGAAATTGCCTAATAGTCCAACAATCCAAAAACCTTATGTGCTTAGGCAATTTTCACCGTCTGGTTTTGCTGCTGCACTTAAATCGAGCCCATTTATGGGTTCTCATTTCAAGAGATGACAGAATAAGACCCTCTTGTGGCTCACTTCTATGGGCGTGCACCGAGTTGCGGAAGGTATTCCCAGAGGTCCGCTTACTCCTGAAGAGGATAAAGCGTTCGGGGATGCCACCGTAATCTTTGTGGGTGCCGTCCTAAGTGTGCTTGGAGACAAGTTGGTTGATGCTTATCTCGCACATTCAAAATGGGAAGGAACTCGTGAGATGCACTCGGATGCTAAGTTTGGTGCTGCCGATGCCGGAGGTGAACTGTATGCTATGGAGCAGTTCAATGACTACAGAATGGTTGAGAACCGATTTGTAGTAGAACAGGCTCATGAGATACAGATCATGGCAAAGGAACTTGAGCTCCTCAAGTGTGTGCTACCGGACAAGTTTTTCGCGGGATGCATTGTCGCTAAGCTTCCGCCTTCATGGAGGAACTTTGCCACTTCTCTGAAACATCAGAGGCATGAGTTCTCTGTTGAGAATATCATGGGCTCTCTGGATGTTGAGGAGAAGGCGAGGGCAAAAGACAAACACACTGGAGGAACCGAGGGACGTTCTGCTGCCAATATGGTGCAGAACAATGCCCACAAGTCCAAGGGAAAGAACAAGGGGGTCTCCTAGACTACCAACTTCAAGAAGAAGGGGAAAACGAAGAAGAAAGATCCTTGCTGGGTGTGTGGTGAGATAGACCATTGGGCTAATCGCTGTGCACAACGCAAAGGAAAGAAATGTCAAGCTGGACAGAACTCAAATTCTGTCAGCATGGTCATTGGCAACACAGAGGAAGGAACTACAGGGTATGGTAATATATTACCTACTGTTCTTTCGGTGTTTCAGCCCACGGAATGGTGGGTTGATACAGGTGCCGATGTTCATGTGTGTGCTGACATCTCCATGTTTACCTCTTATCAGGCTCGACGTTCCTCAGTAATGATGGGGAATGGGTTACATGCTACTGTTCATGGTGTTGGCACGGTAGATCTGAAGTTTACTTCGGGAAAGATCGTGCAACTGAAGAACGTGATGCATGTCCCTTCTATCAAGAAGAATCTCGTTAGTGGCTCCAGTCTTATGAAATATGGGTTTAAGTTGGTGTTTGAGTCCAATAAAGTTGTACTATCTAAGTATGGAACTTTTGTTGGAAAGGGCTATGAATGTGAGGGAATGTTGCGCTTCTCTCTAGAAGACTTCTGTGATAATGTTGTGAACCATGTAAGCACTAGTGTTAATGAAACTAATGTTTGGCATTCACGACTTTTTCATGTTAATTTCGGTTGTATGACGCGGCTTGCTGATATGAGTTTAATTCCGAAATTCACCTTTGTCAAAGGCTCTAAGTGCCATGCTTGTGTGCAAGCAAAGCAGCCTCGCAAGCCTCACAAGCCTGCGAAGGAAAGAAACTTGGCACCACTAGAGCTCATACATTCAGATCTATGTGAGATGAATGGTGAGTTGACAAGAGGTGGAAAGAAATATTTCATGACTTTGATTGATGATTCCACTAGGTACTGTTATGTGTATCTCCTGAAAACTAAAGATGAGGCTCTTGATTTCTTTAAAATCTATAAGGCTGAAGTTGAGAACCAACTTGAAAGGAAGATAAAAAGGGTTCGGTCCGATCGTGGTGGAGAGTACCTTTCTAACGAGTTCAATTTATTCTGTGCGGAACATGGTATAATCCATGAGAGGACGCCTCCCAATTCCCCACAATCCAATTGGATTGCGGAAAGGAAAAAACCGTACTCTAACAGATTTGGTTAACGCCATGTTAGATGTTTTGGGTTTATCCAAGGAATGGTGGGGGAAGGCTATATTGACTTCGTGTCATGTCCTAAACCGTGTTCCAACCAAGAATAAAGAGATTACCCCTTATGAGGAATGGGAAAAGAAAAGACCAACACTCTCCTACCTACGAACTTGGGGCTGTTTGGCTAAAGTGAATTTGCCAATCACCAAAAAGCGAAAGCTTGGACCAAAAACCGTGAACTGTGTCTTTCTTGGCTATGCTGCCCATAGCATTGCTTATAGATTTCTTGTGGTGAAATCCGGAGTGAATGACATGAATGTTGACACCATCTTTGAATCAAGAGATGCTACATTCTTTGAGGATATATTTCCTATGAGAGATATGCATGTCATGTCTAGTTGGGAATCTGATCCAATACATGAAACTCCTATGTTGTCTGATGAGGAATCTGATGATGTGAGTTCAGATTCTGATGAAGATGACAATGAAGCTCCCACAAGGAGTAAGAGACAAAGGATTGCAAAATCTTTTGGTAATGATTTCATTGTTTATCTTGTGGATGATACTCCCACTACCATTTCAGAAGCTCTCGCATCTCCTGATGCAGACTACTGGAAGGAAGCGGTTCAAAGCGAGATGGATTCCATCTTGGCTAATGGAACTTGGGAGTTAACTGAGCATCCTTATGGGTGCAAACCTGTAGGATGTAAATGAGTATTTAAGAAGAAGCTTAGAGCTGATGGTACTATTGAGAAGTACAAAGCTCGGCTTGTAGCCAAAGGCTATACCCAAAAGGAAGGAGAAGATTTCTTCGATACCTACTCACCTGTGGCGAGATTGACCACAATTCGTGTACTACTGTCATTGGCTGCCTCAAACGGTCTTCTCGTTCATCAAATGGACGTTAAGATGGCTTTCCAAAATGGAGAGTTGGACGAGGAAATTTACATGGAACAGCCTGATGGTATTGTACTACAAGGTCAAGAAAGAAAGGTGTGTAAATTAAAGAAATCTTTGTATGGTCTCAAACAAGCACCCAAACAATGGCATGAGAAGTTTGAAAGAACTTTGACATCTGTGGGCTTTGTTGTTAATGAAGCCGACAAATATGTGTATTATCGCCATGGTGGGGGTGAGGGAGTTGTCTTATGCTTGTATGTGGATGACATACTAATTTTTGGTACAAGTCTCAAAGTGATTGAGGAGGTAAAAACCTTCTTATCTCAGTGTTTCGAGATGAAAGATCTTGGAGAAGCTGATGTTATATTGAACATCAAGTTATTGAGAGATGGGAATAATGGGATTACACTTGTGCGATCTCATTATGTTGAGAAGGTGTCGAACAGATTTGGCTATGCTGATTGCAAATCTTCTCTCACACCTTATGATCCTAGTGTCTTGCTTCGAAAGAATGAAAAGGCAACTAAAGATCAATTGAGATACTCTCAAATCATTGGTTCACTCATGTATTTAGCTTGCGCTACGAGGCTCGATATCTCGTTTGTCGTATGCAAACTTAGCCGGTTTGTGGCCAACCCGGGAGATGATCATTGGCATGCTCTTGAGAGAGTGATGCGCTATCGAAAGGGAACCATGAGTTATGGAATTCATTATACCGGGTATCCAAGAGGACTTGAAGGGTATAGTGATTCCAATTGGATTTCTGATGCTAAAATGAAGGCCACAAGTGGATATGTTTTCACTCTTGGTGGTGGCGCTGTTTCCTGGAAGTCTTGCAAGCAGACCATCTTAACAAGGTCAACTATGGAAGCAGAACTCACATCATTAGATACAGCTACTGTCGAAGCGGAATGGCTTCGATAGCTCTTGATGGACTTGCCTATGGTTGAAAAACCAATACCGGCCATCCTCATGAACTGTGATAATCAAACTGTGATTATCAAAGTGAAAAGTTCTAAGGATAATATGAAAAGTTCCAAACATATCAAGAGGAGATTGAAGTCTGTCAGAAAACTGAAAAACTCCGGAGTGATAGCATTGGATTATGTCCAAAGTGCTAAAAATCTGGCAGATCCTTTCACGAAAGGACTATCAAGAAATATGATAGACCTAGCATCGTGGGAGATGGGTTTGAGACCCACTTGAGTTGCCGAGGGGGTAACCCAACCTACGTGATCGGAAATTCCGTGAACTAGGACCTGAGAAAACAAACCGGAGTAACTGAGTTGAGAGAAAATTTAATACTCCCACTCCGCTGCAGATGCAATTCTCTCATAGCTACTGTAAGGCAGGTTGACAATGTCTTAATGTGTTCTGAGCGGCTCTTGATGAGCGAAGACGCTGGCCTACAGGGCGATCTTTTGAAGAACACACCTATATGAGTGACACTATTGGTCATAGTGTGGGAGATTTGGGTGAATCTCTAGTAAGCTCATGAAAGGCCGAGGAGTATGACTTATAAGCTCCACCCGAGGGGAAGGCTATGGTAGCCTAGTACCATGCCGACATTGAGCAAAACTTGCTGCACAAAGACTGACAATTCAAGGCATAGTCCATTGTTCGGTTGTAGTCAAGCATAGCACCTTGCCTAGGTTGAAGTTCAACTTAACAGTCTCCACTGAAGTGTAGGTATATTAAACAGTGAATGGAACTAATGTGTCATCTGATGTGCATATGAGATCTGGTGGGGGATTGTTGAATGTAGATGGGCTGCAGCCCAATAAGGCAGCCCATTTAGTCTACAATTCCTGAAATCTCAAGGCCCATCACGTTGGCAGCTTGGGACAGCCTTGGGGGACAAAGTTTAATCCCACATTGCTAGTTGGGAGAGAGTTGGAGTGGTATATAAGGGTTGCTGTTCTAGTCATTCCAAGTGAGTGAGAATAGAAGGAGCCCTCGCGCACTCCTCCTCCTCCTCCGCCCGCCCCGCCTCACCTCGTCACACATGCACGTCGCGTTTCGTGACTCGAGTTCGAGTTCGAGACACACTCAAGGAAGACTAAATTTTTGCTTGGTGCACCAACTGTGTTGGGTACGTGTCGACTTGCATGTGCATGTTCGCCACGTGTCCCTGGGTTCCTACGCGTGGCAACGCGGTCGGGTCGGCTTCCCAGACTATACAAGGAGACAGATCAGATCTAGAGAAATATACAGTTCTCAGAACTCTCTAGTCCATCTCTCTCGCGAAGTTCCTTTTGCTGAGCTACTCTCTAGTCTTCCCCATCCCGGCGACTGCGTGCACAGCCGTTCGGGAGACCAGGCCTCCGAAACTCCGTCGTTGAGATCCTGCACTGGGAGACGGGCGATAAGGTTTTTGGGGAGCGTCTCAGCGCGACTGCTCGCTACTGTTCGTCTTCTTCTTCGATGATCCGGCTGCTTCATCGATAGATCTGACTACACCATGGGCGACATCAACAATACCCATGGTGGTGGTGGTGGTGCTGCTGCTGCGACCTTCCCAGTCGCGATGTACGTGCTTTTTCTCTCCTACCTTGCACTGCTACTTGTTCCATGTTCAGATCTGATGCATGTGCTTAGTCTGATGTATGTGGTTAAGTATGCTTGTGCACTGTTATGTTGTTTTCGGTAATTAATCTCATACGGAAATTGCCTAATAGTCCAACATGATCTAGTACTGGTACCCGTGCAACATGCATGAATTGTTGGTGGTACGGTAATACCAAAGGAAAAAATGGTATCAGTCCTGAGTGGTAGTATTAGTATAAGATCAATGAGTCGGGGAGAGTAGAGCCCGACGGTGCCGGGCAGCGGCAGCGGCGTCCCTGACGATCGGATGGCGTCGTTGACAAATGTGACAGCTTGGGTTTACCATCTAGTCGACCGAAGCCGCAACAAGCCTTTTGTGACAATTGGAAGGGCCGAGTCTTAATCTTCATTTGCTTTCAAGTCCCTAAGGTCATGTACAACGGAGACTCTTATCCACGGGCGGTTGGAATTTCTTCCCGACCGTTCGCGGTTTTGTCATCCGATCCTGGCCGACGGACGCTTAATTAGAAGCATCGATGCAAAATCCTGCGCCCAGCGCTTGCCTTGCCACAGAAAAATCGGACAGGTCGTTAGAAAGTATAAGAGCATCTCCAGTCGCGTCCCCTAAACCGTCCCCCAAAGCGATTTGGGGCGCGCCGGACAAAAAAAGCGTTCCAGCCGCGTCCCCCAAAGCCCTTTTTTGTCCGGCGCGCCCCGATACGGTGTCCGGCGCCCGAGCCCGTCCCCGTCCCACAGGGGACGCACCGGGGACGCCGGACACAACGAAAAGCGAGGCCAACCGACGCGGGCCCGACCCGTCAGCGGCACAGGGAAAATTCGCCTCACACTCCCGCCAAATCCCGCCGCTCCCGCCAAATCGCGCCTATACCGCCGCGCACAGGCCTCCCAAAACATATCCTGCCGCCGATTCATTTCTCCTATCCCGCCGATTTCTTTCTCCCTCCCGCCGTGCACCCGCCGCCGCCGCTACCCTCTCCCCATTCCATGGCGCCGCCGACAGCCCCCAAAAAGATGGCGAAGAAAGCGGCCAAGAAGCCGCCGGGCAATGCGACGATAGGGGCGAAAGCGCCGTTCGCGAAGCCGCGGAAGGCGCCGGCTGCGAAGAAGAAGCCTGAAGGCATGACCGAAGATGAATGGCAGCAAGATTGCCTGCGCCGGAAGCTATCGACGGCGGAGCGGAAAGGACGGAGGGCGGCGGAGCTGGAGAAGAAGGCTCTGGCGGCGCGCCAGCACCAGCGCATAATCGCCGGGTGTATCGCCGCCACCAACGCGAGCCCATATAGTACGAACGTGCCGGTGTACGTTCCGGGAGTCTTCTCTCCGTCGCAAGCCGCCTTCTACAACGACGGCCCCTCCGCCACTCCCGGGTGCGTGACGCCTAACTTGTCGCCGCACTACCAGGATGCGCTGCCGCACGGCGGCTTCAACCCCAACAACCTCTACTCCCCGGCGTACGAGCAACGCGAGCCAGGACCCGGTCCGGACGGCGGCCCTTTCACCGGCCGCAGGGGTCCGCTCGAATACGACGGCGCCGGTGCTGAGGAGGACGACGGGGTTGAGGAGGAGGACGACGAGGAAGAGGACGGGGTGGAGGACGACGAGGAGGACGACGTTGAGGACGAAGAGGGCGGCGACGAAGAGGGCGGCGAGGGAGAGGACGACGAGGGTGCCGGTGACGATGATCTCGTGGAGGTAGACGCGGACGGCGTGAGGACGAAGAAGAAGAAGAAGAAGAAGGCGTCGGGCACACGAGGCCCGAAGTGGACGGTTCTGGAAGATCTTTGTCTCTGCGAGTCGTGGGCGACGGTGAGCCATGACTCCATCATCGGCGCCAACCAAAAAGGCGGGAAGTATTGGGCGAGGATCAAGGCCGAGTTCGATGAGCGCAAGCTGATCAACAGCGACTACCGGAAAGTGCCAATGAAGAGGAGCCAGAAGGCAATGTCGACGCGATGGGCCATCATCCGAGGCGTCGGTGAACTCCTTCCATGGGTACCATCACGACTTAGAGACCAGAGGCGACAGCGGCGCCGACGTCGGCCAACTGGTACGACTGTTTCTTCCATAATCCGTAGCGCCCACATTGTGTTCGATGAAATGACTCTGCTTTCTTTGGTTAGTTTGATCGGGCTATGGAATTGTACGCCAAGTACTCGGATGGTCACAGGCCGTTCGCGCCGACGCATTGCTATGGCAAGCTCAAAGTGAATGAGAAATGGAAGTTGACGCGCCTCGTCGTTGTCCAAGGGGAAGGACGCCATTGATCCGGACGCGTCGCCGGCAACGTCGGCAGGGCGTCCCATCGGCAACAAGGCTGCCAAGGCCGCCTTGGCCGACGCTGCGTCCTCTGAGAAGACGCAGGCGTCGATCACGAAATGCCTCGCCGACGTCTCCTCGACCTTTATCTCCCGCGACAAGAAGGCCGACCAAAGGTGGGCCGAGCTGCTCAAGAGGCAAGAGGACAGAGGGAATGTCTCCCCGGACGCGAGCGGCGCACAACTTCTTCAAAGGCCAGATCCTCGACGACATCGAAGCCAAAATGGCGGCGGCGGACGCGGCGGCCCTGGCAGCGGCATCGGCATCGGCGGCAGCGGCAGCGCAGCAAGAGCAGGATGACGCGTCTTCTACTGCTACACCTGCGTCGGCCTCCGCGTCGGCGACGGAGCAGACGCACCATGCACAGGAACAGGCAGATCGCGACGAGGTCGTCGTGCTCGACGGGCCTGCGTCGACTCAGGACACGACGCCGTCGACCAACCCCTTCTTCTAATTTGCATGCACCACCGGTCTGTAATATGATCGCGCGCCCAATACTTTGATCGATCGCCGCTACTCTGATCGCGACGAACCGGCGGGAACGATCTCTTTTGAATGCATCTATTTGAATTTCAGATTGGGGGCGGCGTTTGGGGGACGCGGCTGGGGAGCGACGTCCCCCAAACGCGGCACGAACAAAACACGTCCCCCAAACGCTCAATCCGGCGCGCTTTGGGGGACGGTTTGGGGGACGCGACTGGAGATGCTCTAAGCGCCTGGAGGCCCTGCGTTGGAGGCTTGGAGCCATGGACTCCTTCGATCGACGCCAGGATTAGTATCCTTTTTTTTCTCGCCTCAAGCGTCTGAGCAAGCGCTCGGCATTGAACATGCCCTAATAGGTATCTCAAAAAAAAAGTCCCTAATAGGTATTTTTATTTTTACTAATGGGGTATATATGATCTGAGGCCGGTAAACTTTTGGGTAAATAACAAATTTTTGCTCAACCCAATTCTGTTATACACTAGGTGACCCGGCTACCATATTCGACTACGACGAGAAGGACCTGGCGTCGGAGGAGTCCCTGTGGGCTCTGTACGAGCGGTGGTGCAGCTTCCATAAAGTGGCGCGGAGCCATGATGAGATGAGAAAGCGGTTCGATTGTTTCAAGACGAAGGCACGACACATCTACGAGTTCAACAGGTCTGGCAGCAGCTACACCAAGGGACTCAGGGCGACTTCTTTTGGGCTCCTGCTTATGCATAAGCCAGCTTATAGAAAATGGTGGGGAGAAACTGTGGTGGGAAGAAGCTCCTAGAAGCTAAGTCCTCCTATTCTTTTGGGCTTCTAGGAATTTAGGTTGTTTGGTGTGTTGAGTTGTAAAATGTCTATAATGTCCCTAAATTGGATATGGATCCTAAATAAGTTATAATACCATACATATGGTAGTTTTTAGTGAAGAATGAACTATAATTAAATCAAAAAATTATGGAAAGTCCAATAATAATTAAAATATGGTGTCATAATATAATTCAGTACATTCCAAACCAGAAGAAATGTCTTAATATTTTCATAAATACAATACAAGAACTCCTCACACAACCAAACTTGCAACAAGATAGTATTTTCCTGCATGCTGAAAGAATATCAAAACTTTCAATAAATTATTCACTATATCATATATGTAATGTACAAGCACAGATTTGCAAAATTATCACTAAATTAGTGCCCAGAACTATATCATAGTGTACAACAAATGCATCATACACTAGTGGAAAACGGGGCTATAGGCCCGGTTCATTTAGGCCTTTAGTCCCGGTTTCCAAACCGGGACCAATTAGGCGGGACTAAAGGTCCCGCCCTTTAGTCCCGGTTGTAAAACCAACCGGGACTAAAGGTCCCGCCACGTGGGCTGCTGGCGCGCGTCGAGGAAAAAACCCTTTAGTCCCGGTTTGTAACACGAACCGGGACTAAAGGTTATTTCGTTATTTTTTTATCTATTTGGTTCCCAATTATTTTTCGCTCCTCTTTTTTTTCCTATTTTTTCAGAATTTCTAGTATTTCAGTTATTTAACTAGTTTAGTTTCTAACTCCACTTAATCTCTAACTACCCTTAATCTCTAGTCAAATTACTTACTCGTGGTCCAACTTCCCGCTCGGTCACCCATCCTCCCACTACTCCAAGCACTAGCACGCTTAACTTCCAAGTTCCTTTCCCATCCCGCTTCCAAGTGCTTCGCGCGCATGTTGTGATACTAGTATCATATCAATCCTATTAACATGTTGGTCGATGTCACACTTATTTATTATTCGAATTCCAAATAATTATTTTAATAAACAAAACTAATAACGTACATGTTGTGGTAATGGTATTATAATTATAATTTTTTAAATCTGTATTATAATTGTTTTTTTAATTTATTATTTTTTAATATTTTTTTGCCAAACTTGAAAATTTGAAAATCTAAAAAATTGGCTAACTTTATGGTTAATTAATAGTAATCTTTATGCATGATGTAATTATTATTTTAAAAAAATTTAAAAAATAAAATTCCGAATTTCTGGCAAAAACTAAAATCTTCCTGCTTTCATATTTTCATTTGGAATTTTAAGAATCTAAAAATTGGCTAACCCGGTTAACCCTGGTGAAATCGGATGTAACTTTTTCCCAGGATTTTTTTGATATATTATACGTTTTTCTTCGACGTCGTACGCAAAAGTTGTTGCGGTTTTACCATTTTTCAAAACATTTTTGCAAAATAAGTGAAAATTCAAATTTGTTAATTTTCCCTAATAGTAGGTTGCATAACATACAAGAATCCGAAAATATTTTATTTTTTGAATTTTGTATCATTTTCTTTTCTATTTTACAGTGTTAAAAAAGCGATCCGGGGGGGTGGAGGTGCATGGGGAGGCAAAAAACTCTTTAGTCCCGGTTGGTAATACGAACCGGGACTAAAGGGTTTTGCCCCATAGACCACCCTTTAGTCCCGGTTTGTATTACCAACCGGGACTAAAGGGTCCAAACGAACCGGGACTAAAGGATTTTAATGATGAACCGGGACCAATACCCCCTATTGGTCCCGGTTTGGTTCAAAACGGGGACTAAAGGGTGGGACGAAAGGCCTCTTTTCCACTAGTGATATATCCAGGAACGATTTGATATCAACAAAATAAAATTGAAACTAGACAGACATTCACATCTCAAAGAAGCAGGCGACTCCGCAGCGGCGACGGCCGTGCAACGGCGGGAGAGACGAGGGTTGGGGAAGGCGTCTGCGAGCGGCGGGGAGGCTGCAAGCGACGGCGAGCGCGGGGCGGCTGCGAGCGACGGGGAGGCTGCGAGCGACAGCGAGCGCGGGGCGGCTGCGAGTGGCGGGGAGGCTGCGAGCGCGGGCCGGCTGGCGAGTGGCGAGGGCGGCATGGCGACGAGGGGCGAGACCGGCGGGGCGGTTGCGCCGTCGGTCTAGGCGCTGGCGGCGCCGGCAGGCTACGCGAGGGGAGATGGACCCTATCCTATCGGGCTAGTTGAGGGATGACGAGCAAGGAGTTCGTTTCCTCTTTTCTCTTTTTTGTTTTCTTTGGCTGAAACGTTTTCTCGTTGGACGGGTGGAGTGGCATACTGCCGTAAATAGAACTGATAGGGAGGGGCAGGTTCACGTACCGATTCGGTCTCATAACCCAGAAGCTCGGGAAACTGCTCCACCCCAGTTTCTGAAATTGCACTGTAAGTTGGCTTCTTGGTGGAAATAAGCCTGAAATAAGCTGGAGAGTTCTTTTGAGCTTCACCGATTTGGTACCTAGAAGCAGCTCAAGAAGCCCAAAAGAAGTCGCCCTCAATCACCTCTCTGATATGTTGCATCACGAGTTTTTTTACCAACGTGTTCCGTTGCCTCCTCCCGCAGTGCATAAGAGCAGTCATGTGTTCTTCAACAAGAACGGTGAGATTACGGCCTTCATCACTGATGGGGTTCTAACAGAGATCGATAAACCTTCCAACCCCAAGAACAGTAAAACCTGTTAAAATGATAAAATCACCTGAAACCTAGATAAAATGCAAACGTCATCCTTCATTTATTTAAACTCCGGCTCCCAGAGTATGTTAATTTATTTTTTCCTTGCAAATGAATGCATTTTAGATTTTGTTCTTGATGAGATTAATGAGAGACCAAGTACAAACAAGGTGAGCAGAAGTTTGTCAGAACTGTATAATGGTTGTATTTTAGATTGAGTTTAAAGCTTTAAAGTATTATTTATAATAAGAGTAAGTAATCTGGCTGTTGCATTTGCTTTCTGTAACGCTGCTACTTGGTAACGCTCATGTCTTGCTATTTTGCAATGATGTTATTGCGTCAAGTAATTCATCAGGCATATGTAATTGGCAGGCTGTGCCTTTAATCATGTATGAGTATTACTGCGCATCCTGTGGTGAGGCAAGTACCCCAATGTACCTTCTCATGTACTTCTGAGAAAACAAGAGGTGTTCGTAAATCGTAACACAACATTTTTAACAGGAACCATTGGTGTCAGGAAGAATATGTTCAACAAGAATCTTAGAAAGACAAACTTTACTCTTGTGCGCATGATCAAGGTTGTAAGAGTAGTTTGCATGCATACCCCCTTACTTATCCATGCAAAGAGTATACTATATAGATCAAATTGACGATCTAGGTACACGTGCATTAATAAACTGAGATAGACGGAGTAGAATGGATCCATGTTGGATTAATGAGGCACATTCTCACTAACAGCCTTATTCCCTCAAATAAGAGTGATCCTTCAAACTCCCCTCATCCCTAGAAAAACTTAATCTTGTGGTATTTATGGGGTTCACATCTTGTGCAATTACAACTCTATTGCCAAGCAAAACTGACACATTTGTAGTAGATGTGCCTTTTCTTGCTCAAGACTACGTTGAGCTCTTCATCCCCTTATGCCACTTAGGAATTTCATTCTCCAATTTTGGTTTTATCCTAGCATTTTCCTTCTCTAGTGAACATTGGTTGGAAGGGACTATCATCACTGATAAGAATATGCACAATCGATGATGTGGAAGAAAAAGCTACTTTGCATGTAAGTGATAGAGCTACACAAATTAAGCATGTAATTGAAGATTCAATTGCGGAGTTATTTTGTGAGACATGAACTTGTTTTGAAATATATAGAGATTGTGCTCTCTATTTAGACCATCATAGGCGCACTTTCGTGTGTCAGTCTTGCTTCCTTTTGAGATACTAATAAAGACATAGCTCGTCATGTTCACTCATTACTTAGTTAAACCCTAAAACCTAGCTCGTCATCATTATCATTATAGCAAGCGGAAGGGTTTACCTTGGGGTTCATGGGCATGAAACATGCGGAAGAATGGCCATCCTTGATTGGCGCCTCAAAGTTAGAATGTGCTAGCTTGGATGAATCTATTTCAAACCCAACGATGCCTACTTATCCTTCATAATTGTTAATAGAATCATTAGTTTCAGATGTGCAAGTGTGTGAATCAATTGGAGATGTCATGGTAGAATAAGTACCTATCTTACGCACACAATTTTAATTTCTTTAAGTTGTCATCATAGCATCGTTTACGATGTGCAGGACTTCGACTAATGGAGCTTTAAAATACCTTAAAGACAGAGTGTGGAAGACGTGACCGACCCAGAATCCCTGGAGGCCATGGCATGCAGAGAGGGGCTGGCGCTTGCCAGCGATGATCTGTTGCTGCGTCATAGAGCCCAAAATCTTGCTTATAACTTGCACAAATTGCACAAAACTCAAAACTAAAGTAGAGGTTTTTTTATTTTTATTTTATATAAATATTTTATTTTTATATAATAAAATACGTGAAGAAAGAGTGGACACAATAAAAAAACCATACCCTACATACCTAAATCTTCTTGGTTCAGGGTTTTCCGTTTCCGAAGACTAGTAAAATAAGCATATTCTGGAACCCTAAGAATTCAATGGTATATGGATATGCAAAATAAGATTTCTAAGATTTCCGATCCTAACGGGAAAAGAAAGGGAATAGATACCCAATATGAGTCTTGGGGGGAACATTTGGTAATGGTCTTGATCTTCTATGCTCTTTTTTATGTACGATTATTATTAGTGAAAAGGAAAGGCGTCTTTCTCAGACGCGCGTTTATAGGATACATACCACCTTGGGGTCAGATGAGCTTTTGGGGAGCAACAGTAATTACAAGCTTAGCCAGCGCCATACCAGTAGTAGGAGATACCATAGTGGCTTGGTTTTTACATTCCCGTCTCTTAGAAAGAGCCGCTAAACGATCGGACCAGACAGGTGCAGGTAGCTCGACTGCGTTACCCGTGATTGAAACACAAGCTGGAGACGTATCGGCCTATATCCCCACCAATGTGATCTCCATTACAGATGGACAAATCTGTTTGGAAACAGAGCTCTTTTATCGCGGAATTAGACCAGCTATTAACTAAGAGATGGATGAAATTACACAAGGAATCTTTGTCTCAAAGAAGAGGAAAATGGGGATATGGCGAAATCGGTAGACGCTACGGACTTGATTGTATTGAGCCTTGGTATGGAAACCTGCTAAGTGGTAACTTCCAAATTCAGAGAAACCCTGGAATTAAAAAAGGGCAATCCTGAGCCAAATCCGTGTTTTGAGAAAACAAGGAGGTTCTCGAACTAGAATACAAAGGAAAAGGATAGGTGCAGAGACAGGACAAAGATATCGCAATAGTGGAATAAGGAAGTGCAAGTTGGGATGGTGGTTCTTTTGTTGACTCCGTGAAAATGCTTCTCTCCTTCCTCTATTTCTATACTACTTATTCGGTAGACTAGTTCTCAAGAAGACCTTAGTAGTTTTCGCATACTCTAACTTTAGCTTTGATTTTCTTTTAATAGTAACAAGGCTTTTCCAAAGAAGCAGCATCGCGTGGGCCAGTTCTGCAATCATATCACTCCTCGCTTCAGCCAAGCAAACCCTGTAGAAGCATCTCATATCGATTTTAAGGCATGGAGCATGCGATAGATTGTACACAAGAGGCGGGTAAAGGCCGTTCTTTGTTACTCGAAAGCCTTTGTTTGGATCCCCTACAGGACTGTCATGAGCCCCTACAAGGAGTCAAAATAAAGCCGAAACCAGATACAGGAAGTGTTGATTTCCTTGGTACATAACACAACACAAGCCTTACTTACTCTTGAGTTACCTAGCACTTCCATATATTAGATGAGGACTAGATGGGACATGAGAATCTGTATCAATGATCTTGGGAACATTATCATATGTTATTTGGATTTCCTCCCAAATGTCAAGATAATTTTCAAGATGCATGGTTGATTCCAAAATTGCATCGCTCATTCCATGAAAGATTGCATTGGTAGCTCGAGCACTGAGATGAAAATATTTATCTTCCTTGAAGGTTGGATTGTTAGGGTCCTTAGCAGGAAGTTAAAAAGAACTTCATCTACAACCTTTGCGATGTTGGGAACCATGGTATGAAAATTTTCAAGCATGCTAGACATCCAAGATTAATAATTGAAACAGTCAAATAGAACACCTTCAATTTCTAGCATGCTAGGTTTTTTCCGACCATTCCAAGATAAAGTAAAATGCCTGTATTCCGGAGAAGTTACCTGCAAGTACCGAACATGTTAAGATTTTGAATAGCCTGGCTGGGAAACCCTTTACCTTTTGAAGATTTTGAATGTCCCATTGGTACTTGGTGGCACGGGCCTGTCTAGAAAATCGCAAGAACCACAACACATAAAAGGTACTAAGAAGGGAACATGTTTGATAGTTCAAAGCGAAGGTAGCGTGTTTGATACTTCAAGAGAAAATCCTCTTGGAAGTTCTTATCACTGGTGGAAAAAGGGTCTTTGGTCGCGGTTCGCAACTGCCATTAGTCGCGGTTGAGCAACCGCGATCAAATAGACGCGACTAAAGGCCCCCCCTTTAGTCGCGGTTCCTTACGAACCGCGACTAAAGGCCCGTCCACGTGGGCGGCAGGCGAGCGCCAGGGGGGAGGCCAGCCGCGACTAAAGGCCTCCGCAGGTTTAGGGTTCCCCCCCCCCCCAAACCTGGTTTCTTTTTAATTTGTATTGTTTTATTTCTTTTGGGTTTTAATTTTGAAGGAGTTTCACATATTCTACGGTACTACATATATACATGCATATGAATGTACAATTTCAAACAAATTTGAAATTAGAACCAAAAATAATTCAAGAGGAATATACAATATATATTCAATATCGGATGACCATATACAATTTTGAACAAGTTTCCATCCATAATTTAGTGCATATGAAGTTCTACGTCCTCTACGTAGTGTTCTCCTCTAGGATCGATGACTTCCCTCGCGAACCATCCAGCTAGTTCCTCTTGAAGTGGTCGGAAGCGAGCTTCCGGACTAAGCGTCTTCCGGAGGTTATTCCTCTTGATGTTGGTCTCATCCGACTGGTCCCGCTCATTGGTGTATCTCCGGATCCTCTCACAAACATAGTATCCACATAGATTGGTCCCCGGTGGCTGAATATCCCCAGTCCCAGTGCACTCGCCCTTCTAAATTGTAGCTCTTTTTTGAATTCACCGACCTATTGATCTACGAACCGTCTCCAAACCCTACGAGGCAAAGAGAATTAAATGAACAAGAGAGTTATTAATTAGTTACTTGATATTAGGAAATGAACGAAATAGGCCGATCGATATAGAGCGCAAATGAATGAAAATAATTACTTTTGCATCATTTTTCTCATGTCGGCCCAAATCGCCGCATCCATATTCAGAGAGTCGTGGATGAGAACTGTGGAGGTGTGAAATTGAATTACCATCAGAATCCAGTGGAACCTGCGGACACGATACATGCACAGTCATGCATAACTCATCGATTAGCCACATATCATGCATGGAGTAAACAAAAGAGAATGTGCTCAAGACAGAAACACTCACCCAAAATGGTAAGGAAATAGAATATCACTTTTGAGTTCCTGTTTTCTAAGAAACCGCCACAGGTCTTCCTCCACGTCGGTGGGGTGGTGTTCTAACACATTTGAATTAACGATGTGTGGGTCAATGAACCCAACATCATGGATGTTCCTTATTCGCATTTCCCGCTTCTTCATTCTGCATAATAGCGTACACAACAAGATAGTTAGGACAATATATAGTGCAGGCAATGAACGAGATGGGGTAGAAATTAATAAATCACTTACAGAACGTAGCAACTGATGATAGATTTGTCGAGGTCGCGCAGATTGAACAGCTGGAACAATTCACTCCGATGAATTGTTATATAGTAATGTTTGAAGTGATGCTCATATCTAACTTCCGCATAAAAATAGTCTTTGGCGTTTTTAAGTTTTATGTAACCCTTGTACCAATTTAGCAGATGATGGCGTGTATTTCACACGTTCGTTGGGCAACCCCAAGAGGAAGGTATGATGCGCACAGCAGCAAGTTTTCCCTCAGAAAGAAACCAAGGTTTATCGAACCAGGAGGAGCCAAGAAGCACGTTGAAGGTTGATGGCGGCGGGATGTAGTGCGGCGCAACACCGGAGATTCCGGCGCCAACGTGGAACCTGCACAACACAACCAAAGTACTTTGCCCCAACGAAACGAGTGAGGTTGTCAATCTCACCGGCTTGCTGTAACAAAGGATTAACCGTATTGTGTGGAAGATGATTGTTTGCAGAGAAAATAGTAAAAACAAGTATTGCAGCAGATTTGTATTTCAGTATTAAAGAATGGACCGGGGTCCACAGTTCACTAGAGGTGTCTCTCCCATAAGATAAAAGCATGTTGGGTGAACAAATTACAGTCGGGCAATTGACAAATAGAGAGAGCATAACAATGCACATACATGACATGATAAGTATAGTGAGATTTAATTGGGCATTACGACAAAGTACATAGACCGCCATCCAACTCGCATCTATGCCTAAAAAGTCCACC
This sequence comes from Lolium rigidum, assembly GCF_022539505.1. Classification (NCBI taxonomy): domain Eukaryota; kingdom Viridiplantae; phylum Streptophyta; class Magnoliopsida; order Poales; family Poaceae; genus Lolium; species Lolium rigidum. The sequence goes on from NC_061513.1 coordinate 242,782,379, forward strand.
TTCGAGGTTATCATCCGAACCCCTCCGGTATTAAGTTGCAAAACAACGAGACAATTGCATTAAGTATGGTGCGTAATGTAATCAATAACTACATCCTTGAACATAGCATCAATGTTTTATCCCTAGTGGCAACAAGCACAACACAACCTTAGAACTTTCTCGTCATCGTCCCAGGTGTCAATGCAGGCATGAACCCACTATCGAGCATAAGTACTCCCTCTTGGAGTTAAAAGTAAAAACTTGGCCAGGGCCTCTACTAGAAACGGAGAGCATGCAAGATCATAAACAACACATGTATAATAACTTGATAATTAACATGACATAGTATTCTCTATCCATCGGATCCCGACAAACACAACATATAGAATTACAAATAGATGATCTTGATCATGTTAGGCAGCTCACAAGATCCGACAATGATAGCACAATGAGGAGAAGACAACCATCTAGCTACTGCTATGGACCCATAGTCCAGGGGTAGACTACTCACACATCACACCGGAGGCGACCATGGCGGCGTAGAGTCCTCCGGGAGATGATTCCCCTCTCCGGCAGGGTGCCGGAGGCGATCTCCTGGATCCCCCGAGATGGGATCGGCGGCGACGGCGTCTCAGTAAGGTTTTCCGTATCGTGGCTCTCGGTCACGGGGGTTTCGTCACGGAGGCTATTTGTAGGCGGAAGGGTAGGTCAAGAGGCGGCACGGGGGCCCCACACCACGGGCCGCGCGGCCAAGGGGGCCGCGCCGCCCTATAGTGTGGCCCCTCCGTGGCCCCTCTTCGTCTCTCCTTCGGACTTCCGGAAGCTTCGTGAGAAAATAGGCCCCCGGGCTTTAATTTCGTCCAATTCCGAGAATATTTCGTTACTAGGATTTCTGAAACTAAAAACAGCAGAAAACAGAATCGGCACTTCGGCATCTTGTTAATAGGTTAGTTCCAGAAAATGCACAAATATGACATAAAGTGTGCATAAAACATGTAGGTATCATCAATAATATGGCATAGAACATAAGAAATTATCGATACGTCGGAGACGTATCAAGCATCCCCAAGCTTAGTTACTGCTCGTCCCGAGCGGGTAAAACGATAACAAAGATAATTTCTGAAGTGATATGCCATCATAACCTTGATCATACTATTTGTAAACATATGTAGTGGATGCAGCGATCATAACAATGGTGATGACATGAGTAAACAAGTGAATCATAAAGCAAAGACTTTTCATGAATAGTACTTCAAGACAAGTATTAATAAGTCTTGCATAAGAGCTAACTCATAAAGCAATAAATCAAAGTAAAGGTATTGAAGCAACACAAAGGAAGATTAAGTTTCAGCGGTTGCTTTCAACTTGTAACATGTATATCTCATGGATAATAGTCAACATAGAGTGATATAACAAGTACAATATGCAAGTATGTAAGAATCAATGCACGGTTCACACAAGTGTTTGCTTCTTGGGGTGGAGAGAGATAGGTGAACTGACTCAACATAAAAGTAAAGAGAATGGTCCTTCAAAGAGGAAAGCATCGATTGCTATATTTGTGCTAGAGCTTTTATTTTGAAAACATGAAACAATTTTGTCAATGGTAGTAATAAAGCATATGAGTTATGTACATTATATCTTACAAGTTGCAAGTCTCATGCATAGTATGCTAATAGTGCCCGCACCTTGTCCTAATTAACTTGGACTACCGGATCTTTGCAATGCACATGTTTTGACCAAGTGTCACAATGGGGTACCTCCATGCCGCCTCGTACAAAGGTCTAAGGAGAAAGCTCGCATTTTGGATTTCTCGCTTTTGATTATTCTCAACTTAGACATCCATACCGGGACAACATGGACAACGAGATAATGGACTCCTCTTTTATGCATAAGCATGTGGCAACAATTATTATTCTCATATGAGATTGAGGATATGTGTCCAAACTGAAACTTCCACCATGAATCATGGCTTTAGTTAGCGGCCCAAAGTTCTTCTCTAACAACATGCATGCTCCAACCATGAAGGTGGTAGATCTCTCTTGCTTCGGACAAGACGGACATGCATAGCAACTCACATGATATCCAACAAGAAATAGTTGATGGCGTCCCCGTAAACATGGTTACCGCTCAACAAGCAACTTAATAAGAGATAAAGTGCATAAGTACATATTCAATACCACAATAGTTTTTAAGCTATTTGTCCCATGAGCTATATATTGCAAAGGTGAATGATGGAATTTTAAAGGTAGCACTCAAGCAATTTACTTTGGAATGGCGGGTAAATACCATGTAGTAGGTAGGTATGGTGGACACAAATGGCATAGTGGTTGGCTCAAGTATTTTGGATGCATGAGAAGTATTCCCTCTCGATACAAGGTTTTAGGCTAGCAAGGTTATTTGAAACAAACACAAGGATGAACGGTACAGCAAAACTCACATAAAAGACATATGGTAAACATTATAAGACTCCATACCGTCTTCCTTGTTGTTCAAAACTCAATACTAGATGTTATCTAGACTCTAGAGAAACCAAATATGCAAACCAAATTAACAAGCTCTAAGTATTTCTTCATTAATGGTGCAAAGTATATGATGCAAGAGCTTAAACATGAGCACAACAATTGCCAAGTATCAAATTATCCAAGACATTTTAGAGTTACTACATGTAGCATTTTCCAATTCCAACCATATAACAATTTAACGAAGGAGAAACTTCGCCATGAATACTATGAGTAGAACCTAAGGACATATTTGTCCATATGCAACAGCGGAGCGTGTCTCTCTCCCATAAAGTGAATGCTAGGATCCATTTTATTCAAACAAAACAAAAAACAAAAACAAACCGACGCTCCAAGCAAAAGTACATAAGATGTGGCCGAATAAAAATATAGTTTCAGGGGAGGAACCTGATAATGTTGTCGATGAAGAAGGGGATGCCTTGGGCATCCCCAAGCTTAGACGCTTGAGTCTTCTTAATATATGCAGGGGTGAACCACCGGGGCATCCCCAAGCTTAGAGCTTTCACTCTCCTTGATCATATTGCATCATACTCCTCTCTTGATCCTTGAAAACTTCCTCCACACCAAACTCGAAACAACTCATTAGAGGGTTAGTGCATAATAAAAATTCACATGTTCAGAGGTGACACAATCATTCTTAACACTTCTGGACATTGCATAAAGCTACTGGACATTAATGGATCAAAGAAATTCATCCAACATAGCAAAAGAGGCAATGCGAAATAAAAGACAGAATCTGTCAAAACAGAACAGTCCGTAAAGATGGATTTTATTAGGCCACCAGACTTGCTCAAACGAAAATGCTCAAATTGAATGAAAGTTGCGTACATATCTGAGGATCACTCACGTAAATTGGCATAATTTTCTGAGTTACCTACAGAGAATTAGACCCAGATTCGTGACAGCAAAGAAATCTGTTTCTGCGCAGTAATCCAAATCTAGTACTTACTTTTCTATCAAAGACTTTACTTGGCACAACAAAACATAAAACTAAGATAAGGAGAGGTTGCTACAGTAGTAAACAACTTCCAAGACACAAATATAAAACAAAGTACTGTAGGTAAAAACATGGGTTGTCTCCCATAAGCGCTTTTCTTTAACGCCTTTCAGCTAGGCGCGAAAGTGTATCTCAAGTAACATCGAGAGATGAAGCATCAACATCATAATTTGTTCTAATGATAGAATCATAAGGTAACTTCATTCTCTTTCTAGGGAAGTGTTCCATACCTTTCTTGAGAGGAAATTGATATTTAATATTACCTTCCTTCATATCAATAGTAGCACCAACGGTTCGAAGAAAAGGACTTCCCAATATAATGGGGCAAGATGCATTGCATTCAATATCCAAGACAACAAAATCAACGGGGACAAGGTTATTGTTAACCATAATATGAACATTATCAACTTTCCCCAAAGGTTTCTTTTTAGCATTATCAGCGAGATTAACATCCAAATAACAATTCTTCAATGGTGGCAAGTCAAGCATATCATAGACTTTTTTAGGCATAACGAAATACTTGCACCAAGATCACATAAAGCATTACAATCAAAATCTTTGACTCTCATTTTAATGATGGGCTCCCAACCATCCTCTAGCTTTCTAGGAATAGAAGTTTCAAGTTTTAGTTTCTCTTCTCTAGCTTTTATGAGAGCATTTGTAATATGTTTTGTGAAAGCCAAATTTATAGCACTAGCATTGGGACTTTTAGCAAGTTTTTGTAAGAACTTTATAACTTCAGAGATATGGCAATCATCAAAATCTAAATCATTACAATTTAAAGCAATGGGATTATCATCCCCAAGGTTGGAAAAAATTTCAGCAGTTTTATCACAAGCGGTTTCAGCAGTTTTAGCAGTTTCAGGTAATTTTGCGCGCTTTGCACTAGGAGTAGAAGCATTGCCAACACCAATTATTTTATCATGGATAGTAGGAGGTGCAGCAACATATGAATCATTAGCATTGCTAGTGGTGGTAATCGTCCAAACTTTAACTACATTTTCCTTTTTAGCTAGTTTTTCATTTTCTTCTCTATCCCACCTAGCTCGCAGTTCAGCCATTAATCTTATATTCTCATTAATTCTAACTTGGATGGCATTTGCTGTAGTAACAATTTTATTTTCAATATCCCTATTAGGCATAACTTTCGATTTCAAAAGATCAACATCGGAGGCAAGACTATCAACTCTAGAAACAAGAATATCAATTTTATTGAGCTTTTCCTCAACAGATTTGTTAAAGGCAGTTTGTGTACTAATAAATTCTTTAAGCATGGCCTCAAGTCCAGGGGGTGTATTCCTATTATTGTTGTAAGAATTCCCATAAGAATTAGCATAACCGTTACCATTATTATAAGGATATGGCCTATAGTTATTACTAGAATTGTTCCGATAAGCATTGTTGTTGAAATTATTATTTTTAATGAAGTTTACATCAACATGTTCTTCTTGTGCAACTAGTGAAGCTAATGGAACATTATTAGGATCAACATTAGTCCTATCATTCGCAAGCATAGACATAATAGCATCAATCTTATCACTCAAGGAAGAGGATTCTTCAACAGAATTTACCTTCTTACCTTGTGGAGCTCTTTCCGTGTGCCATTCAGAGTAATTAACCATCATATTATCAAGAAGCTTTGTTGCTTCACCAAGAGTGATGGACATAAATGTACCTCCAGCAGCTGAATCCAATAAATTCCGCGAAGAAAAATTTAGTCCTGCATAGAAGGTTTGGATGATCATCCAAGTAGTCAGTCCATGGGTTGGGCAATTTTTAACCAGAGATTTCATTCTTTCCCAAGCTTGAGCAACATGTTCATTATCCAATTGTTTAAAATTCATTATGCTACTCCTCAAAGATATAATTTTAGCAGGGGGATAATATCTACCAATAAAAGCATCCTTGCATTTAGTCCATGAATCAATACTATTCTTAGGCGGAGATAGCAACCAATCTTTAGCTCTTCCTCTTAATGAGAAAGGGAACAATTTTAATTTTATAATGTCACCATCTACATCTTTATATTTTTGCATTTCACATAGTTCAACAAAATTATTGAGATGGGCAGCAGCATCATCGGAACTAACACCGAGAAAATTGCTCTCGCATAACAAGATTTAGTAAAGCAGGTTTAATTTCAAAGAATTCCGCTGTAGTAGCAGGTGGAGCAATAGGTGTGCATAAGAAATCATTATTATTTGTGCTAGTGAAGTCACACAACTTAGTATTTTCAGGGGTAGCCATTTTAGCAATAGTAAATAAAGCAAACTAGATAAAGTAAATGCAAGTAAACTAATTTTTTTGTGTTTTCGATATAGCAAACAAGACAGTAAATAAAGTAAAACTAGCAACTAATTTTTTTTGTGTTTTGATATAATGCAACAAACAAAGTAGTAAATAAAATAAAGCAAGACAAAAACAAAGTAAAGAGATTGAGAAGTGGAGACTCCCCTTGCAGCGTGTCTTGATCTCCCCGGCAACGGCGCCAGAAAAAGAGCTTTATGGCGTGTATTTCACACGTTCGTTGGGCAACCCCAAGAGGAAGGTATGATGCGCACAGCAGCAAGTTTTCCCTCAGAAAGAAACCAAGGTTTATCGAACCAGGAGGATCCAAGAAGCACGTTGAAGGTTGATGGCGGCGGGATGTAGTGCGGCGCAACACCGGAGATTCCGGCGCCAACGTGGAACCTGCACAACACAACCAAAGTACTTTGCCCCAACGAAACGAGTGAGGTTGTCAATCTCACCGGCTTGCTGTAACAAAGGATTAACCGTATTGTGTGGAAGATGATTGTTTGCAGAGAAAATAGTAAAAACAAGTATTGCAGCAGATTTGTATTTCAGTATTAAAGAATGGACCGGGGTCCACGAGTTCACTAGAGGTGTCTCTCCCATAAGATAAAAGCATGTTGGGTGAACAAATTACGGTCGGGCAATTGACAAATAGAGAGAGCATAACAATGCACATACATGACATGATAAGTATAGTGAGATTTAATTGGGCATTACGACAAAGTACATAGACCGCCATCCAACTGCATCTATGCCTAAAAAGTCCACCTTCGAGGTTATCATCCGAACCCCTCCGGTATTAAGTTGCAAAACAACGGACAATTGCATTAAGTATGGTGCGTAATGTAATCAATAACTACATCCTTGAACATAGCATCAATGTTTTATCCCTATTGGCAACAGCACAACACAACCTTAGAACTTTCGTCACTCGTCCCGGTGTCAATGCAGGCATGAACCCACTATCGAGCATAAGTACTCCCTCTTGGAGTTAAAAGTAAAAACTTGGCCGAGCCTCTACTAGAAACGGAGAGCATGCAAGATCATAAACAACACATGTATAATAACTTGATAATTAACATGACATAGTATTCTCTATCCATCGGATCCCGACAAACACAACATATAGAATTACAGATAGATGATCTTGATCATGTTAGGCAGCTCACAAGATCCGACAATGATAGCACAATGAGGAGAAGACAACCATCTAGCTACTGCTATGGACCCATAGTCCAGGGGTAGACTACTCACACATCACACCGGAGGCGACCATGGCGGCGTAGAGTCCTCCGGGAGATGATTCCCCTCTCCGGCAGGGTGCCGGAGGCGATCTCTCGGATCCCCCGAGATGGGATCGGCGGCGACGGCGTCTCGGTAAGGTTTTCCGTATCGTGGCTCTCGGTACCGGGGGTTTCGTCACGGAGGCTATTTGTAGGCGGAAGGGTAGGTCAAGAGGCGGCACGGGGGCCCCACACCACGGGGCCGCGCGGCCAAGGGGGGCCGCGCCGCCCTATAGTGTGGCCCCTCCGTGGCCCCTCTTCGTCTCTCCTTCGGACTTCGGAAGCTTCGTGAGAAAATAGGCCCCCGGGCTTTAATTTCGTCCAATTCCGAGAATATTTCGTTACTAGGATTTCTGAAACCAAAAACAGCAGAAAACAGACAAGCGGCACTTCGGCATCTTGTTAATAGGTTAGTTCCAGAAAATGCACAAATATGACATAAAGTTTGCATAAAACATGTAGGTATCATCAATAATATGGCATAGAACATAAGAAATTATCGATACGTCGGAGACGTATCAGCAGACCTTTCATTTGTCGAGGTAGATCCTCTTCCTGCGCAGGCTCGATGAGAGGGCCATTCTTCACATATGTAAATACTACGTCCTTCATTGGCGCCTCATCAAGGCCTAACAGTGCACGAAGAGTGATACCTAAGGTGGCCGCTTGTTCTCTGGCACTCGTTACAGTCAATCCATGTGCTGCCGCAGCTGCTATGATATCGGGGGCATCCGGACCGGCGGCTTGCACTATGAGTGGGGCGATCGATTGTTTACTTTGTTCCCCGAGCTGGGCAACTTCTTTCCCCCTTTCTAATTTTTTCTCGGCCTCCTCCAAGGCTTTCTTCTCCTGCTTCTCCGCCAACTCTTGGTTCCTCTTGAACGCGAGTGCTTGCCTACGAAGTTCACGTGCATAGTCGTCAGGCAGATTCTTTGCGGCTTGGGACGGTGTGTTCAAAAATGACTTAGCCCACTTCTTTTGCTCATCAGAAAATACTGGCTTGGGCTCGGGCTCTGTTTTCTTCTCTAAATCAGCAGCCGCGCCCGCCTCGACTTCCTCGGCACTACATTCCCAAGGCCTCGTGGGGAGAGGCTTCAGTGATACCTCCGGTACCTTTGTTTTCTTAGGTACGTAAGGGTCCGGGTTAATAATCCAGGACTGCTGCTACGCTTCTTCGCCGGAGGTGGATTGGGGGCGGCGTACGCTACCCGCCCGGGGCGGACTAGGGGGCGGCGGCTGCTTACCCGCCGGAGGTGAATTGGGGGCGGCGTCGGCCCTCGTGAAGGAGGTGTAGGTGAAGCACCACCACCACCACCGCCACCACCACCACCGTAGGGGGGTGGACTTGTTGGCGCCTCGCCTGGAAACTTGATAAACTTCTTCCGCCATAGAATGAGCCGGCGCTTGACATCTCCAAGTCTTGTCGCCCCTTCGGGTGTAGCAATGTCAATGTCCAGGTCCTCAAACCCTTGGACTATGTCCTCCACCGTGACACGAGCATAGCCATCTTGAATGGGGTTGTTGTGGTGGAGTGCTCCAGGTGGTAAAGCACCGCCGATGGCTACCTTCATGGACATGTTCCCGATAGGATAATACAGATGACATGCTTTCATCTCCTTTATATCGTCCACGGGGTAGCGAGGAGGCTCCGGTGCAGTAATTTCGACCACCAGAGGCTCCGGTGCAGTAATTTCGATCGTCGGTGCACCAGCCGATGGGGCCTCCGTGGAAGCCACGCTGCTTCTCCGCTGCTGGCCGCTTCCGAGATCCAATGGATGATCTTCATGCTGCGCCCGAGCTGCATCTCTTTCGGCTACTAGTACACTCACGGTTTTCTTCATGACATCCATTTCCGATGCCAACCGCGCCACAACATCTGCTTCCCGATCCATCTTTCTCTTACGGCTTCGTAACCGTACGGGTCATCGTTACGGGGAACCCTATTTTCCACGGAATGTGCCCCATGCCTCGTACACGTCCTCCGTGTTCGGGATTCCCGAGGGCTTTTGTCGGGCGTCGTTCTCTCTGTTGAACTTGATCCTCCCCTCTTGAGCATCCCTCATTGCCTCAATAAGCTTTTGGGTGGTTGTAATTATTTTGCCCCGGTAAACACACTCCCTGTCTCCGGGTTCAGCGATCCCCCATGCCCGTACCACCAGCTTTTGGCCCTTGGGTCCCATCCCTCCGTACCTGGACGGATTCCTCGCGTCCTCGCCTCGTTCTCCATCTTCTCCCACCTAGGCTGCCAAAAGCGATACCCTCCTGGCCCCATTTTATGATTGTACTCCTTCTTGGCCGCATTATCCTTATTTTTTTCGATATTTCAAGGAACTGCTCCGATTTCTTTTGCTTCACAAATTCTGGCCAATCATGTTGCAGTTTCTCATATTGTCCTTTGAAATCCGGAGTCTTGCCCTGCTTGACAAAGTTATGGGCTAGATTTTGCTTGTATTTCCGGAATGCGTTGGACATCTTAGAAAGAGCGAACTGTTTGACTAGCTTGCACCTCTCCTTGTTTTCCGCAATCTTGTTACCCTCCTCATCGTATTTGCGGTATTCCGGAGGTAGAACGAAATGTTCCATAAGCTTTTTGAAGCAATCTTTTTTTGTTCTCTTATCGACAAAAGTGAAACCAACACGTGCCTTCTTTGGCTCATTCCACTCCTGGACGGTGATCGAGACGTTGTCTCTAACAACGGCTCCGCATTGGCTGATAAACTTGGTGGCGTTCTTGCTGGGCTCCAGCGGCCTGCCGGTTGCTTCCTCGACAACATCGATGGTGCATTTTTCTCCTGCTTTCATCGTCTTGGTTGCGCCACGCTTTGACGATGACGTACTCGATTGTTTCGACGATCCGGCCGAGGGCTAAAATAAGAAAGAGAGGCGCGCGCGTTAGTACACACATATTTATTCAAATCAGTTAGTTTGTATCACCAGAGGCTCAATGTATATATATATACCTCGGTGCCGGAGGTGGTTGCTACTTCCAATTGAAGATCGTCGTTTATCGACGTTTCTTCGGCACCATCTTGCTGACCATGCCCTTCATCTTCACCCTCAAGGTTCAGATAAGAAGAGATATCATCTTCTTCTTGTCCGGTCGGCATATATAGAACATCGCCTTTTATGATGCCGAAGATATGTTCTTCAGTGTCCGGATCATAGTTGTCCATAATCGGGTCAGCTCTATCGTCCTCCATATGCCAGTCCTGAAAACATGTAGTCAAAACAAATTAATTAAGTGAAGAAGGGGGGCGGTGGCGGTGGCGAAAGGGCGGTGGCAAAAGGAGGGGGCGAGGAAGGGGTGGGAGAGGGTGTCGCGGTAGAGCGCGAGACGGGGCGGCGATTAAAGACGTGGTGTCGGTGACGGTGGCGGTGGCGAAAGGGCAGTGGCGGTGCCGAGGACAACACACATAACCCTCGCAGCCCCCTCTCGATCCAAAAAAAACACCGCGCGTATACGAAGGGGGCGACGAGGGGATCGTTGCCCCCTCCATATACGCGCGCGGTGGTTAAGTCAAATTTGAGTTTTTTTTAAGTCAAATTGTAGTTCTTTTTTGAGACATAATTTTTAAGTCAATTTTTTGTTTTTTAAAGTCAAATTTTAGTTTTTTTACAAAATCTTTTTTAAGTCAAATTTTAGTTTTTTTTACACAAACTTTTTTAAGTCAATTATTAGTTTTTTTAAATCAAATTTTAGTACATAATAACATCCCAAATTTTGTTAAATTTATAGAGTTAATGTCAAAACTAAATATATAGTACATAATTCAAAATTTGTTAAATTTATAGAGTTAATGTTGTTATAAGATAGAGATTTAATTTTGTTAAATTTATAGGGGCGCCCCACGTACAGTATACACGCGGGGTCGGCGGGCGATCGATGGCGTGCGGCGGCGGGGCGGACGCGGCGGGGCGTGCGAGGACACGAGACGATGTACAATGTCCGGGCGGCCGGGGCGCGCGACAACGACGCGGCGAGGGCGACGGGGCGACGACGACGACGGCGCGAGGGCGACGGTGATTGTAATATCCCAGGTAATGGGGTTACAAAAATAGAGGAAACAGATGTGTGCATTGCATTCATGCATAGAAAATCTGGGGAATTTTCGCGCTTTAAAGTAAAATAGTCACAGTAACTGAAGTTTCACTTGACCTTGGTGGAATTGAAGTAGCTCATCAAGTCAACCGCTATAAACCTCAATGTGACTTTGTTAAAACCTTGTTTTGGGTAGAGAGGATTTGATCTAAGGGGTTAGATCAAATGGAATTGATATTCAACACAACAACACTTTACTCAATGATCAATTGCTTGATCATACAAAAGATCACAACATGGTAATCCTTGGCAAACATATGAACATCCATTTAATTGCAAGTCAAGTAACAATTAAATGGAGAAACCATCTTTGACTTATCTTCTCCATGACTTAAACTAATTCTTGATCCTACCATGAACCTCATGGTATTCAATTGACTACACTCTTGGAAACAAGACAAGGAGATCCAACTAAGGAATATAATTCTTCTCTATTCCAAATAGTTAAGCATCAAACCTAGACATGTGAGAGTTCTATTATAATTACCGAGAGAAGCATTAACAAACCCTGAGTTAAACCCTGGATATACATCCAAGTATTCAAATCATTACCTTTAAGAATAACCCTAGGATATTATTAAGACCTTCCCAAATGAGTGAGGCCATTCATACTAATCCAAGCTTTACCTATTTAAGAATAAAGGACAACCTTTGAACTAAAGTATTAGGAGATTAACCATTTCATCTTGGAGTGGTGAGACAACCCAACATCACATGGAATAATACCATATCCCCGAGTTGATAAAATAAGGATGAGATTAATGTAATTAAGTTAGACAAATGGAATCTTAGCCTAGATACCTAAAGAGATCTTGTGAGTGCACCATAAACCCTAGAATAAACCATTCTTATATAAGAGAGCTCAAGATCTGGTGTTACACTCAAGTGAGTTGAGGAAACACTTGGTTTTAAGGGAGAGATCTATTCAAATATCCAAAAGGTTAAACCATCATTTCTTGAGAGAACTTTAAGTGAATATTCCAGGCATTTTCCTGGGATATAAAACTATTGAGACAACCATGACCATCCTAGAAAGTAAAATAGAAGTGATATATCCTAGTTGATCAAGACAATGCTTGATCATGGAAGTGAGAACCCATTCCATAAGAAATAATGTAGGAAGCCAAACCTTGATCATTATAAATTGAGTGATGATCATAAACCCTAAGAACTTGAGGTAAGGATATCAAGAACAAGTGGATCATGTCTAACCATGATCATGCTCTTGAAGTATGTGAGGATAAGTAAACCCTAATAGGATAATCAGATATCATTAGCCACATGAAATTATAAGGAGATCAATAATAAACAACCCTAGGCTTAGACCCCAACCTTAACTTGTGAACCACTTGGTGATCACAGGTATAATTCTACCACATTTACATTCCACCTATTCTTCACTTAAGAACCTAAGAAAACCTTAGAGTAAAATTCCATATTTAATATGGTGAAAAATCATCCATCTATAAGACCAAAGTTAACTATAAAAAGAACTATCACCATTATAGTTACTTTAATGATTAATTGAGGACAATAATAGAAGTTAATTGGTAGAAGGTAAAACCAATTCCCAAATCCTTAGAAAATTAGAGAAGCACATGAAATATTAAGCAAGTACCCACCTTATCATGGTTAGGGGAGATTAACCCTAGCACATGTAATATGGTGTCATCTCATCTATACAACCTAGAATTAAATCTCAACCCTAGTTTGAGCATCATTTGGGTGATCACAATTAGATCCTAAGCCACAAATGAGATTCAAACCAATTGACATTAGGTAAACATAATTAGAACCCCAGAATTGCACTCTAATTAAAACCTATACTTAATTTGGAGCATAAGATAAACCTCATTAAAACCCTTTAGTTAAACCATGTGTGGTGATCAACCACTTACCTTTTGTAACCAAGACCAAGCCATTATGGGGACAATATCTACTTTAGAAATTTTCAAAGATAATAAGAGTGCAAGCCTTGAGAAATTATCCTTAGGTCCCAAAGTAAAGGAAACTTGAATTGTCACTATTAAAATGTTTATTTGAAAACTTATCCATATTCAAAACATAAAATGAACAACCATATGGTCAGGAACATTGCCAGGACCTGATGGTATTCCTACTATGAATAATCCATCAAGTTCAATTGATTCAAATAGAATTATAGTCCAAATGAAAAAGGAGTTTAAAAGAACACCTATCTCCATGCTTATTTGATATTTATGCAATAGAATCAAATAAAAAAATATTTGTTTCAAATAGAAAAGTGATGTAGAGATCATTGCACTACATCTTAATGGAATCAATATATTAAGAAACCCGCAAGTAAAACAGAATTCAAATTAATCTCAAAACAGAAAATAGAAAATAAAACAAAACAGAAAATATAAAAAATAGAAAGGAGAAAAGGAGAGGAAGCTTACCAGACCTTACCTGCCGCCGCAGCCCACCAGAAGCCCAAACTTCTCAGCCCAGCACGGCCCAGACCAGCCCACCGTACCCCTTCGTTAAAATTAACGATGAGGAGTTCATCCTCATCCCCTCCGTGAGCTGGAGAGCAGCACGACGCCGTGATCGTCTTCGCCCTCGCGCTGGCAGGCTCCCCTTGCTCGCTGAAGTGACGAGGCACCCGCACAACCGCCGTATAAATACCCCTGGACGAAATCTAGCCTCTCTTCTTCTTCCTCTGTTTGATTCCCTCTCCACACCAAACCCTGGCCGCACCAGTGACCTCAATTGCCGGCGATGGACGCCTCCCCGAGCCAAGTCAAGCACACCAGCTTCATCACCGTCCTCGACAAGGTCAGCCCACACAAGGAATTAAGCCGTCGTACCCTAAATCGACGCCGTCGACCTCATCCCCTCCGACGGCCGGCGCCATGAATTCCGGCGACACAGGCTCCCATTGACCTCGCCGACACACCCGTCGTACTCACGGTGAGTTGCCGGTTCGTTTGAGCATATTGGCCTTCTCCCTCGTGTCCTGCATCGCCATCGCGCCGCGTATCCGTGAGCCTCGCCGCTCGGTCTCGCCGGCGAGGGAGCTCCGGCGACCCAACAACGGCGGCGCCACCCTCAAAAGGTTCCCCACAATGCCCTGAGTCATACCCATGTAGCCTCCCAACCGCGCGTGACTGGAATCATCGGTGAATGCCGATTTCCCCGTCGCCCCAGTAGCTTTCTCCTCATGAACTCGAATTTTGACTTGGTCAAAAATCTAACGTGGACCATTGGCCCACCAGTCAGTGACTGGGTGGGTAGAATAACTAGGTGACTTTAGTAATTCTCTGTGTTATTTCAAATCCTATTTAATTCCGCAACTTCAAATAATTATAGAAATTTCAATTTAAGTCAGAAAAATATAAATGAGATATCAAAATTCTTAGAAAACTAAACTCTATCCAATAAAAATATAATATGAAATTTTTTATTTTTAATAAAAATTTCATTATTTAATACTTGTTAATTAAGCCTTTAATTTTAATTCCAAATTTAATTAAAAGTTAATTATTAAGAAAAACCTTTAAAATTAATAAAAACCAGTAAGCAAATTAGGAAAATATTAAAACAAATTTTCCTTTGCTTATAATTTATTAAATCCTTAATAGGAGGATTTAAACCCTAATTAATAATTGCCTTAATTATTAATTAATTAAAAATAAAAATGCCCAATCCAATTTTGTGTTTAATTTAAATTGATTAATAACTTCAACCTTATAATGAAGTTATTACCTTAAGAACTATATGGTAGATTAGGAAACCCTAATTTCCATTATACATCAAATAGTAGTTCATAATTTCATGTGGGATCTTAAAACCCTAATGACATTTAGAACCTAGCTCCAGTACTTCATATGAACCCTAAATGGTTTCCTAACCTAAACCTTAGGTTAGAACATGTGATCATAATACTTTGATCCTATTCATAGCTCCATAGTAGCAACTAAATAATTGCCATGACCACATAAAATGTAAGAACCCTATCACTAGTTAATTACTATGCTATGTTCTTATCTAAATAAAACTTGTTGATCTAGTAGGATCAACCAAGTGTAAAACCCTAGTTTCTATTCCCAAGACCACCATCCCTAACTACCCATGCTTAGCATCACACCAAAGTGATGAACCTCAGGAGCAACTATGCCAAATCTTGAGTATTACCTAACCATATTCCACTAAACCCTACTAGTGTTGGATACTTATCAACCATCCTATTTTGGAGCCAAATATTTCTTACTTAATAGAACTAACAGTAAAACCTAGACAATCTCAACCAAATTGCAACACTTCTTATTACTTAAGAAGTATGTTCTTCAGAAGTTATTCTTTTGAAGAAAATAAGGAATCATCATCAACCCTGCCTTATAGGACAGATAAACCCTAGCTAGCCATCACCAGCAAGATGAACCCACCATGGTAGCAACCATGTATAAATAATTGCTTAAGTTGCTCATGCTTAAGCAAAACCAATCAAGACTAATTGCTGATGAATCCAACCATGTTGTGATCCATCTACTACTTACTCCAGAAGCAGTGGAAACCAAAGTAAACCATAGAATCCCTCAACCTAATTATCATACTTGCTCTTTATTAAAGAACATGTTCTTCAAAAGTTATTCTTTTAAAGTATATGATAATTAATCATTAACCATGCCATATAGTACAAAAACTGACCACTGTTCTTTACTTATTAACATTATGCCAATAATCATTCTTTGAGTGCTCAATTGAATATTATGTTTTATTATCTACCTGTTTATAATACCAAGTAAATCACACCTGAATAAGAACCTTGTATGTGAATCACTCTAAAAGTGCAACACACCCTAAACCAATCATTACAACTCACTGATCCTAAATCATCGGGGTTAGGTCACGCTTAGAGCGATTGCATCTCATACTTATGCATTATTGCATCCTTGCCAATCTTTTAAACATCGTCCTTACCGGACGATGATGCTATTTCAGAATTTGGAGTTATTACGTATCGAAGACCTTGTCTGCATAATCTTGCAGCCAAGAAAGGCAAGTTCATCACTTGCTCATGCCATTTGAGTATTTCTATCAAATTACTTGCAAAGTATTATGGTTATCACTATTGCATAAAAATCAAAACCACTACTTTCATAACTATGAATATGACTATGTGGTGGGCAATGGAACCATGGATTGTGTTGATATGGTGGAGGTTCCATTGCACGGGTTTATATCCATCTAGGATTAAACAACAAATGTCGCCAGTGATTCTTGTGCCGTAATACCCGTGTTAACCATAAGATCCGGAGTGGGACGGAGTAGTCAAAAGTGTTTCCACCTCTCGTTCATCAACGGATGCGCTTACCGTAGCGGTTGTATATTGGTGGAACAACCGGAGGGTGGGGATCCCATTCTAATTCCCCACGGTAAAGCATTGCTTGCCGTAGCAGTTGTGTCTTGCGGAACAACCGGAGGGTGGGGATCCCATTCTAATTCCCCACGGTAATGCGGTCTATGATGGGTTGCAGCTACCGGCGTAGGAGTGTATGGTAGAGCCCAGCACCGTCGTCGTGGTCGGGGTCCACCCCGAAATTACGGGAATAATGGGACCGGCGTGGACCCAGGGTCGGGGCATGCAACAACGGGTGGGTGTTCGAGGTAGCGGAGGAACATGATTGGCTAGACCTTATACCGGGCCTCACACCAAAGGAAGTGTGGACGGGTAACGTGCTCGGTTGGCAACAAGGTTAAGATCTCTTATGGGTAAAGCAACACACCTCTGCGAGTGTAAAGAACCGTGACCTGTCACTCCCTCGTTCCGGGATATGGAAGCTGCGAACGCTGCCGGAAAGGAGCTCCATGAAGTTCTAGTAAACCGGTGAAGGCCGACGGACATAGTTCTTCTGAATAAAAGCAACCTTTTGAAGAAATGATTATGAAAACTTGCATTGGTATTAGACTTTCTGGTCTAATGCTGTAGCTAGTGCATTAAACACCTCTTTCCTATAATGAACTTGTTGAGTACGCTCGTACTCATCCCACTCTTAAATCCCCTGCTTAGATATGGAGGCATCGAAGGAGGATCTACAATACAACTCGAAGATCGAGGAGTCAACAACTACTTCAAGGGATAGTACCCTGTCAGAAGAGTCAAATACTACATCCAACAAGGAGAAAACCTAGATTAGCCATAGAAGGGAACTAGCTTCCTAAACATAGCTCCTATTTAGCTAGAATCTATGCATAGCCTTTATAGCTAGTTAAATACTCTACAACTAGAGTTCGTGATAAGACTAGACCACGAGTCGTTCTTCTGGAGTTTATTTGCAGTTTTACCTCATTGTAAAGTAGGAGGCTGTGATGATCTTATGTAATAGAATAAATGTTGTAATTCTATAGACATGCCTTGGACCCGCATATGTTTCTGTTGTACCACTCGAGCGATATAATACTAGTGGAACGGTGTTTCATTGGTGTTATATCGGACTTGCATACTACACCATGCGGTGGTATGCCGGGTCACCACGAGTTGGTATCGAGCAAATGCTTTGACCTTAGGATTAAAACCCTTTAAAGGAGACCTATAGGATTGGTAGTGTCTATAGGAAGTCATCTTAGTTAAACCAAATACTTCCTATGACTTGAGATGGATATTCACTTGAGAATAATCCTGACACACTTGAGTCAACATTTCTTACCTATATTTCCTAAGTAATGTTAGCTAGCTAATCTCAAATTATGTAGGATACTCTTAAGACCCTAAAATAATTATGAGTAGACCACGAGTTGGTATACAATACATGGTAGTCCAAAGAGAGGATACAACCATAAGGAAGATATCCTAGTGGAAGATGTGTACCAACATATGTTATGATTAAGTAAGAGTTATCCAGAACTGTAATAGGAGTTATGTCAAAAGATGAAGGTAATTTAGATATCCTAATAGAAGTTGTAGACCAAGTTAAGTAATGAGTAAGTAAAATTATCTAGACGTGTGAAAACAGTTGCTAGTAAGTGATAACTATGAGTTATATGAGGTAGTATAGACCATGATGAGTCAATCATGAGTGGTAAGTAAGAGAGATAGAAATAAAACATGTCTACTTACAGAGTAGTGATAGTAATCATATATGATTCACCTGAGAATCATTACGTGATGGACTAGAACCTCATAATTAACTAAGAGGAGTACAATAAGAAGCCAAGTGCAAAACTATAGTGCAAGAATTGTGTTCCAAAAATATGGGAAGTGTGCCAAGCACATCATGACCATATGCTTATGGTAGAAACACTTAGAAGTATAGGAACTATATCCTAATAAATATGTATTCAGAGTAACCATATTAGAACTAGAGGTATCATACAAAATAGTCCTCAATAGCACTTATATATGGTATAATACTAAGTTAAGTAGTACTTCCAAAGAAAATTAGGTTAACCTTAACCATCCCAAACCACTTTGTTTCAAGTTTATCTCATTGCAAATGTGCAACTCAGGTAAAAGTTGAGACAAATAGTAGAATCCCATCTATTCGTGCTAAGTATCACGATATAAACCTATCTTATGTGGTGTTTTATACTACACATCTCAGCCTCGATGTTTAGAGATGTCTTACTCAACAATCATATTCAGGCTTATTATGATGTGTATTATAAGCACAAAGCTGAATCTTCTTGGATTTTATTGGATTTTCATTGTTTGACTAGATCCATACATGAAGTTTGACTTTGATATGCAAATGCATGTTGCAATATCAAGTTATTACTTGATACTATAGATCTAGAGGGTAATGGTAAACGTGTGAGGAAGTGATGAACTCTGAAGATTTCAAAGACAAGATGAAGGTTCATCAGAAAAAGGAAGTTAAGTTGTGGGAAGTAACCACAATACTCTGAAGGAAGTGCAAGCAGAAACTCATGCTTACCTCAACAGAGGAGTACTTTTGTACGAAAGAAGCATGAAGGTGAGAAATATAATGATTATGGTGAAGCTCAAGCAGATCCATAGTCAACATAGAAGAGGGAATGCATGGGAAATCACTTAGGATACTATAATCATAGTGTCAGCTAGTGGTTTTCTTGCAAAATAAACCCCAAATGAAGGAAGGTGATATATGAAATCATAGCAGACATAAGAAGACCATAGTCGATATCGAAAGACCACAATTGGTATAATATCAATACTGCGAGATAAAGTAGAAGATGTCTCGTCCAGTTGATCAGAACCTATAATAGAATCCATTTTTTAGATATCAAATAGCCACAGTTGGTATAATAACCACAGCTGGTATCAGTTGGTATTACAAATAGTCCACGATTTAATTAGTTGTAACAAAAGTTTGTGAACAAATAAAAATCTTGTCAGCCAAATAGCTTTAGTCAAAGGATTCACATTGGATGTCCACAATTGAGTGGATACACCACAAAGTTTCTTCGCAAAACCTTAGAGGAATATAAATTATACACAAGACCTATACCAATATTCTAATCATAGGTCCAATAGTTGGAAGAAAAGGAGTTGAAGACCATAAGAAAACTCTAAGGGGTAGAGTAAAGATTGAGTTGGATATACAATAACTCAATACTTTGAGCATAATAGAAGAGAAGGTCTGAACTGAGAGGAAGTTCAATCTTATTTTCATAAGATTGTTGAACAATACTTTCAGAAGGATGTCATACCAGAAGCCGAGGTTCATACCTCGAGGACGTAAGAAGTGGATTATAACTTGAGCAATTGAGTAATATTTAATCAGAAGTACGAAAGCTCAAGTGAAATAAGGATAATGAAGTTGGATGAAGGAAATACCATAGACCAAATACAGTTCAAAAAGGCCAAAGACCGAAGAAGATTGAACATACCAATATCAAAGACTAATAGAATGATTCCTTTCATGGAACCTAAATAACCCAAAATAGTTATAGGTATCAACTATAAACCATGATTGGATGGACTAAATGAGTCTAATCCATTCTTAGTGAAATAAACCATCACAACCATTTCCATGGTAAGTGCCTTACCAAGTACCATTACTGCACTTTTGGTAGTAAGGGAAAAACAAAGACCTATTTTATCAAATAGGAGAATGTTATCCAATTAGTCCTCAATTAAGACTCGGCAAGACAAGAAGAAGTCCCAATCATTGAATATTCAATGAGAAAGGAAACAAGCTTATAATATTGGAGGAAATCATGGAAGTAAAGGAAGTAATAGTTGTTTGATGTCAAACAATAATGGATTCCAGGAAGAATCTGGACAAGGGATATATTCAATTATATCCAGTAAGATCACCATGGAGTTCGAGAAAAGATTTAGTCTGCACAAGTCAGATCCACACTCCTAAACGTGAGAGATATCAAACTTCGAGGACGAAGTTTAGTTTAAGGGGTAGAGACTGTAATATCCCAGGTAATGGGGTTACAAAAATAGAGGAAACAGATGTGTGCATTGCATTCATGCATAGAAAATGCAGGGAATTTTCGCGCTTTAAAATAAAACAGATCACGATGAATCGAAGTTTCACTTGACCTTGGTGGAATTGAAGTAGCTCATCAAGTCAAGCGCTATAAACCTCAATGTGACTTTGTTAAAACCTTGTTTTGGGTAGAGAGGATTTGATCTAAGGGGTTAGATCAAATGGAATTGATATTCAACACAACAACACTTTACTCAATGATCAATTGCTTGATCATACAAAAGATCACAACATGGTAATCCTTGACATAACATATAAACATCCATTTAATTACAAGTCAAGTAACAATTAAATGGAGAAACCATCTTTGACTTATCTTCTCCATGACTTAAACTAATTCTTGATCCTACCATGAACCTCATGGTATTCAATTGACTACACTCTTGGAAACAAGACAAGGAGATCCAACTAAGGAATATAATTCTTCTCTATTCCAAATAGTTAAGCATCAAACCTAGACATGTGAGAGTTCTATTATAATTACCAGAGAAGCATTAACAAACCTTGAGTTAAACCCTGGATATACATCCAAGTATTCAAATCATTACCTTTAAGAATAACCCTAGGATATTATTAAGACCTTCCCAAATGAGTGAGGCCATTCATACTAATCCAAGCTTTACCTATTTAAGAATAAAGGACAACCTTTGAACTAAAGTATTAGGAGATTAACCATTTCATCTTGGAGTGGTGAGACAACCCAACATCACATGGAATAATACCATATCCCTGAGTTGATAAAATAAGGATGAGATTAATGTAATTAAGTTAGACAAATGGAATCTTAGCCTAGATACCTAAAGAGATCTTGTGAGTGCACCATAAACCCTAGAATAAACCATTCTTATATAAGAGAGCTCAAGATCTGGTGTTACACTCAAGTGAGTTGAGGAAACACTTGGTTTTAAGGGAGAGATCTATTCAAATATCCAAAAGGTTAAACCATCATTTCTTGAGAGAACTTTAAGTGAATATTCCAGGCATTTTCCTGGGATATGAAACTATTGAGACAACCATGACCATCCTAGAAAGTAAAATAGAAGTGATATATCCTAGTTGATCAAGACAATGCTTGATCATGGAAGTGAGAACCCATTCCATAAGAAATAATGTAGGAAGCCAAACCTTGATCATTATAAATTGAGTGATGATCATAAACCCTAAGAACTTGAGGTAAGGATATCAAGAACAAGTGGATCATGTCTAACCATGATCATGCTCTTGAAGTATGTGAGGATAAGTAAACCCTAATAGGATAATCAGATATCATTAGCCACATGAAATTATAAGGAGATCAATAATAAACAACCCTAGGCTTAGACCCCAACCTTAACTTGTGAACCACTTGGTGATCACAGGTATAATTCTACCACATTTACATTCCACCTATTCTTCACTTAAGAACCTAAGAAAACCTTAGAGTAAAATTCCATATTTAATATGGTGAGAAATCATCCATCTATAAGACCAAAGTTAACTATAAAAAGAACTATCACCATTATAGTTACTTTAATGATTAATTGAGGATAATAATAGAAGTTAATTGGTAGAAGGTAAAACCAATTCCCAAATCCTTAGAAAATTAGAGAAGCACATGAAATATTAAGCAAGTACCCACCTTATCATGGTTAGGGGAGATTAACCCTAGCACATGTAATATGGTGTCATCTCATCTATACAACCTAGAATTAAATCTCAACCCTAGTTTGAGCATCATTTGGGTGATCACAATTAGAACCTAAGCCACAAATGAGATTCAAACCAATTGACATTAGGTAAACATAATTAGAACCCCAGAATTGCACTCTAATTAAAACCTATACTTAATTTGGAGCATAAGATAAACCTCATTAAAACCCTTTAGTTAAACCATGTGTGGTGATCAACCACTTACCTTTTGTAACCAAGACCAAGCCATTATGGGGACAATATCTACTTTAGACATTTTCAAAGATAATAAGAGTGCAAGCCTTGAGAAATTATCCTTAGGTCCCAAAGTAAAGGAAACTTGAATTGTCACTATTAAAATGTTTATTTGAAAACTTATCCATATTCAAAACATAAAATGAACAACCATATGGTCAGGAACATTGCCAGGACCTGATGGTATTCCTACTATGAATAATCCATCAAGTTCAATTGATTCAAATAGAATTATAGTCCAAATGAAAAAGGAGTTTAAAAGAACACCTATCTCCATGCTTATTTGATATTTATGCAATAGAATCAAATAAAAAAATATTTGTTTCAAATAGAAAAGTGATGTAGAGATCATTGCACTACATCTTAATGGAATCAATATATTAAGAAACCTGCAAGTAAAACAGAATTCAAATTAATCTCAAAACAGAAAATAGAAAATAAAACAAAACAGAAAATATAAAAAATAGAAAGGAGAAAAGGAGAGGAAGCTTACCAGACCTTACCTGCCGCCGCAGCCCACCAGAAGCCCAAACTTCTCAGCCCGAGCACGGCCCGGACTCAGCCCACCGTACCCCTTCGTTAAAATTAACGAGGAGGAGTTCATCCTCATCCCCTCCGTGAGCCGGAGAGCAGCACGACGCCGTGATCGTCTTCGCCCTCGCGCCGGCAGTGTCCCCTTGCTCGCTCGAAGTGACGAGGCACCCGCACAACCGCCGTATAAATACCCCTGGACGAAATCTAGCCTCTCTTTTTCTTCCTCTGTTTGATTCCCTCTCCACACCAAACCCTGGCCGCACCAGTGACCTCAATTGCCGGCGATGGAAGCCTCCCCGAGCCAAGTCGAGCACACCAGCTTCAGCACCGTCCTCGACAAGGTCAGCCCACACAAGGAATTAAGCCGCCGTACCCTAAATCGACGCCGTCGACCTCATCCCCTCCGACGGCCGGCGCCATGAATTCCGGCGACACAAGCTCCCATTGACCTCGCCGACACACCCGTCGTACTCACGGTGAGTTGCCGATTCGTTTGAGCATATTGGCCTTCTCCCTCGTGTCCTGCATCGCCATCGCGCCGCGTATCCGTGAGCCTCGCCGCTCGGTCTCGCCGGCGAGGGAGCTCCGGCGACCCAACAACGGCGGCGCCACCCTCAAAAGGTTCCCCACAATGCCCTGAGTCATACCCATGTAGCCTCCCAACCGCGCGTGACTGGAATCATCGGCGAATGCCGATTTCCCCGTCGCCCAGTAGCTCTCTCCTCATGAACTCGAATTTTGACTTGGTCAAAAATCTGACGTGGACCATTGGCCCACCAGTCAGTGACTGGGGGGTAGAATAACTAGGTGACTTTAGTAATTCTCTGTTTTATTTCAAATCCTATTTAATTCTGCAACTTCAAATAATTATAGAAATTTCAATTTAAGTCAGAAAAATATAAATGAGATATCAAAATTCTTAGAAAACTAAACTCTATCCAATAAAAATATAATATGAATTTTTTTATTTTTAATAAAATTTCATTATTTAATACTTGTTAATTAAGCCTTTAATTTTAATTCCAAATTTAATTAAAAGTTAATAATTAAGAAAAACCTTTAAAATTAATAAAAACCAGTAAGCAAATTAGGAAAATATTAAAACAAATTTTCCTTTGCTTATAATTTATTAAATCCTTAATAGGAGGATTTAAACCCTAATTAATAATTGCCTTAATTATTAATTAATTAAAAATAAAAATGCCCAATCCAATTTTGTGTTTAATTTAAATTGATTAATAACTTCAACCTTATAATGAAGTTATTACCTTAAGAACTATATGGTAGATTAGGAAACCCTAATTCCATTATACATCAAATAGTAGTTCATAATTTCATGTGGGATCTTAAAACCCTAATGACATTTAGAACCTAGCTCCGACATTTCATATGAACCCTAAATGGTTTCCTAACCTAAACCTTAGGTTAGAACATGTGATCATAATACTTTGATCCTATTCATAGCTCCATAGTAGCAACTAAATAATTGCCATGACCACATAAAATGTAAGAACCCTATCACTAGTTAATTACTATGCTATGTTCTTATCTAAATAAAACTTGTTGATCTAGTAGGATCAACCAAGTGTAAAACCCTAGTTTCTATTCCCAAGACCACCATCCCTAACTACCCATGCTTAGCATCACACCAAAGTGATGAACCTCAGGAGCAACTATGCCAAATCTTGAGTATTACCTAACCATATTCCACTAAACCCTACTAGTGTTGGATACTTATCAACCATCCTATTTTGGAGCCAAATATTTCTTACTTAATAGAACTAACAGTAAAACCTAGACAATCTTAACCAAATTGCAACACTTCTTATTACTTAAGAAGTATGTTCTTCAAAAGTTATTCTTTTGAAGAAAATAAGGAATCATCATCAACCCTGCCTTATAGGACAGATAAACCCTAGCTAGCCATCACCAGCAAGATGAACCCACCATGGTAGCAACCATGTATAAATAATTGCTTAAGTTGCTCATGCTTAAGCAAAACCAATCAAGACTAATTGCTCGATGAATCCAACCATGTTGTGATCCATCTACTACTTACTCCGATGCAGTGGAAACCAAAGTAAACCATAGAATCCCTCAACCTAATTATCATACTTGCTCTTTATTAAAGAACATGTTCTTCAAAAGTTATTCTTTTAAAGTATATGATAATTAATCATTAACCATGCCATATAGTACAAAAACTCGACCACTCGTTCTTAACTTATTAACATTATGCCAATAATCATTCTTTGAGTGCTCAATTGAATATTATGTTTTATTATCTACCTGTTTATAATACCAAGTAAATCACACTCGAATAAGAACCTTGTATGTGAATCACTCTAAAAGTGCAACACACCCTAAACCAATCATTACAACTCACCGATCCTAAATCATCGGGGTTAGGTCACGCTTAGAGCGATTGCATCTCATACTTATGCATTATTGCATCCTTGCCAATCTTTAAACATCGTCCTACCGGACGATGATGCTATTTCAGAATTTGGAGTTATTACGTATCGAAGACCTTGTCCGCATAATCTTGCAGCCAAGAAAGGCAAGTTCATCACTTGCTCATGTCATTTGAGTATTTCTATCAAATTACTTGCAAAGTATTATGGTTATCACTATTGCATAAAAATCAAAACCACTACTTTCATAACTATGAATATGACTATGTGGTGGGCAATGGAACCATGGATTGTGTTGATATGGTGGAGGTTCCATTGCACGGGTTTATATCCATCTAGGATTAAACAACAAATCTCGCCGATGATTCTTGTGCCGTAATACCCGTGTTAACCATAAGATCCGGAGTGGGACGGAGTAGTCAAAAGTGTTTCCACCTCTCGTTCATCAACGGATGCGCTTACCGTGAGCGGTTGTATCCGGCGGAACAACCGGAGGGTGGGGATCCCATTCTAATTCCCCACGGTAAAGCATTGCTTGCCGTAGCGGCTTGTGTCTTGCGGAACAACCGGAGGGTGGGGATCCCATTCTAATTCCCCACGGTAATGCGGTCTATGATGGGTTGCAGCTACCGGCGTAGGAGTGTATGGTAGAGCCCAAGCATCGTCGTCGTGGTCGGGGTCCACCCCGAAATTACGGGAATAATGGGACCGGCGTGGACCCGTGGTCGGGGCATGCAACAACGGGTGGGTGTTCGAGGTAGCGGAGGAACATGATTGGCTAGACCTTATACCGGGCCTCACACCAAAGGAAGTGTGGACGGGTAACGTGCTCGGTTGGCAACAAGGTTAAGATCTCTTATGGGTAAAGCAACACACCTCTGCAGAGTGTAAAGAACCGTGACTCGTCACTCCCTCGTTCCGGGATATGGAACTCGCGAACGCTGCCGGAAAGGAGCTCCATGAAGTTCTAGTAAACCGATGAAGGCTGACGGACATAGTTCTTCCGAATAAAAGCAACCTTTTGAAGAAATGATTATGAAAACTTGCATTGGTATTAGACTTTCGGTCTAATGTCGTAGCTAGTGCATTAAACACCTCTTTCCTATAATGAACTTGTTGAGTACGCTCGTACTCATCCCACTCTTAAATCC
This sequence comes from Lolium rigidum, assembly GCF_022539505.1. Lineage (NCBI taxonomy): Eukaryota > Viridiplantae > Streptophyta > Magnoliopsida > Poales > Poaceae > Lolium > Lolium rigidum. Next base: position 242,809,019 of record NC_061513.1, read on the forward strand.
CCCGCTTAGATATGGAGGCATCGAAGGAGGATCTACAATACAACTCGAAGATCGAGGAGTCAACAACTACTTCAAGGGACAGGACTCACGTCGAAGAGTCAAATACTACATCCAACAAGGAGAAAACCTAGATTAGCCATAGAAGGGAACTAGCTTCCTAAACATAGCTCCTATTTAGCTAGAATCTATGCATAGCCTTTATAGCTAGTTAAATACTCTACAACTAGAGTTCGTGATAAGACTAGACCACGAGTCGTTCTTCTGGAGTTTATTTGCAGTTTTACCTCATTGTAAAGTAGGAGGCTGTGATGATCTTATGTAATAGAATAAATGTTGTAA
>NC_061513.1:242809457-242819831 GCF_022539505.1 Lolium rigidum
AGAGGTCATTTTATGATACTCCCTTCTACTTATTGACTTATTTTTATTTTACTTAAATGTTTAAAAGATTTTCCTAAAAATAACAAATACAAAAAAAAAGAATGCAAATAGACCAAGTGGTCTGTTGGGCTGGCCCAATTGGTTTGGCCCAAACCTGGCCCAGCCGCATTGGTCAGGTTGGGTCAGGTGAACCCAACCTCGACCCAGCCCCACAGTTCCTCGACGACCTCCTCCTCTCTCGTCCCTCTCGCCCCTGCCCAGGCGACCATTTCTCCGCCGCGCCGCCTCTCACTTCTACCCGACTCTGGTCCTCCTCGACGCCGGTGTGGTGGGGTTATGGACCGCCTCGCCGAGCTCTACCACTCTGTCCAAATCGATTTGATTTCCGTTGTCTCTCGCGGTCGCCTCGACCCCGAAACCCTAGTGGTCACCGGCGAGTCTACCGTCGCCCTGCTGCTTGCTCCGGCCGTCGCCGGTCTCCTCCTCCGACGCTGCTCCTCGGCGTGGCTTCACCACGGACCTCCCGGCCATCGGCCGCTACCTCGGCACCGCCTCCTTTCCCGCACGCGTGCCTCATGGCCACCCTATCCCACGGATGGCCCGGCCGCCGGCGTGCTCCGACGCCGCCGCGGCCAGGCTGCTGTGATGACGGTGAATTGGTGGTGTGGCGGCTACTCCGTCCCCGATGCCGGCTGGACGGTGCCGTAGGCGCAACCCCGGCGTCGATGGCTGCGACTACGCCTCTACTACCCTGTGAGCAATTCCTCTTTTCTTTTTTGTGCTCATAGCTAATGCTATCTGGTTACTAGTAGACTGTAGTTGTATTGGTTCATTCAATTGATCATTGAAAGCTTATGGTCATGAGGTGGTATTGATGATATATATGGGCATAATTCTGCTAGAGGATATCTGTTTGTAGCTGTCCTGGTTCATCCATTTGCTGAACTGAATATACTGGTTACTTGGTTCCTACGAGTGAGCAGAAGCAAATGCTCAAAATTGACATGCTGTGTTGTTTGTGCTGGTAAAGCCTTGATCAAATTCGGTCAATATCTTGTGCTTAAGTTGGTTGGCTTAATCAATTGGCTGCTGGCTGTTTATAATCTGTGGTTATGAAACCACTTGTGGTTCATGTGAACTTGTTTACATGCTAGTGTAGCTATACTGCTGAAACTGAATCTCTGTAGTTTGTGAACTGAGGGCTTGTTTGCTTGATTGTTGTGGATTTGCTGCAACTATGTACCACTTGGTTGGCCTGGGATTAATTTCCTGGACCCCAAGTGAATTCATGTAGTATGTTGAATTATCATGGCTGCTTATGGTGATGACTAAATTATGTGTACAAATGATATGGGACAGTAGATGTGTTAGAATACACAAACTGATGCCCTGCTAATGTCTTGAGTATGATCTAGTTGCTCATTAGCAACTAAGAAATGATTTTTGGCGTTGTTGGATTTTACTTGTGGATCTTGATGTCCCCTGTCTAATTATAAACTGATAAGAACAGATAATGCTTGCTTTCTTGGCTTAGCCTATGATGCAAAGGCTGAGGCTTTAATTAATACTAAGAACAGATACTGCTTGTGCCTTTTTATTTCTCAGTGATGAGACTGGCATAGCACTTCTATGCCATTCTGAGGGAAATCCATCTCTCTATCCTCCTAGGTGAAAACCTAGTAGAAGGGTAGTGAGATGGTTTATTTTAGATACTCCCCTTTTTCCCCTGGTGTGACTATGCAAATTAAGAACAGATATTGCCTGATCTATCTTGTATTTCTGATAAAGTTCTACCTGTGGCACTTATGTAGTTTGATGACTGGTTCTTCTAGCTCTTCAGATATCCTTTTTCTTGTGGAGGGCTAGCTCCTCCCAGCTTCTAGATCTGCTTCCTATTGTTGATCTTGCAGCTCTTGATCTGTTGGTGGTTCTGATATGATGTGTTTCTGCAGTTCCTTATGAACTGCAGATGCTCAAGTGGTGTACGCTCTGGTGAAGATTGAGCCAAATGGTTTGGCTAGCTGTGGTGCTCTTGCTTTTATAATACTGGGCTATTGTCTGTGTGATCGACAACACATAGTTGCATGTGTTGTGTGTGAGCTGCTTGTGGTTAGACCCCACCTGGGTGCTTCTCCCGTGTGCAAGCTACAGTGGTGTCCATGCTTATCCATGTATAGGCCTCCGTTAGTTGCCAACTTGCTTTTCTCATACCTCTTGTGCAAGGCACCACCGATGCTTGTAGTTATCTTGTATTGACCTTTATTTTTGATATTACCAAGTGGTTAATCCTGGATTGGCTAATAATCTTATGTGAGCTAAATAAGATCAAGTGTGACTATTATGTTAATTAAGACTTTGCTTAATTAGCAAGTGGCTTTTAAATAAATGGACTAGAATCATATTGACTTCTCCATGTCAATATTGACTCGAATAAATAACTTTGTTGGTTTTTTAGAGTATTCTAGCTAGATTAGAGGGAAGAACATTGTTGGTTTGTTGCCTGTAATAATGGATCATTTCAGTGTTGCTATTTGCCTAAGTTTCCTTCTTATTTGATGCCTCATGATCCAAAAATCCCATTTGTCCCTAATGCTGCCTAAAAAGAATACTTCTCCCTCTGATCGAATTTTGGTTATTAGGACAAGTTCCTAATTTCCTATGGCTAGTCTCCAACATTTAACATTGCCTCACCAAAGGTGAGGCAAACATTTTAACATTCACAAACCATTTCTTCTGTCTTTGTTGTTTCTTTTGCAGGGAATGAAGAATAAGGAGATCAAGATTAGATTTAGGGATTTTTTTATTTCTTTGTAATCTCCTATTTCTTTTGGAGCTTGTAATTGATTAAGTTATTATTTTTCTTAATGTAATATATATTTTCTTTCTTTATCTACTTGTAAATCTTGAATTGTGTTTTATATATTTGTTTGGAATTCAATTTCCAATTCAAGTTTTATTTGAATTCATGTTATTCATATTTGAATTTGAATTCAAATTGTTTCCCCCAAAAACATAACAAATTAATAAAGGTCATGTCGAAATTTATCGCACCCACATCGAAGACTAACTCAATTCCACCGATGTAAGATAAACCTCGACCCCTGATGTCTACGTTCCCCCTCCTTTCCTGTAGATAGTGTTGGGCCTCCAAGAGCAGAGGTTTGTAGAACAGCAGCAAGTTTCCCTTAAGTGGATCACCCAAGGTTTATCGAACTCAGGGAGGAAGAGGTCAAAGATATCCCTCTCATGCAACCCTGCAACCACAAAGCAAGAAGTCTCTTGTGTCCCCAACACACCTAATAGGTGCACTAGTTCGGCGAAGAGATAGTGAAATACAGGTGGTATGAATAAGTAGTAGCAACGGCACCAGAAAAGTGCTTTGCCCAGGACAAGAAACAAGCAGTAGTAACGCAAGCAGTAGTAACGCAAGAAAACAATGAAACAAGCAAGCAATAGCAGTATTTAGGAACAAGGCCTAGGGATTAGACTTTCACTAGTGGACACTCTCAACATTGATCACATAACAAAATAGATAAATGAATACTCTACACTTTTGTTGGATGATGAACACATTGCGTAGGATTACACGAACCCTCAATGCCGGAGTTAACAAGCTCCACAATAATGCTCATATTTTAGTAACCTTTAGTGTAAGATAGATCAAAAGACTAAACCAAGTACTAGCATAGCATGCACACTGTCACCTTCATGCATATGTAGGAGGAATAGATCACATCAATATTATCATAGCAATAGTTAACTTCGCAATCTACAAGAGATCATGATCATAGCATAAACCAAGTACTAACACGGTGCACACATTGTCACCTTTGCACACGTGCAGGAGGAATAAAACTACTTTAATAACACATCACTAGAGTAGCACATAGATAAATTGTGATACAAACACATTGCAATCATAAAGAGATATAAATAAGCACCTCACTATGCCATTCAACAAGTGAATAAGTATTCTCGTGAAATCTAGCCTAAGAGACCCACACGGTGCACACACCGTCACCTTTACACACGTGGGACAAGGAGTCTCCGGAGATCACATAAGTAAAACTCACTTGACTAGCATAATGACATCTAGATTACAAGCATCATCATATGAATCTCAATCATGTAAGGCAGCTCATGAGATTATTGTATTGAAGCACATAGGAGAGAGATGAACCACATAGCTACCGTACAGCCCCGAGCCTCGATGGAGAACTACTCCCTCCTCATGGGAGCAGCAGCGGTGATGAAGATGGCGGTGGAGATAGCAGCGGTGTCGATGGAGAAGCCTTCCGGGGCACTTCCCCGTCCCGGCAGGTGCCGGAACGAGTTCCGTCCCCCAAATTGGAGTTTCGCGACGGTGGCGGCGCCCCTGGAGTCTTTCTGGAGTTTCGTCAATTGGTGTCGAGGTTATAGGTCACGACGACTTAAATAGGCGAAGAGTCGGAGTCGGAGGGCTTTTGGGGGGCCCACACCCTAGGGGGCGCCCCCCCCCTTGGCCGCGCCGGGGTGTGGTGTGGTGGCCCTGCCCCCCTCTCTGGCGGTTCTCGTGTGTTCTGGATGCTTCCGGGTAAAATAGGAACCTGGGCGTTGATTTCGTCCGATTCCGAGAATATTTCGTTACTAGGATTTCTGAAACCAAAAACAGCAGAAAACGAGAACCGGCACTTCGGCATCTTGTTAATAGGTTAGTTCCGGAAAATGCACGAATATGACATAAAGTGTGCATATAACATGTAGATAACATCAATAATGTGGCATGGAACACAAGAAATTATCGATACGTTGGAGACGTATCAGCATCCCCAAGCTTAGTTCTCGCTCGTCCCGAGCAGGTAAAACGATAACAAAGATAATTTCGGAGTGACATGCCATCATAAACTTGATCATACTATTTGTAAAGCATATGTAGTGAATGCAGCGATCAAAACAATGTATATGACATGGGTAAACAACTGAATCATAAAGCAAAGACTTTTCATGAATAGCACTTCAAGACAAGCATCAATAAGTCTTGCATAAGAGTTAACTCATAAAGTAATAATTCAAAGTAAAGGTATTGAAGCAACACAAAGGAAAATGAAGTTTCAGCGGTTGCTTTCAACTTGTAACATGTATATCTCATGGATATTGTCAACATAGAGTAATATAATAAGTGCAATAAGCAAATATGTAAGAATCAATGCACAGTTCACACAAGTGTTTGCTTCTTGAGATGGAGAGAAATAGGTGAACTGACTCAACAATGAAAGTAAAAGAATGGTCCTCCATAGAGGAAAAGCATCGATTGCTATATTTGTGCTAGAGCTTTGATTTTGAAAACATGAAACAATTTTGTCAACGGTAGTAATAAAGCATATGCATCATGTAAATTATATCTTATAAGTTGCAAGCCTCATGCATAGTGTACCAATAGTGCCCGCACCTTGTCCTAATTAGCTTGGACTACCCGGATTATCACCGCAATACATATGCTTTAACCAAGTTTCACAAAGGGTACCTCTATGCCGCCTCGTACAAAGGTCTAAGGAGAAAGCTCGCATTTGGATTTCTCGCTTTTGATTATTCTCAACTTAGACATCCATACCGGGACAACATAGACAACAGATAATGGACTCCTCTTTTAATGCTTTAAGCATTTGACAACAATTAATTCTTTTCTCATTAGAGATTTGTGGATGTTTGTCCAAAACTGAAACTTCCACCATGAATCATGGCTTTAGTTAGCGGCCCAATGTTCTTCTCTCACAATATGCATGCTCAAACCATTCAACTCGGTGTAGATCGCCCTTACTTCGGACAAGACGAACATGCATAGCAACTCACATGAAATTCAACAATGAGTTGATGGCGTTCCCCAGTGAACATGGTTATCGCACAACAAGCAACATAATAAGAGATAAAGTGCATAATTACATATTCAATACCACAATAGTTTTTAAGCTATTTGTCCCATGAGCTATATATTGCAAAGGTGAATGATGGAATTTTAAAGGTAGCACTCAAGAAATTTACTTTGGAATGGCGGAAAAATACCATGTAGTATAGGTAGGTATGGTGGACACAAATGGCATAGTGGTTGGCTCAAGTATTTTGGATGCATGAGAAGTATTCCCTCTCGATACAAGGTTTAGGCTAGCAAGGCTTATTTGAAACAAACACAAGGATGAACCGGTGCAGCAAAACTCACATAAAAGACATATTGAAAACATTATAAGACTCTACACCGTCTTCCTTGTTGTTCAAACTCAATACTAGAAATTATCTAGACCTTAGAGAAACCAAATATGCAAACCAAATTTTAGCATGCTCTATGTATTTCTTCATTAATGGGTGCAAAGCATATGATGCAAGAGCTTAAACATGAGCACAACAATTGCCAAGTATCACATTACCCAAGACATTTATAGCAATTACTACATGTAGCATTTTCCAATTCCAACCATATAACAATTTAACGAAGAGGAAACTTCGCCATGAATATTATGAGCTAAGAACACATGTGTTCATATGTACCAGCGGAGCGTGTCTCTCTCCCACACAAGCATGATGTAATCCAATTTATTCAAACAAAAACAAAAACAAAAGCACACAGACGCTCCAAGTAAAGCACATAAGATGTGACCGAATAAAAATATAGTTTCAAGAGAAGGAACCCGATAATTTATCGATGAAGAAGGGGATGCCTTGGGCATCCCCAAGCTTAGACGCTTGAGTCTTCTTGATATATGCAGGGATGAACCACCGGGGCATCCCCAAGCTTAGACTTTTCACTCTTCTTGATCGTAGTATATCATCCTCCTCTCTTGACCCTTGAAAACTTCCTCCACACCAAACTCGAAACAACTCATTAGAGGGTTAGTGGACAATAAAAATTAACATGTTCAGAGGTGACACAATCATTCTTAACACTTCTGGACATTGCATAAACCTACTCGGACATTAATAGATCAAAGAAATTCATCCAACATAGCAAAAGAGGCAATGCGAAATAAAAGGCAGAATCTGTCAAAACAGAACAGTCCGTAAAGATGGATTTTATTAGGCCACCAGACTTGCTCAAATGAAAATGCTCAAACTGAATGAAAGTTGCGTACATATCTGAGGATCACTCACGTAAATTGGCATAATTTTCTGAGTTACCTACAGAGAATTAGACCCAGATTCGTGACAGCAAAGAAATCTGTTTCTGCGCAGTAATCCAAATCTAGTACTTACTTTACTATCAAAGACTTTACTTGGCACAACAAAACACAAAACTAAGATAAGGAGAGGTTGCTACAGTATTAAACAACTTCCAAGACACAAATATAAAACAAAGTACTGTAGCAAAATAACACATGGGTTATCTCCCAAGAAGTTCTTTCTTTTTAGCCATTAAGATTGGCTCAGCAGTTTTAATGATGCACTCGCAAGAAATAGTATTTGAAGCAAAAGAGAGCATCAAGAGGCAAATTCAAAACACATTTAAGTCTAACATGCTTCCTATGCATAGGAATCTTGTAAATAAACAAGTTCATGAAGAGCAAAGTAACAAGCATAGGAAGATAAAACAAGTGTAGCTTCAAAAATTTCAAGCACATAGAGAGGTGTTTTAGTAACATGAAAATTTCTACAACCATATTTTCCTCTCTCATAATAACTTTCAGTAGCAACATGAGCAAACTCAACAATATAACCATCACATAAAGCACTCTTATCATGAGTCTCATGCATAAAATAATTACTCTCCACATAAGCATAGTCAATTTTATTAGTTGTAGTGGGAGCAAATTCAACAAAGTAGCTATCATTATTATTCTCATCAAGTGTAGGAGGCATAGTATAATCACAACAAAATTTACTCTCCATAGTAGGTGGCATCAAAAGACCACTATCATTATCATCATAAATAGGAGGCAAAGTATCATCAAAGAAAATTTTCTCCTCAATGCTTGGGGGACTAAAAATATCATGAAAACCAGCTTCCCCAAGCTTAGAACTTTCTATATCATTATCAACAATGGTGTTCAAAGCGTTCATACTAATATTACTACCAGCATGCAAATAAGGTTCCATAGGTTTTTTAATTTTCGCATCAAACAATCCATGTCTTAAATCAGGAAATAGAATAAGAAGCTCATTGTTGTCCATTATGCCAAACTAGTGTAAACAAGAAACAACAAGATGCAATTGCAGGATCTAAAGGAAATAGCTTCGAGCACAAACACAATGGCGCCAGAAAAGTACTGTTACCTGGAACCGTAGTATGAGAGCCTTTTACCTTTCCTCCCCGGCAACGGCGCCAGAAAAGTGCTTGATGTCTACGTTCCCCCTCCTTTCCTGTAGACAGTGTTGGGCCTCCAAGAGCAGAGGTTTGTAGAACAGCAGCAAGTTTCCCTTAAGTGGATCACCCAAGGTTTATCGAACTCGGGGAGGAAGAGGTCAAAGATATCCCTCTCATGCAACCCTGCAACCACAAAGCAAGAAGTCTCTTGTGTCCCCAACACACCTAATAGGTGCACTAGTTCGGCGAAGAGATAGTGAAATACAGGTGGTATGAATAAGTAGTAGCAACGGCACCGATAAAAGTGCTTTGCCCGAGACGAGTAAACAAGCAGTAGTAACGCAGCAGTAGTAACGCAGTAAAAAAGTAAACAAGCAGCAATAGCAGTATTTAGGAACAAGGCCTAGGGATTAGACTTTCACTAGCGGACACTCTCAACATTGATCACATAACAGAATAGATAAATGCATACTCTACACTTTTGTTGGATGATGAACACATTGCGTAGGATTACACGAACCCTCAATGCCGGAGTTAACAAGCTCCACAATAATGCTCATATTTTAGTAACCTTTAGTGTAAGATAGATCAAAAGACTAAACCAAGTACTAGCATAGCATGCACACTGTCACCTTCATGCATATGTAGGAGGAATAGATCACATCAATATTATCATAGCAATAGTTAACTTCGCAATCTACAAGAGATCATGATCATAGCATAAACCAAGTACTAACACGGTGCACACACTGTCACCTTTGCACACGTGCAGGAGGAATAAAACTATTTTAATAACACATCACTAGAGTAGCACATAGATAAATTGTGATACAAACACATTGCAATCATAAAGAGATATAAATAAGCACCTCACTATGCCATTCAACAAAGTGAATAAGTATTCGTGAAATCTAGCCTAAGAGACCCACACGGTGCACACACTCGTCACCTTTACACACGTGGGACAAGGAGTCTCCGGAGATCACATAAGTAAAACTCACTTGACTAGCATAATGACATCTAGATTACAAGCATCATCATATGAATCTCAATCATGTAAGGCAGCTCATGAGATTATTGTATTGAAGCACATAGGAGAGAGATGAACCACATAGCTACCGCAGTACAGCCCCGAGCCTCGATGGAGAACTACTCCCTCCTCATGGGAGCAGCAGCGGTGATGAAGATGGCGGTGGAGATAGCAGCGGTGTCGATGGAGAAGCCTTCCGGGGGCACTTCCCCGTCCCGGCTGGGTGCCGGAACAGAGTTCTGTCCCCCGAATTGGAGTTTCGCGACGGTGGCGGCGCCCCTGGAGTCTTTCTGGATTTTCGTCAATTGGTGTCGAGGTTTTAGGTCACGACGACTTAAATAGGCGAAGAGTCGGAGTCGGAGGGCTTCTGGGGGGCCCACACCCTAGGGGGCGCGCCCCCCCCCCCCCTTGGCCGCGCCGGGGGGTGGTGTGGTGGCCCTGCCCCCTTCTCTGGCGGTTCTCGTGTGTTCTGGATGCTTCCGGGTAAAATAGGAACCTGGGCGTTGATTTCGTCCGATTCCGAGAATATTTCGTTACTAGGATTTCTGAAACCAAAAACAGCAGAAAACGAGAACGGCACTTCGGCATCTTGTTAATAGGTTAGTTCCAGAAAATGCACGAATATGACATAAAGTGTGCATATAACATGTAGATAACATCAGTAATGTGGCATGGAACACAAGAAATTATCGATACGTTGGAGACGTATCAACCCCTTTGGAGGTTTTAAACAAAAGCGCGAAAATTCCCCGGATTTTCTATGCATGAATGCAATGCACACATGATTTGTATGGTTTGATATGTCTAGACCTTGTTTATCAACTTTAATGCTTACTATATGACATAAGAAGACTATGTGATTTGGTTTTTCATTTTTCTGTGTTTTTATTTTTTTGCCCATTTGAATCTTTGTCAAATCCTAGGTTTCACCAAGATTTAGACAAGTTTAACACGTAAATGAGTTAACTTGGATTTCCTACCCTTGAATCCATAGGAAACTTTGTTCTAATGCACTATAATAATCAATCGAGTTTTTACACCAACAGGTCCTGTCACTTACGTGTGGTGCCCACGC
>NC_061513.1:242819931-242859084 GCF_022539505.1 Lolium rigidum
AGGATGTTCCGATTATGCGGTGAAAACCCCAAATCGTAGTAGGTCGCTTTAGCTTTATCTTGATCAAGCAGAACACCATCTGATCGTACACCTCGTACGCATCATGGGTGGATCGGCTCTTGAGCCGATTCACAGGACAACCCGAGAGCCGATCGAGGCTCGTATTTAACGTTTACGTGTATGCCATGCAGGAAACTAAGCGAGGCATCATCCAACACCTTCCCCGACCGTGTATAGGTCGGTGGCACGCCCTTACATCAAGCATCGGACGTGCGTGCCGAAGGCTTTGCGGGCCGTCGCTCGGAGGGACCAGGGCCAACCGCAGTCCTGGGAGATTCCCGGCTCTACGGTGTTGCCCGTCGCTGCCCGCCGGTGGGTTTCTGACCGCAACAACGAAGAAGGACTTGTACAAGCCGTTCCCGGAGCCGCTCAAGAAGACGTCTCGTTGACCGAGGCGATGGACAATTTGTACCGTGTTGTAAACTAAACTTGCTTAATTTGCTCGAAACGGTGGTCGTCGTTGTTGCAATTCAATTACTATTGTAGTCGTTATCATTGAACCATATTACTTATGTGATACCGATGCTATATGTCTTTTAGGTTTATTATTATTTCCTTGCTTTAATTCTTGTGAATATGTATGCATGTGAACCCTCTAACTCTTTCCATTGCGTTATATACTAATATGCCTTGTGTCCATAGAGATGACGTACTACGTCGTGTTCGAGGGGCGGGTTCCAGGAGTGTACGAGGAGTGGGAGGAGTGCAAGAAACAGGTGCACAAGTTCAGCCGGCAACCGCTACAAAGGGTACCCGACTAGACACGAGGCGGTTGCCAAGTGGAGGAAGCACCAAGCGAACAAGAGCAAGATGAAGACCTTCCTTGTGCTCTCGCTCTTGCTCACCATCGTCGCGGCGGTACTCTATTTCATCCTAGTGTAGGCGGCGGCCGGTGTCACTTCATTTGTATCTAGAGATGATGAACTTAATTAATTTGCATGGATTATGAGTTGTATGGAGCTATATGTATAACTCGATCGGGCTCTAAGTAATGTGATGATGATGTGATGATTATATATGTCCATATTATATCTGTCTATATTATATCAGTATATAACCTGTATACGGTTTATAAAACCAGTATAAAACATGTATAAAACCTGTATAATACACCAGGGAGCACAAAATCGAGTATACCTGTAGATTGTTCTGTGGCGCACCAAAACATAATTCTGTGGCGCACCTATTTCTGTGGCGCAGCTATATCACATGCGCCACAAAACTACTTATTTCTGTGGCGCACCGGACCTAGTGCGCCACAGAAACCTTAATTCTGTGGCGCACGGCCAGGTGCGCCACAGAAACCTTATTTTTGTGGCGACGTTTCTGTGGCGCACCTCCCATGCGCCACAAAATCTCATTTCCGTGCGCCACCGATGAGGCTTTTCCTACTAGTGAGAGTGCATAATAGACCGTTGCAATTTAGACCGAGTACTAACATAGCATACACACTATCGCCAATAGCTATGAAAGGGGGAATAGATCACATCAATACTATCATAGTAATAGTTAACTTCATAATCTACAAGAGATTACAATCATAACCTACGCCAAGTACTACATGATGCACACACTGTCCTCTTTACATCATGGAGGAGGAATAGACTACTTTAATAACATCACTAGAGTAGCACATAGATTAATAGTGATACAAAGCTCATGATCACATAAAGATCACACCATGGGAGAGAGAGATGAACCACATAGCTACCGGTAGAGCCCTCAGCCTTGGGGGAGAACTACTCCCTCCTCATCATGGGAGATAGCAACAGCGATGAAGATGGCGGTGGTGTCGATGGAGATGACTCCGGGGGAAATTCCCCGTCTCGGCGGCGTGCCGGAACAGAGATTCTGTCCCCCGAAACTTGTCTTCGCGATGATGGCGGCTACAGAACTCTTCGTGGAATATCGTCGATTGTGTTAGGGTTTTCGGAGACGGAGGAATATATAGGCGAAAGAGCGATGTCGGTGGAGTCCCGAGGTGGCCTCCCCACCTGGTGGCGCGGCAGAGGGGTGGCCCGCGCCCCCCTATGGTGTGGGCTCCTCATGGCCCCCCTTCGTCTCTCCTTCGGACTCCGTGAAGCCCCTGGAAAAATAGGAACGTGACCTTTTGTTTCGTCCAATTCCGAGAATATTTTCCTGTGTAGGATTTCTGAAACCAAAAACAGCAGAAAACAGGAACGGGCGCTTCGGCATCTTGTTAATAGGTTAGTGCCGGAAAATGCATCAAAATGATATAAAGTATGAATAAAACATGTAGGTATTGTCATAAAACTAGCATGGAACCTAAGAAATTATAGATACGTTGGAGACGTATCAGAGGGTCGCAGACGAACGAGGAGTCGACGGCGAGGTCAGCGGTGGTCGTGGGGGCGCTTGAGGTGGCCCAAATCGACGGAAGCTTCTGCGACGGTGCTACAGGACTCCGACGTGCAATTGAAGGGTGAGTGTGGTTAATGTCAAGCAGCGAGGGGTTGAGGAGAGGCAGAAGAGAGAGGGGAGTGGATTGGTGTGCTCAATGGAGGCCGAGGCGCTCCCCTTTTATAGCGGCGCGAGGTGCTGCGGGTGCCCGTGGTGGTCGTTCATGGCCCCGGCGTTTGGAGCGGTGAAGGGGCAAGGTAGGGGTCGCATAGGCTTGCTAGCATCATGGTGGTGCTCGAGGGCGTGACGGCGCAGAGAAAGGCGGAGGGGACGGCTCAGGATGATGCAAATTCTGCGGCGGGTACGGCGGTGATCCATTGAAGGGGACGACGGCGACAGTGCCTCTGCGTGCATTCGAGCATGTCTAGGGTGTATCTGGTGGTGTGGTGATGGCGCGTGTGAGAGGAGAAGGCGAGGAGAGGACGACAGCGATGGCACGACGGCGTGCTATGGCGCGTCCAGGGCTGTGCCCGTGCGTGCTCTGGCAAGGTACTGGGCGTCCTGGGCGCGGTCTGGGCACGTCTGGGCTGGCCAATGCCATGCGTTTCTCTGGTCGTGGAGGGTACAAGCATGCGTGGTAGAGTGTAGGCGAGCTCGTTGACAAAGGGAAAGTGATCAGAGAGATATGGAGAGGATGGGTGGCATGGTGGTGGCAAGGGTGCTCGGCATGGCTCACTTTTGATCATGTCTCCCCTTTAATGATCAGTGCAAGGCTTGGTTTGGTGCAGAGGAGGTACTAGGAGGTTGATGATCACACAGCAAAAGGGATTTAGGCAAAATCTGTTGGGTTTTAGCATGTATGCATAAAGTGAAAAGATGCCTGCCAAGTGTTTGACAAAATGGCCGCATGAACACTTTGTGTGAATTTTGAAATTCTTTTTGGTGAGGTTGATTCAAATAATATATGAAGTAGAGTGATGGTGGTGGTGAGAAATTTGGGGCTGGTTTGCAAAGTTTCAAAATTGGGGTGATCTTCTCTTTGTTTGGATGTTGCATCTTGTCTCATTTATAATTGTCAAACTAGGCAGAGTCAACCATGGTGGTCAACACCAAAAATGTTCATCTTGACATGGTCTTGGATGAGGTGGAAAGAAGTGAGGGGTTTTGGTTTAAGAATCTTCCAAACCAGGGGTGCAAAGTGGGCAACATTTTATAAACTCCAATTTTGACCATTATCATATGTGAGTGAATTTTGAGATTTCCTTTGATTTGATTTGTGTTTCTTTGATGCAATTGTGTTTGTTATTGATATAATAAGGTTTCACAAGCAATGGCACAAGCCAAATTGGCCTAGTTTCACAAGCAATGGCCATAAGCACATATGGGCATTTTATGTTTTTATTTTCTTTTCCTTTTCTTCGACCAAAGGTCCTTATTTTGAGTTCATGGAGTGTTAGATTAAGTTTAGTAAGGGTTTCAAACCATTTGTGCCAAGTATAATGGTATAGGTCAAGATTTGGTAAAATGGCTATGTGCCACATATGCCTTTATGCATATGTTTATTTTCTTTTTATTTCTTTTGGTTTCACCTTAGACTTGAATTGTTAAGTACTAGGTAAGGTTTAGTAAGGTTTTCCAATCCTCTAAACAAGGTAGAAGGGCCTAGGGTAAAGTTTTACAAAAATAGCCATAGCCTCATATGTGAGGGTATTTGCATTTTTCTATTTTTCTTATTTGTCTCCCCTTAATCCCAATGACCTTAGCTTAGGGTTTAGGGTTTTGGAAAGATATGTTCAATGCAATAAACAAACAATCATGGCAATATCACAACATATAAGCATGCTCACTATGTACCAAACTTAATTTAATAAAAGTTTTTGTTGGTTCCAAAATTTGGAAATAGGGAAATCCATTTCTTTGTTTTTGAAGTTCTTGCGATGTTACAAACCCTTCCCCCTTAAACAAATCTCGTCCCGAGATTTTAAGAAAAGTTAGGTTCCTAAGAGAGATTGAGCAATTGGATCAACAGGAAAACATACTTGGCATGGCTTGAGGGGCTTCCTGAGCTTCTGTGGCACTCATGTGGTAGAGGCTGTCGTTGTGGTTGTTCTGGTTCCTTCTGGCGGTGAAGCGGTGCTGTTGCTGGGCAGGTGCAGCAGTATTGGGGGCTGTCTTGGCAAGCTTCTTGGGGCATTCATTGGAGTAATGACCCACAGTTCCACATTCATAGCAGGTTACCGTTGACTTGTCCTTTGGGGTAGTGGGTGATGCGTGCAGTCGACACGTCCGTTGGGAACCCCAAGAGGAAGGTGTGATGCGTACAGTAGCAAGTTTTCCCTCAAAAAGAAACCAAGGTTTATCGAACCAGGAGGAGCCAAGAAGCACGTTGAAGGTTGATGGCGGAGGAGTGTAGTGCGGCGCAACACCAGGGATTCCGGCGCCAACATGGAACCCGCACAACACAATCACAGTAACTTTGCCCCAACGTAACAGCGAGGTTGTCAATCTCACCGGCTTGCCGTAAACAAAGGATTAGATGTATAGTGTGGAAGATGATGGTTGTTTGCGAAGAACAAGTAAAGAACAATTGCAGCAGATTGTATTTCAGATGTAAAGAATAGGACCGGGGTCCACAGATCACTAGTGGTATCTCTCCCATAAGATAGCAGATGTTGGGTGAACAAATTACAGTTGGGCAATTGACAAATAAAGAAGGCATAACAATGCACATACATATATCATGATGAGTACTATGAGATTTAATTAGGGCATTACGACAAAGTACATAGACCGCTATCCAACATGCATCTATGCCTAAAAAGTCCACCTTCAGAGTTATCATCCGAACCCCTCCAAGTATTAAGTTGTAAACAACAAACAATTGCATTAAGTATGGTGCGTAATGTAATCAACACAAATATCCTTAGACAAAGCATCGATGTTTTATCCCTAGTGGCAACAAGACATCCACAACCTTAGAACTTTCTATCACTGTCCCTGCATTTAATGGAGGCATGAACCCACTATCGAGCATAAATACCCCCTCTTGGAGTCACAAGTATCAACTTGGCCGAGCCTCTACTAGCAACGGAGAGCATGCAAGAACATAAATAACATATATGATAGATTGATAATCAACTTGACATAGTATTCAATATTCATCGGATCCCAACAAACACAACATGTAGGATTACGGATAGATGATCTTGATCATGATAGGCAGCTCACAAGATCTAACATGATAGCACAATGAGGAGAAGACGACCATCTAGCTACCGCTATGGACCCATAGTCCAGGGGTGAACTACTCACACATCGATCCGGAGGCGATCATGGCGATGAAGAGACCTCCGGGAGATGATTCCCCTCTCCGGCAGGTGCCGGAGGCGATCTCCTGAATCCCCCGAGATGGGATTGGCGGCGGCGGCGTCTCTGAAAGGTTTTCCGTATCGTGGCTCTCGGTACTGGGGGTTTCGCGACGAAGGCTTTAAGTAGGCGGAAGGGTAGGTCAAGAGGCGCCACGGGGGCCCCACACAACAGGGCCGCGCGGGCCCCTTGCTGGCCACGCCGCCCTGTTGTGGCGGCGCCTCGTGGCCCCACTTCGTCTCTCCCTCGGACTTCTGGAAGCTTCGTGCAAAAATAGGACCCTGGGCGTTGATTTCGTCCAATTCCGAGAATATTTCCTTACTAGGATTTCGAAACCAAAAACAGCAGTAAAACAAGAATCGGCTCTTCGAATCTCGTCAATAGGTTAGTGCCGGAAAATGCATCAATATGACATATAATGTGTATAAAACATGTGAGTATCATCATAAAAGTAGCATGGAACATAAGAAATTATAGATACGTTTGGGACGTATCAAGCATCCCCAAGCTTAGTTCCTACTCGCCCTCGAGTAGGTAAAC
This sequence comes from Lolium rigidum, assembly GCF_022539505.1. Lineage (NCBI taxonomy): Eukaryota > Viridiplantae > Streptophyta > Magnoliopsida > Poales > Poaceae > Lolium > Lolium rigidum. The sequence goes on from NC_061513.1 coordinate 242,826,259, forward strand.
GATAACAAAGATAATTCCTGAAGTGACATCCTATCATAATCTTGATCATACTATTGTAAAGCATATGAGATGAATGCTGCGATTCGAAGCAATGATGAAGATAATGAGTAAACTAATGAATCATATAGCAAAGACTTTCCATGAATAATACTTTCAAGACAAGCATCAATAAGACTTGCATAAGAGTTACTCATAAAGCAATAAATTCGAAGTAAAAGCATTGAAGCAACACAAAGGAAGATAAAGTTTCAGCGGTTGCTTTCAACTTCGACATGTATATCTCATGGATAATTGTCAACACAAAGCAATATAACAAGTGCAATAAGTAAACATGTAAGAATCAATGCACACAGTTGACACAAGTGTTTGCTTCTGGGATAGAAAGAATAGGCAAACTGACTCAACAATAAAGTAAAAGATATGCCCTTCGCAGAGGGAAGCATTGATTACTATATTTGTGCTAGAGCTTTTCATTTTGAAAACAAGAAACAATTTTGTCAACGGTAGTAATAAAGCATATGTGTTATGTATAAGATATCCTATAAGTTGCAAGCCTCATGCATAGTATACTAATAGTGCTCGCACCTTGTCCTAATTAGCTTGGATTAACACGGATTATCATTGCATAGCATATGTTTCAACCAAGTGTCACAAAGGGGTACCTCTATGCCGCCTGTACAAAGGTCTAAGGAGAAAGCTCGCATTGGATTTCTCGCTTTTGATTATTCTCAACTTAGACATCCATACCGGGACAACATAGACAACAGATAATGGAATCCTCTTTAATGCATAAGCATTCAACAACAATTAATATTCTCATAAGAGATTGAGGATTGATTGTCCACACTCGAAACTTCCACCATGAATCATGGCTTTAGTTAGCGGCCCAATGTTCTTCTCTAACAGTATGCATACTCAAACCATTTGATCATGAAAACCGCTCTTACTTCAGACAAGACGAACATGCATAGCAACTACATGATATTCAACAAAGGTGAAAGTTGATGGCGTCCCCAAAAACATGGTTACCGCTCAACAAGCAACTTATTAAGAAATAAGACACATAAGTACATATTCTTCACCACGATAGTTTTTAAGCTATTTGTCCCATGAGCTATATATTGCAAAGACAAAGAATAGAAATTTTAAAGGTAGCACTCAAGTAATTTACTTTGGAATGGCGGAGAAATACCATGTGGTAGGTAGGTATGGTGGACACAAATGGCATGGTTATTGGCTCAAGGATTTGGATGCACGAGAAGAATTCCTCTCAATACAAGGCTAGGCTAGCAAGGTTGTTTGAAGCAAACTCAAGTGTAAAGGTGCTGTAAAGCTCACATATGAACATATTGTAACTATTATAAGACTTTATATTATCTCCTTGTTGTTCAAACACCTCAACCAGAAAATATCTAGACTCTAGAGATCAATCATGCAAACCAAATTTTAACAAGCTCTATGTAGTTATTCATTAATGAGTACAAGGTACATGATGCAAGAGCTTAAACAAGATCTATATGAGCACAACAATTGCCAAGTATCACATTATTCAAGACATTAAACCATTTACCACATGCGGCATTTTCCGTTTCCAACCATATAACAATGAATGAAGTAGTTCAAATTTCGCAATGAACATTAAAGATAAAGCTAAGAACATGTGTGTTCATACGAAACAGCGGAGCGTGTCTCTCTCCCAAACAAAGAATGCTAGGATCCAATCTATTCAAACAAAAACAAAAATAAAAACAAACAGACGCTCCAAGTAAAGCACATAAGATGTGACGGAATAAAAATATAATTTCACTAGAGGAACCTGATAAGATGTCGATGAAGAAGGGATGCCTTGGGCATCCCCAAGCTTAGACGCTTGAGTCTTGTTAAAATATGCAGGGATGAACCACGGGGGCATCCCCAAGCTTTGACTTTTCACTCTTCTTGATCATATTGTATCATCCTCCTCTCTTGACCCTTGAAAACTTCCTCCACACCAAACTCGAAACAAACTCATTAGAGGGTTAGTGCATAATTCATATATTCAGAGGTGACATAATCATTCTTAACACTTCGGACATTGCACAAAGCTACTGAAAGTTAATGGAACAAAGAAATCCATCAAACATAGCAAAACAGGCAATGCGAAATAAAAGGCAGAATCTGTCAAAATAGAACAGTTCGTAAAGACGAATTTTAAAGTGGCACCAGACTTGCTCAGATGAAAATGCCCAAATTGATTGAAAGTTGCGTACATATCTGAGGATCACGCACGTAAATTGGCAGATTTTTTTATTTTTCTACAGGGACTACTGCTCAAATTCGTGACAGCAAGAAATCTGTTCCTGCGCAGTAATCCAAATCTAGTATTGGCTTTACTATCAAAGACTTACTTGGCACAACAATGCAATAAAATAAAGATAAGGAGAGGTTGCTACAGTACTAAACAACTTCCAAGACTCAAATATAAAACAAAGTGCAGAAGTAAAATAATGGGTTGTCTCCCATAAGCGCTTTTCTTTAACGCCTTCAGCCTAGGCGCGAAAGTGTGTATCAAGTATTATCAAGAGATGAAGCATCAACATCGGTAGGTATCTTAGATGCTCCCCATCCGTAGTGGTGCTAAGGGCTTTGTCAATTTTAGGCCTATAATAATAATTTTTTGGTTTAGGCACTTTAGAGACATACATAAACTTTTGCTCCTTACCCACATAAGCTTTCTCCTTAAACTTAAGAGAAGAAAAAGTTGAACCCAAGGTTCCCATAGCTTCTTCAAGTTCACTAATCCTATGGGTTCGATTATCATGAGTAGCACAAGTTTCTAAAATAGCAATTCTCTCATTAATTCCACCTAGAGATTTATCAAGTTTATCAGTGCTATTAAGTAATATTCCCAATTTAGTCTCAATACTTGGAAGATCTTTTTCTATGGCTTCTAACTTTTTCATGACATCTTCAAGAGAGATTTCAATTTTAGCTTCATTAACAGGTGGTATTCCAACTAGACTCTCAATAATGCAACTAGCTTCTAAAGCAAGAGTGCCTAGGAAATTACCTCCCGCAAGAGTATCAAGAACATACCTATTCCAGCTAGAGATACCAACATAAAAGTTCCTAATTAGTATAATAGTGGAGTGTTTCTTAATGCACCTATGATGAGCATCGCTAATTCTATACCAAGCATCTTTAAAACTTTCTCCCCCTTGTTGCTTAAAGGAACGAACTTCAACTTCCGGATTACTCATTTTTTAGAAGTAGTAAATAAAGCAACTAAATAAAATAAATGCAAGTAACTAATTTTTTTGTGTGTTTTTGATATAGAGAACAAGACAGTAAATAAAGTAAAACTAGCAACTAATTTTGTGTGTGTTTTGTTTAAGTGCAGCAAACAAAGTAGTAAATAAAGTAAAGCAAGACAAAAACAAAGTAAAGAGATTGGAGGTGGAGACTCCCCTTGCAGCGTGTCTTGATCTCCCCGGCAACGGCGCCAGAAAAAGAGCTTGATGCGTGCAGTCGACACGTCCGTTGGGAACCCCAAGAGGAAGGTGTGATGCGTACAGTAGCAAGTTTTCCCTCAGAAAGAAACCAAGGTTTATCGAACCAGGAGGAGCCAAGAAGCACGTTGAAGGTTGATGGCGGAGGAGTGTAGTGCGGCGCAACACCGGGGATTCCGGCGCCAACGTGGAACCTGCACAACACAATCACAGAACTTTGCCCCAACGTAACGGCGAGGTTGTCAATCTCACCGGCTTGCTGTAAACAAAGGATTAGATGTATAGTGTGGAAGATGATGGTTGTTTGCGAAGAACAAGTAAAGAACAATTGCAGCAGTTTGTATTTCAGATGTAAAGAATAGGACCGGGGTCCACAGATCACTAGTGGTGTCTCTCCCATAAGATATCAGATGTTGGGTGAACAAATTACAATTGGGCAATTGACAAATAAAGTAGGCATAACAATGCACATACATATATCATGATGAGTACTATGAGATTTAATCAGGGCATTACGACAAAGTACATAGACCGCTATCCAACATGCATCTATGCCTAAAAAGTCCACCTTCAGGTTATCATCCGAACCCCTTCCGGTATTAAGTTGTAAACAACAGACAATTGCATTAAGTATGGTGCGTAATATAATCAACACAAATATCCTTAGACAAAGCATCGATGTTTTATCCCTAGTGGCAACATCACATCCAGAACCTTAGAACTTTCTCATCACTGTCCCGGATTTAATGGAGGCATGAACCCACTATCGAGCATAAATACCCCCTCTTGGAGTCACAAGTATCAACTTGGCCAGAGCCTCTACTAGCAACGGAGAGCATGCAAGAACATAAATAACATATATGATAGATTGATAATCAACTTGACATAGTACTCAATATTCATCGGATCCCAACAAACACAACATGTAGGATTACAGATAGATGATCTTGATCATGATAGGAAGCTCACAAGATCTAACATGATAGCACAATGAGGAGAAGACGACCATATAGCTACTGCTATGGACCCATAGTCTAGGGGTGAACTACTCACACATCGATCCGGAGGCGATCATGGCGATGAAGAGACCTCCGGGAGATGATTCCCCTCTCCGGCGAGGTGCCGGAGGCGATCTCCCGAATCCCCCGAGATGGGATTGGCGGCGGCGGCATCTCTGGAAGGTTTTCCGTATCGTGGCTCTCGGTACTGGGGGTTTCGCGTCGAAGGCTTTAAGTAGGCGGAAGGGCAGGTCAAGAGGTGCCACGGGGGCCCCACACAACAGGGCCGCGTGGGCCCCTTGCTGGCCGCGCCGCCCTGTTGTGGCGGCGCCTCGTGGCCCCACTTCGTCTCTCCCTCGGACTTCTGGAAGCTTCGTGCAAAAATAGGACCCTGGGCGTTGATTTCGTCCAATCCCGACAATATTTCCTTACTAGGATTTCTGAAACCAAAAACAACAGAAAACAGCAACTGGCTCTTCGGCATCTCGTCAATAGGTTAGTGCCGGAAAATGCATAAATATGACATATAATGTGTATAAAACATGTGAGTATCATCATAAAAGTAGCATGGAACATAAGAAATTATAGATACGTTTGGGACGTATCAATGGGGATGGCATTGCTTCCAGTCCTCGGGCCAGTGTTGGTGTTGTTGTTGTTCCCATTGTTGTTGTTGCTGTTGTGGTTGTTGTTGTTGTTGTGGCTGTTTTTGTTGTTGCCTCCGGGCTTCGGGGGTCCTCCGTTGTTGTTGGTGTAGTTTGGGCGATAAGTCTGAGCAGTTGGCTTGTTGTGTCTTGGGGTAAATCCTCCAGGTGAGTTGTTGCGGTACTTCTGGGTATGGTGGGGTCCATTCTGGTTCATCATCATGCGCTTGCGGTTCTCGTTGGCTTGATGCAGCTTTCCTTCCATCTGGATGGCTGAGTCCACAAGGGCTTCCAAGTCAGCGAACGGAATGTTCACTAACACAGTTTGTATCTCGTCATGCAGTCCATTCAGAAATCTTTCCTTCCTCTTCTCATTGGTGTCGGTTTCATCCGGGGCGTACCTTGATAATGTGAGGAATCTGTCGCGGTATTCCACCAGGGACATTCTTCCTTGCTTGAGTTCACGGAACTCGTCTCTCATCTTCTTGATCAGTCCTAAGGGTACATGGTACTTGCTGAACTTCAGCTTGAAGTCTTCCCAGGTCATCATTTTCCCCGCATTCATTGCGCGGGCACTTGTCCACCAGGCTCTGGCAGGTCCTGACAGGTAGTGGGTGGCGAACAGTACTTTCTCTGCGGCTTCAACTCCCGCAACTTCCAGGTTATTCTCCATGGTTTGGAGCCAGTCATCTGCGTCAAGTGGCTCTTCGGTCTTGCTGAACATGGGTGGGTTGGTGTTTTGAAAATTCTTCAGCTTCGATCCAGGGTGATCTTTCCATGGCCTTGATTGTTCTGAGCTATCTGCTGCAGTGTGTTAATATTGGCTTGTCGTTCAGCTCTCTCGGCTTCGCGGTCTGCCATCATCATCTGCAACATCTGCATCATTGCGTCCTGGTTGGTGCTGCGGGTTGGTGGGGCCATCTAGGCATTGAGATAGATGATAAGATAAGAGGGAAATTTCTATGGTTTGTTTGGTTAAAGTTTAAAAAGTTCATAACTTGAAAACTTGAGTAGTGTTGAGGGGGTAAAAACCATCAACACTTTTTCATTCATACCAAGCATGACACATTACAAATCTAACACACCGTTGGTTTGAAGAACCATTCATTCGTTCTACGATACAAGGGGATCCTGATACAACTCACACCTACGAACGTGCTTTAGTGATACTACTCTTCCGGGTGGATTCTTCGTCTTCACGGATAATATGCTTGGCGAAAGGCGAGGGCGTTGTCCAACTCCTTGCGGGTCTTGTACAGCATGAAATCCAGATATGCCACATAGTGGTTTATCTTCGGGTGCGGCGGCATGGTTATTGGCCTTCCCATGGGGTCATGCCTTGGGTAGTAGATGAAGCGGGTGTTCTTGAGCTTGTTCACATTCTGTCCGCACAGACGGGTAATTGCTTCCTCGCATGGCTTTGGCTATTCCATCCTTCCAGTGTGTTTCCCGTTACGTAAAACCATATGGTTTCCCATATTGGGGCTCCAAGCTTTCCTCTTAGATCTGCGGTAACGTCCCACCGAGGTGGTCCTCCCGACTGATTATTGAGTAGCACTCCAAAGAACTCGGGATACGGGCGTCCTAGATATTCCACTAATTGCTTCAAATCCTTCTCGAACATTAGGTTTCCTCCGTGGCCAAGCTGATAGGACTTGCAGGTGTACTCCATCTATGAACAATGAGGATGAATAAGTTAGAGAAGTGATCAAGTGTGCAAGCTTTTATGTAGAAATTTCAAGGAAAAGTAGAGCATGAGTTTCTTATTTGAAAAGATCTCAAGGAAAAGTAGGCGCGCTTTGGCAAGGTACTGGGAGTCATGGGCGCGGTCTGGGCACGTCTGGGCTGGCCAATGCCGTTCGTTTCTCTGGTCGTGGAGGGTACAAGCATGCGTGGTAGAGTGTAGGCGAGCTCGTTGACAAAGGGATAGTGATCAAAGAGAGATGGAGAGGATGGGTGGCATGGTGGTGGCAAGGGTGCTCGGCATGGCTCACTTTTGATCATGTCTCCCCTTTAATCATCAGTGCAAGGCTTGGTTTGGTGCAGAGGAGGTACCAGGAGGTTGATGATCACAAAGCAAAAGGGATTTAGGCAAAAATCTGTTGGGTTTTAGCATGTATGCATAAAGTGAAAAGATGCCTGCCAAGTGTTTGACAAAATGGCCGCATGAACACTTTGTGTGAATTTTGAAATTCTTTTTGGTGAGGTTGATTCAAATAATATATGAAGTAGAGTGATGGTGGTGGTGAGCAATTTGGGGCTGGTTTGCAAAGTTTCAAAATTGGGGTGATCTTCTCTTTGTTTGGATGTTGCATCTTGTCTCATTTATAATGGTCAAACTAGGCAGAGTCAACCATGGTGGTCAACACCAAAAATGTTCATATTGACATGGTCTTGGATGGGGTGGAAAGAACTGAGGGTTTTTGGTTTAAGAATCTTCCAAACCAGGGGTGCAAAGTGGGGAACATTTTATAAACTCCAATTTTGACCATTATCATATGTGAGTGAATTTTGAGATTTCCTTTGATTTGATTTGTGTTTCTTTGATGCAATTGTGTTTGTTATTGATATAATAAGGTTTCACAAGCAATGGCACAAGCCAAATTGGCCTAGTTTAAAGATTTGCAAAAATGGCCGTAAGCACATATGGGCATTTTATGTTTTTATTTTCTTTTCCTTTTCTTTGAGCAAAGGTCCTTGTTTTGAGTTCATGGAGTGTTAGATTAAGTTTAGTAAGGGTTTCAAACCATTTGTGCCAAGTATAATGGTATAGGTCAATATTTGGTAAAATGGCTATGTGCCACATATGCCTTTATGCATATGTTTATTTTCCTTTCATTTCTTTTTGTTTTATCTTAGACTTGAATTGTTAAGTACTAGGTAAGGTTAGTAAGGTTTTCCAATCCTCTAAACAAGGTAGAAGGGCCTAGGGTAAAGTTTTACAAAAATAGTGTCGTCGTGGTGAACAGACAGATGCCATAGGATGGCTTAAGTTGGGGCCGAATGGACGCAAGAGGATTCGGGGGAGGGTTTGTGATTAGACGGGATGAACTTCCGGATGGTTTCCTCAAGAACTTAGCCAAGGCTAGAGGTTGAAGAAGAAAGACATAAGGAAGAACTCGCTCTAGATCATCTTCTTTATTGATCTCAACAGGTTACAAGTTTCTCAGTACAAGTGTTCTTCTAAACCTAGCTCTCTTCGTGCGTGCCCGTGAGAAGGGCTGCCCCCTCTCCTTATATAGGGGAGAGGGTGGATTACAGGACAAGAAACCCTAATGGCATATTTGACTAGACAAACTACTTTATAAAGCTACTTTAATCATAGATGACACCGGAATCCTCTTTAATCAGGGATGCTGACGTCCTCCGGCTTCTTTGACCGTCATCCTTCTCTTTATCGTCAGCCCTTCGTTTAAAGCTACTTTGCTTAGCTCATCTTTGTCTTCTAGCTCTGAGAGAATCTTTGACCGAGTCCTGCCGACATGCTCTTCTTTCCGGTAGCCCGGTATCTTCTTTACCCGGTTCCGGCATACCCCTCTTGGGGATACCGGCTTAGCCTCACTTAGCTAACTTCTTATCTCTATGTTCCGGTACGAACATTAAACCGGTATCTTGATGGCTCAAACCATCCGGTTTGGCATGCCTTTGGCATACCGGGGGTCATCCCCCCAACATTAGTCCCCGAAGCTAGTATAGTCTGGTGGATCCTATCCAACAGACCATGCCAGGTTCTTTTATCTTAGGATACCGGTTTAATCTATCCGGCATTGGGCTTGGATCCGGCACCTTTGCCCGGATTATCGCTATCTCTTTTTGCAGGACATTATCCGGTGTCTTACCCTCCGGCATCTTAGTCATTAAACACTTCCTCGGCAAAGTCGAGAATATCTCGCGCCCCGCGCCTGTCAGTGACATGCGCACTGTGACTGACGCGCCAGTGTCAGGGGTCACTTCCCTTCGGCTTCTGCGCGCGCATTAACTGCCTCACAGCAAATCCTGGCCTCCGTTCTGGATCCGTATGCGCTTCCCTGTGGCCTTCTATTTTCTCACTTGTACCACCATGCCACGTGGCGGCCCGTGGAGCGAACCGTCGCGGCCCACGACCCAAACCACCGAGGCCCAGCGGTTTTCGGCCCACGTCTCCCTCTTCCTTTATAAGGGGGAACCGCTCCTCCTTCTTCCTCTTCTCGCATTCTCCACTTCCTTGCGCATAGTGCTCTTGCCCTCTGCGCCTCCGCCGCTCCGTTTCGTTGTTCGAGCTCCGCCGCCCGACGAACTTCCGCTGTTGCTCCGCCGGACGTCGCCGAACTTCACCGCGTGAAGAACCTTTACGGCGCTTCTGTCGCAGTTGCAGCATTGGCATTTCCTCGAGCTCTTCCTCACCTCGCCGTCGACGGACCTCCTCGCCGGCCTTAGGCTCTTCATCCCTCCGGCGAACTTCTTCCTCTGCAACTCCGCCGCCTCAGGTTAGGCCCGATACTTCTTTACTTCTTCTCTCTTAGTTTTCTAGATCTTGGGCTGGTAGAGTATTTATCCCCTCTTTATTTTGCTTTTTCTCTTACTCATAGATCTTCGCGCGAGGGTCTTTCTGGGGAAAACTATTTTTCGGTAGATACCGGTGTCGCCCAGATCTACATGTCTAGCGAAGAGTCTCTCCTTGCCCCCTCCTCTAGTAGTCAAGGCAGTAGTACCTCCGACGGGCTAACTGAAGATCTTGCCCGGATGGAATTAGAATCCAACAAGGATCAAGAGGCCGGCACCTCCAGCCGAGCCCCCGGAAAGGATCTTTCCGGTATTACACGCGGAGCCTGGAGAGGTTCCGACGTGTCCCAACATGAGATTGACTGGCTCTACCGGTCTAGGAGGATACCGGAAGGGGTTTCCTGCCGGATCCCTGGCGACGAGATCGAGCCGGTACTCAACCCCGGTGAGGTCGTCATCTTCCTTGCTCACTTCGAGCGCGGCTTCGGCCTCCCCGCCTCCGACTTCTTCCGCCAATTTCTCGATTTCTATCGACTTCAGCCTCACCACCTTCCCGGCAACGCCGTTTTTTACCTTTCTTGTTTTGTGGCCTTCATGGAAGGCTACATCGGCATCCGTCCCGCTCGCGAGACGTTTGCACGCTTTTTCTCTCTTCGGATCAATTCGGTCCAGGGCAAGGATATTCCCAAGCCCAAACCCCCCGTACAATGCGGGTCTTGCATCATCGGCTCCCGCCAAGGGAGCCCCTTCTTTAAGTTCAACGGCCTCGAGTCTTGCCGCTTGTGGCAGACAACATTCTTCTACGTGAAGAACAAGAGCGCCACTGATCTTATCAATTTGCCGCCCTTCAACCCGGCGCCGCCCGCCAAGATCAACTGGAACTACAACCCTGGTACGGATCATATAGAGACGAACCGGGTGGTACGCTTCGTGTTGAAGCTGATGAAAGAAACCAACATATGCTCCGACGATATCATCCGCGCTTTCATCAGCCGCCGGGTGCTTCCCCTCAAGCGTCGCGTTCACAAGATGAGCGAGATGTATGGCCCCGGTGAACCCACCAAAATCACCGGCCTGCCCTTGAGCAAGGCAGACGTGGTACTGAAGGCTAACCAGATATGCCAAACGGACATGCCGGTTCATTGGGAATGGGGTTTCCGGCCTCTTAGTTCCACCAATCCTCCAACCCAAGAAGTAAGAGACTTGCGCAACTCGGGTTGGTTTAACGGTACCTCTTATATTATGGCTAACTGTTTTTCTTGCTTGTTTTCAGGCCAAGGACCGCTTCCCCCGCATCGACTCAGACCGGCGAGGCCCTTGCCGGAAGCGTGCCCTTGACAAGTTCGACCCGGACCCTTTCATCAATTGGCTAGACTTGAAGATGGGCCGGACTCCAGCTTCGCGCCTCGGCAAGTCTCCGCCGGAGCCAACCGGTTCGTCCGACGACCTGAGCTCAGTCGAGGTAGCCCTTCTTTTTTATCTCTCATATTCTTCTGTTATCTATCTCTTTCTGTAGACGCTCCCTCAGCTAGCCCCAAACCACAGGTTCTCGAGCATGTTGCTCCTCTGGGGGGCGAGGAGGGCGACGAGTTTGTGGATAAACTCATGGCCCAAGGCCAGAAGAAGAAGGCTCCGGCTGCTGACGCCGGCCCTAGCCAAGCTCCTCCTGCCAAACGCCCTCGGACTGAAGTCCTTGGGGGAAAAGAGGTTGGCACTAAGCGCTACAAGCATAAGCGGATGCCGGTTTCTTCTGGGTAAGTTCCTTGTTTCTCTTTTTGCTTATTTCATTCTTACTAAACTCTTTTCCGGTTGTTTTTTCCCAACCCTTTCTTTTTCTCTCTTTCAGCCCCGCGCTTCAGCTTGGCTCCAAGCCGGAGGGCACTGCCGGCTCGGCAAGGACCTCGACTCCTCCTCCTCATTCAAGCCCGGCATCATCTGGTGCCGGCAACATCTCTGCCTCCCCTCCGGGAGGCACTACAAGTTTGGGGCGTGCGACCCCTACACCGCCAGATCACCGCGCGGAGGAGTATTTTGTCTCCCCTCCAGAGACCCAAGACATCGGCGCCAGCAACACCGGCGCCATCGACGAAACTGCCGGGCGGGCGGAACCTCTGGTTCCCCCCCCCCCCCCCGAAGAAGAAAAAGAAGAAACAGCCAAGCTCTTCCCCCACCAAGGCCGCGCCGGATACTTCCGCGCCGGTCTCCTCTGCATCACGCCCGGAAGCTCCTATCCTCGAGCCAGCTGGGACTGCTCCAACTCCGCCGCCAAGCCAAGGACCTCCCGCGGCCAAGCCAAAGCCGCCGCCGACGACGCCTAAGATCACCCAGTTCCTCAAGCCGGGGGCGTCCCGCGGAAAGGCCGTGGACGGCAGCGCGTCAACCGGCTCGCAGTCTCTAGTGCTGCATGTCGGGCCTGCCGCCGCTGCGGTCCCAGAGAAACCTTCCGGCCTCCTGGGCCGGATTGTCGAGCTAAAGCGCAAGGGCAAGGAGCTGGGGCACCTTTTCCCCTATGCCCAGAAGTGGAACGAAGCGGACATCTCCGCATCCACGAAGGGCTTGGGGAAAGATCGCCTTCCGGCGCCGGATCCCGCTGGGCCGCGGTCCACTGAAGAACACTTCATGCGGCTCAAGCGGGCCGTGAAGGAGTTCGACAGTGCGTGGTACGATGCCACTAGCAACGTGGTGGTAAGTTTCGCCAACCTTCTTGTATTTTTTGCTGATGCCGGTTTGTTTCTTTCCGGATCTTGTCTATCCTCCCAGTCCCCGAGTTTCGTGTTGAGAGCGCAGCTCTTAGCGCGAAACTTAATTAGGAACACGCGAAACCGGCATAGCCAGTCCCCGAGTTTCGGGTTAAGATCTTTGCTCTTAGCGCGAAACTTAACTAGAAACACGCAAAACCGGCATAGCCAGTCCCCGAGTTTCGGGTTAAGATCTTTGCTCTTAGCGCGAAACTTAACTAGAAATGCGCAAAACCGGCATAGCCAGTCCCCGAGTTTCAGGTTAAGATCTTTGTTTCTTTCTTTCTCACAATTATCTTCCTTTGAACAGAGCACCGCTGATGCCCGAAAGCAGCTCTTCGAGGAGCTTCTGTGGGAGCATCGGGATCTTGCCGAGGCCCACAGCCACTGCCAAGGTTTGTTTCCTTCCTTTTCTTCCGGTATCTTTTCACCGGAAAGTTTTCTTCTTTGATACTTACGCATCTTTTGCTCAACAGCCGTTCCGGAAGCTACCGTCGAGGCCCTCAAGGTCCAGATTGCCGCGCTTCAAGGTATCACTCTTTCTTTTCCGGTTAACCCGTTCCTTTTTTCATTTTATCAGTTGCCACTCGCTAACACCCTTCTTTCCGGTACCTAGGCGAAAAAGAGCAGCTCATCAAGGAGCATCACGAGGCACTGGACGCCCAGAAGACCGCCTCGAGGGAGCTGAAGGAACAGGCTATGCAAGCCGCGCTCCAGCATGAGCAAGCCCTGAAGGATGCCCAGGCTGCAGCCGAGGCCAGGCTGGCGGAGGTCGTGGAGGATTCCACGAACTCCAACACGGTGCTGAGGACGGAGCTGGAGGAGGAACGGAAGGCGCGGAAGGCAGCGGAGCACCATATTGAGGTCATGACCACTGATCACAAAGAATATGATCGGTTGGTTATGCAGATCGATGCGCTGGCTCTCCGTAAGTCCTTGTCTTGTCCCTTCTTTTGCTTATAAGCTTTCTCTTCTTGAAAATGCATCCGCGTTCCTTTTCCTTCCGGCAGACTTTTTCCGGTGTCTTGTGCTTATGCTCTTTCCTTCTTTCTGTAGAACACTTCTCGGACTCCCAGGCACACGCCGTGAAGAAGGTGATGGAGGACCGGGTGGCGCGGGAATTTCCCAATATGGACGCGCACTGGGACGGGTACGACTATCTGGTCGCCCTCTCTGCTCGAGTCCAACATATGCGCTCAGTGGACCGCACCCTTGTCGATCTACCGGATGCTGCCATCCAAATCTTCAAGGTGCTGTGGCCTGAGGAAGCCATGCCGGCCAACGTCACCCTCACCGCCAACCGGCTAAAGGAGGCAGGGCATCGGATTCGCGAGTGGCAATGCTCTGCAGCTTGCGCTCGAGCTGACACCGCGCTTCGCTCCGCGTGCTCCTGGTATCCGGATCTGAATCTGGACGCACTCCAAGGCGTACGCGAAGATGCTCCTACCGATGTGGATCCGGTTCTTACCGCCAAGCGGCAGGATCGGGCCTACCGGCTTGCTGAGTATGCCGAAGTCCGCACCTTCATCCCTCCCCCTCCTGATGTTAAGGACTACCTCAGCGATGAGGAAGAAGAAGAGGGGTATAACTGTGGTATAACTGTTTGTGCCGGTGTCTTGCACACCGGTAACTTATTAAGCTATGTTGGTTTTCTACTTAGCACTTTGCTTATCGTTTCGATTTTTGTCTTGCACTGCAATGATTCCGAAATTGTTTTCGCATCCAATTCGATGCACACTTGGCTCTTTTGCTTTGGCTCTGCCTACCTTCTCTGGGCGTTTTTGGCGTATGAGCACAAAGTTCTTTTACCAAGCAAGCATTTTCTTGAACTTAGAAATAATTCGAAAATTTTGCAAAAAACCGGTATAACCGGGGTTAGTTAAACTTTTCCGGATTGTTCTTTCCCGCTCTCCCTCTTCGCAGTTCATGTTCTTATCCCCTACCGGTTTATCTTGCTTGCCATGAAGCCGGGTTGCGGATAGCAGCAGAATCGAAGACTCTGGTAGGGTTTAGCACACTACTAAACCGGAAAGAAAAAACGTTCAATAAGCAACCGGTAAACTGAAAAAATAGACAAGTTACATGCAACCTTAGTGGGGTAGTCCCCGAGATTCATTCGAGGTTCCGACATCTTTTTATTCATAGCAAATAAGGTACAAAAAGGAACTTCTTACACCACAACTTCAAGAGTAGAAAGGACGCAACAAAGCTACATTCCATGGACGCTTGGTCTCCTCTCCGGACATGTCCGCCTTTCCTTTCTTCCACTCCTGTGCATCAATCAGGTAGTAGGCATCATTGTGGAGAGCCTTGCTCACAATGAAAGGCCCTTCCCACGGCGGGGAAAGCTTGTGCCGGCCTTCAGTGCGCTGCACTAGGCGTAGCACCAGGTCTCCTTCCCGGAACACTCTCGGGTTAACCTTCCGGCTGTGATAGCGTCTGAGGTTTTGCTGGTAAATGGTTGTTCTTGCCAAGGCTAATTCTCTTGCTTCCTCTAGCAAGTCCACATCGTTTTCTCGTGCCTCCTTTACCTCTTCTTCGGTATAGAGTTGCACCCTTGGTGAATCATGGAGAATGTCGGTTGGTATGACCGCTTCTGCCCCATAAACCATGAAAAATGGAGTGTATCCGGTAGACCGGTTTGGAGTTGTTCTTATACTCCACAGCACTGATGGTAGCTCATCGAGCCAACACCCCGGCGATTTTTCCACCGCATCGATGAGTCTCGGTTTGATACCGGAAAGTACCAAAGTGTTTGTTCTTTCAACTTGGCCATTGCCTTGTGGGTGTGCAACTGAGCACAAATCCAACCGGATGTTGTTGTCCTCACAAAATCTTTTAAACTCACCTTGAGCAAAGTTTGTGCCATTGTCAGTGATAATGCTATGTGGGTATCCATACCGCAAAATGACATCCTTTAAGAATTTCACCGATGTGCGCCCATCACACTTTGCAATGGGTTTCACCTCTAGCCACTTGGTGAATTTGTCCACCATAACCAAGATGTGGGTCATGTTTCCCCTTGCTGTTTTGAATGGGCCAACCATGTCCAGGCACCAAACGGCAAACGGCCAAGTTAATGGTATTGTTTTTAAGCCGGAGGCTGGGGTATGATTCTGCTTGGCGTACCTCTGGCACCCATTGCATTTTCTTACCAGATCCTCCGCGTTCTCCAAAGCCGTTGGCCAATAGAACCCATGCCGGAAAACCTTTGCCACTAGTGCCCTTGATGAAGCGTGATGCCCACACTCCCCTCGGTGTATTTCCTCGAGCATTTCTTTTCCTTCTTCCGGATTCACACACCTTTGGAGGACGCCGGTAACACTCCTCTTGTACATCTCGCCATTGATGATGGTGTAAGCTTTGGACCTCCTTTGGATCCTTCTTGATTCATTTTCGTCAACCGGCAAGGTGCCGTTGACCAGGAATTCCTTAATAGGTTCAACCCATGATGGTGTCTCCCGAACTAGGAACACCGGTACGTCTATGTCCATGTTGTTCACCAGCATTGTTTCTTCCGGTACCGGCGCAGCGGTCCCCGATCTTACCGGAACAGTCCCCGGGTTTCCTTCGTCGATATCCATTGGTACAATGTGTGACTCCGGTACAAAAATTGACTCCGACTCCGGACTCGGCTTGATTGATGGTACTCTTAAGTGTGCCAAGGCTATTCCGGGAGGAATTTCTTGCCTGGATGAGCCCAGTTTGGACAGAGCATCCGCGGCTTCATTTTCCGCACGCGGTACATGGTGAAACTCACACCCTTCGAAGAAACCGGCAATCTTTTGCACGTGAAACCGGTACGAGGCCATGTTGGCATCTTTTGCGTCCCAATCTCCGGAACATTGTTGTACCATAAGATCTGAGTCTCCATAGCAAATGATCCGGTGTGCACCGATTTCTTTTGCGACCTTAAGCCCATGGATCAAAGCCTCGTATTCAGCGACATTGTTTGATGCCCTGAAATGTACTTGTAAAACATATCGGAGATGATCTCCCTTTGGTGAGGTTAGCACCACACCGGCACCTAGACCCTCTTTGAGCTTGGATCCGTCAAAGTGCATCTTCCAGTATTCCATTCTTTGATCCGGGGGCTTGTACTGCATTTCCGCCCAATCAACCAAGAAATCAGCTAACGCTTGCGATTTGATGGCGTCTCTTCTTTCATACACCGGTACATACGGTGATATCTGTATTGCTCATTTCGCAATCCTGCCGCTAGCATCTTTGTTGCACATGATATCGGAGATGGGTGCTTCACTCACCACCTTCATAGGATGTTCCTCAAAGTAGTGTTTGAGCTTTGTGGCGGCCATGAACACACCATAGGTCATTTTCTGGAAGTGCGGGTAGTTTTGCTTTGAGAGGGAGAGCACCTCGCTCAGGTAGTATACCAGCCTCTGGACGGTTTTTCCTTCCTCTTCTCTTTCTACCACCACAACAACACTCACGACCCGGTTGGTTGCTGCTATGTATAGCAACATGGGCTCTCTTTCCAACGGCGAAGCCAATATCGGCGCGGTGGCTAGCATTGTTTTCAGTTCTTTAAACGCCGCGTCTGCCTGAGGGGTCCAGACGAACTTATCGGACCTTTTCATCAAAGCATAAAGCGGCAAGGCCTTTTCTCCTAACCTGCTTATGAACCGGCTTAGCGATGCTAGGCTTCCGGTAAACTTTTGCACGTCCTTAAGATCTTGCGGTATCGTCATTCTCTCAATTGCCCGGATCTTTACCGGATTGACCTCGATGCCCCGACTTGAGACGAGGAAACCCAGCAGCTTGCCGGCAGGGACACCGAAGGTACATTTTGCCGGATTGAGTTTCATCCGGAACCTTCTTAAATTATCAAACGTTTGACGGATATCGTCAATTAGGGTATCTTTTATCTTAGTTTTTACCACAATGTCATCCACATACACCTGCACATTCTTCCCAATTTGATCAAACAAGCATTTTTGCATACGACGCGGTACGTTGCACCAGCGTTGCGCAAACCAAAAGGCATAGTGATATAGCAATAAGCCCCGTGCGGGGTAATGAACGCAGTTTTTATTTGATCTTCCTTTTTCAAGGGGATTTGGTGGAAACCGGAATAAGCATCCAGGAAAGACAACAGCTCACACCCAGCAGTGGAATCAATCACTTGATCGATCCGTGGTAGAGGAAAAGGATCTCTTGGGCAAGCCTTGTTGAGGTTGGTGTAGTCGATGCACATGCGCCACACCTTTGGAGCTTTTGCCTCCAGGTTCTCATCTTTCTTCTTTTCGACCATCACCGGATTGGCTAGCCACTCAGTATGCGTGACTTCCACAATGAAACCGGCAACTAACAGCTTCGTCACCTCTTCTCCAATAATCTTCCTCCTATCTTCAGCGAACCGGCGCGAGTGGTTGTCGCACCGGCTTGGCATCCTTCCGGACGTTCGGAGAGTGCTCAGCCAGCTCCTCGGAACACCTACCAAGTCATCAGTAGACCAGGCAAAGATATTCCGATTCTCACGGAGGAAGCTGACGAGCGCGCTTTCCTATGCCTCACTGAGACCGGCACCGATACGAACGGTACGCTCTGGCAAAGCCGGGTCCAGCACTATGTCCTTTGTTTCCTTTGTCGGCTTGAACGCTGGAGCGCTCAGACTTGCACTCATTGCCGCTAAGCTCAATTGTGAAGACTGAGCCAGCGCAACTGCGGTTTGCATCCTCCTCTTTTCCTCCGCGATCACCAGCGATTCCGCTAGGTTCGATCCGGCAGATGCTATTTCCAGTGAGACTTTGTAGTTCCCCACCACAGTCAAGGGTCCACGAGGCGCCGGCATCTTCATCTTGAGATACACCGTGTGGGTTGAGGCCATGAAGGCTGCCAATGCCGGCCTCCCCAGCAATGCATGGTACGGACTATCTAAGTCCACCACTTCGAACTCAACGTTTTCAACCCGGCAATTGTCACGTCCTCCAAACGACACATCCACACGGACTTTTCCAACCGGTGCGCAGGACAAACCCGGAACGATTCCATGGAACGTCGTTGTTGCGGTCAGAAACCCACCGGCGAGCAGCGACGGGCAACACCGTAGAGCCGGGAGGCTCCCAGGACTGCGGCTGGCCCTGGTCCCTCCGAGCGACGGCCCGCAAAGACTCGGCACGCACGTCCGATGCTGATGCAAGGGCGTGCCACCTGACCTATACCTGGTCAGGAAGGTGTCGGATGTGCCTCGCTTAGTTTCCTGCATGGCATACACGTAAACATTAAATACGAGCCTCGATCGGCTCTCGAGTTATCCCGTGAATCGGCTCAAGGAGCCGATCCACCCATGATGCGTACGGGGTGTACGATCGGATGGTGGTCCTGCTTGATCAAAATAAAGCTAAAACGACCTACTACGATTTAGGGTTTTCACCGCATAATCGGAACATCCTACTCGTGATTGAGCTCGGCGGCCACGCACGGTGATCGTAAACCGACCCTAGACAAGGCCTAAAAACCAACACGAAGTTGGTCCCCGAACATCCTGTCTAGGGCTAGCAAACTACACCCTACGCGCCACTCGGATCCTTCAACCCGTTTGTAAGGCCTAACCATGCAGATATTAAACTAATCCTTGAAGAACAAGGAGCAATCATAACGGATCGGATTTACTAAATAATGATCAAGCGGGGTGCCGCCCTTACACCTAAGATAGGTGTAAGGGCGGCTAGACGTCTAAGGGTTGCACGACGACAGCATATGATACGATGAACAATGCTAACCCTAACACATCTATGATAACTACGTTGCTCGCCATCAAAAAGGCTTCAGCACGAGCAACGCATGAACAATGAATAAACGTGTATCGCCTAGATCGCAAGATGCGATCTAGGCAGCATGATGCTTACCCGGAAGAAACCCTCGAGACAAGGGAGTTGGCGATGCGCCTAGATTGGTTTGTGGTGAACATGATTGTTGTTTATTTCATAAACCCTAGATACATATTTATAGTCCGTAGACTTTCTAACGTGGGAATAATCCCAACCGTGTACGAGCCAAACTCTATCTAACCGACACGTATCCTACTATGTTACAGATACACGGGCAAACTAGCCCAAACTTTGTATACAAGGCCGATTCATGTATTCCTTCCATGTATATCCTTCAAGCCCATCTCCAATCGCGGCCCACCTCTGATCCGGTCAGATTCTGGTGATAACACATGCCCCCCTGGTTTTGGAAATGACAATTCCAAAATCACTCCGCTTTTTCTTCGTTGGGTCATGTCGTGGCAGAGCAGAACCGCTGCAGTATCCTTCATCATGATGCCTTGCCTTCTCAACTTCTATGCGCGATTCGACAATTCTTTGGCACCACTTCCTCGGAAACTGCTGTAACATTAACTCTCCCCAATATCCAATTATTTAACCGTGTCGAGTAGTTCGCCCCTTCACCCTCCTGCTCCGTACTAGCCATCGGCAAAAAACCCCCATTCCTCCGTAGCCATGTCTTCTTCCTCCTCCTCCTCTTCTGTCTCCTCAAACCTCTCCTACGTATCATCTCCCTTCCGTGAGCCGACGCCAGAGTGGGGCTCGTTGGCGGCGCACGACATCCTCGCCCCAACGACGTGGGACAAGGAGGAACACGATTCCTCCATCTGGTCCGAGGATGACAAATCCTTGACCGACGGAGAGGACGACCTCCAATTCCTCGTTGACGGGGAGGAGGAGGCGGAGAGCGAGGACGACCGCTTCTCCTGGGACGACTTCACCTCCTCCGAGGAAGAGGCGGAGGAGGACGATGACGACTCCCTCGAAGGTTACCCACCAGCGAAGCGCCTCCGCGCCTGGTGGGACGACGACAGCGACGACGATGATGAGGAAGACGAGGCTCCCGTAGAAGGCTACGGGAGCAGCGATGAGGAGTGTCACACCCCAACTTTTGCAACCCTATTTAGTTGTCCTTAGTGCAAAAATTAGGGGGAACAAAAACTTTTCTAAAGGCTAATTAAGATGATTTGTCTTGTTGTACTTGTTGATATTGTCTTGAGTTATCTCTTAGAACCATACCTCTAGTGTTAAAGCAACATAACAACTCACTAAATAAAACACATGTGTGGCCCTGGAAAATTCTTTTCTTTTACCAATGCATAAACCCTATGCTTGGTGTTTTCCCCATAAGTACCTCAACACACAATTTCTATTCTCCAGAAAAATAGTGGAGCTATGGTCACTCTTGTACTACCTTAACCTCCTCCCTTCAAAAACATTTCAGAAAAACATCTCACAAAAATCACCAAAGCTATTTATTTTAACCCATAATTCAAAACCTTAATTCAAAGGATCTTGTCAAAAACCTCTTTTTTTTAAATTTGACTATAATCACCTTAGATCATAGCATCACAAAATGGTTTCTAAAGTGATTTTTGTTTTAACCCAAATTATTTACCAAATGGCTTATCCTTACTTATGTGACTTTAAAAATCTTGTGAAAACCTTTGTATGTAGTTTTGATTTCATAAAATTATAAAAATGAAATGATCCATACTTTCTATTCCTCTATGGATCATTTTACTCTTCTAAGACCTCTCCTCTTTTTCAATTATTTCAAGTAATCCTATGTGTTTAATCTATATCAAAACAAGGCCATAGACACCAAAACAAATTAAAGGCTATTTGATCTGTGATCAAATATCCATGGTATGGTCATTACCAATAATACATCTCAAATATCTATCATTCAAGATCATAACTCCTTCTAGACATGATCTTGGTAAATAAACATTGTCCAACAAATGAATATTCTCCAATTACTTTTTCATCCTCCACATCACACACACCTTTCCAATCTACCACCTACACCCAACACTTTGGCAAGGCAAGTTTTTGAGCAAAAACTAACATGGTTATCTTGGCAAAATAATCCCCAACTCCTTCTCTAGTTTTGCACACCTATCTCAAATCTCTCCAACACATCACCTTAACCTCTACATCACTAGCACCACACCACCTCTTGTTAAACCTACTTGATCACTTGCTCTACTTTGGCAAAAAGTGGGACGGCCATACCATGTATTGCATGCATGCATGTGTGTGTGCCCTACTCCTCCCTCCCTACACTCTCTTTTTCTCCCCTCTCTCTTGCAACCCCTAGAAGGACACCACCCTTCTTCTTCTCTCTCTCTCTCTTTTTCTTCTTCTTCACATGGCCGGTGCTCTAGTACCATCACACCACCCTCTCTCCTGCACCCTCCTTACCTTGGCCCGACCCCAAACCATCTTGGGCCCTCTCTGAACTCCCTCCCTCTCTCTCTGGCTCGGCCCAAGGGCAAGAGGCCAGCCCACCCACCAAAACCCTAGCGCCAGAGACGTGCACGCCTGGAAAATCCTTCCCGCGAACGAAGCGACGCACGCCCGCTCGGCCTTCCCGCTCCTCGTCGCCTCGGTTCCCACCCCGCTGACGCCACCCCGCTGACGTCATCGCGACCCCACCCTGCTGACGCAAGCCCTTGCTCGGCTGGTTGGCCGTCGCCACCGCCCCTCCGCTCTCCCGTTGGCCGAAACCGCCGCCCAGCCCCGTCGCCTGCCCTCCCGCGCCTATAAAAACCCAACCCCGTACCCCTCCTCTCCCACACACCTCACTCCACTACCCCTCCACCTCCACAGAACCCCCTGAGGGCGCCCAGGGCGCTGCTCAGGGCTGCTACTCGTCGGAGCCACGCCACCGCCCGTGGTCACCATACGGTGACGAGGAGGTTGCCAGGCTCGTCTCCGTCGTCGCCCACGCCTCCCCTCCGTTCCATCCTACCCCTAACCTCCCTGACGTCCTCACTCTGCTCCCCTTCCTCGCCAGGCACGCCAGAGAGCGCCGCCGCGGAGCCCTGCCCGAAGAACGCCACGCCGCCCCCGTCGGGAGGAGCTCCTGTGGACGCGAGGAACGCGGCCGAGCGCACCCTGGACACGCCCACCTTGCCGCCACCCGCCCAGCCGTCGCCGACGACCACCGCTCGCCGCCGGTGAGTCCCCGCGCCGCCCCTTCCCTTTTCCCGTCCGCCATCGGGCGTGCATGGCCGCAGGAGGGAGACGCCTCCCGAGCGAGCGCATGCATGGCCACGTCGGCCCATGCATGGCCTGGCCCGCCTGGGGCCCTCCCATTCTTTTCTTTTTTTTGTTTTTTTTCTTTCCTCCACCATCCACCTGGATAACCGCCTGGGCTGGCCCAATCTCCACCTCCGGCGCGGCCCAGAGAACTCCCGCCCGTTTTAAATGTTTGAAATTTTGAAATTTGCTGTAGAAACCAAGTGGCACTGTTTTAAGAATATCTAGAGTTTTACTAACCCAAATCGAGTGAAACCAAGTGCATTAGTTCAGAAATTTCAATACCTTTCAAATGCCACTAGTCCCGTATTTTTATGATTTTTGTACGATTTTTAATGTATTAAACATGATCACTGGTTATTGTTTAGTATTTCTAATTTCTAAATTTGAAACATTTACCTTTTTGAGTGAATCCAATTTTGTTAGCCTCGTTTTAGTATTGACCATCTAGAATAATTAGTGTTAGACCCTTTTCATAATTTTTGCTTACTATTTGTGCTAAGTGTGTGTCACATGAAATGTTGTACCAAAACTTTTGCTTATTTAAAATCCTTGACTACCTCTTCTTTTTTTAAAAAAAATGGCCAACCTATATTTCATTCTTTCAAAAAAAAACCCTCTGAGACTTAAACCAAGTTTAATTTGTTTTTCTTAAGATTTCAAATGTTGGGGTATATGGTTTACTTTCTATTTTTAGTGTAGTGTTTTAAAATAAAAGAGAGAAATGTTTTCTACCTCTTCAAAAATGTTTGAAAATAAAAGATGAATGTTTTTGAGGCCAAAGCATTGCGCTAGTCTTATTGATAGTGTTATCTATTAGGGGATGTTTAATTCATACCTTTGTGATAACCATGGAGGAAATTGCTCTTTTGTAAAGCTCTCATGCCTTTATTTAGGAGGGATAAATTGGGTGTTCTTAAAATAAAATTTAAAGTTGAATTGTGATCCTTAGTATGTTAGCTCTTAAGTAGAGTGGTTAGATATTGTTGGTTGACTGTTGATTGTTGAATGTCGTTATGTTGGTGCAATGTGTTTGATTGTGTTTCTTTTATATTTTCCGACGATAGATGCGAACAATTCCGGAGAAGAAGAAGTGGTTCGGACAAGGATTTTATTTATATTGACGGGATTCTTATATTGATGAAGTTGAAGAAGTCCAGGGACAAATAAGCCAAGGCAAGCCATCTCTTGATCTCTGAATATTGAATCACATATTGTGGTTACTTTGTTATTATTATTGTCTCTCGATCTATCTTGTGTGTTTTCTACTTTTGTTGTTGGAGCATGCTCACCGTGAGCATGTTGAATTCTCTTTGACACCTCACCTACCATCCCCTTTAGGGAAGTGGTGGTCAACATCACGATCTTGGTGTACCCCTCTAAGTGTGATGGGTACGCCCACTTATCTTGTGTGTGTCGACCTCTTGACACCCTTCTTGCACCACTTAGAGGTATGATGGTTAGCATCATTTCCCCTTGTTGATGTTATGCATACTTACTCTCGAGTATGTTGAACTCCTTGTTGTTGTTATGCATGCTTACCCCGAGCATGTATGCCCCTTGACCACCTATTTTACCATCTTCTTAGTGGTATGATGATCAACATCGTGACCCTTTGTCGAATACTCCTACTTGTGTTGTCCCCATGCGTGCTTATCCTAAGCATGTATGATCCCCTTGACACCTCAATTATCATCTCCTTAGAGATATGACGGCTAGCATCATGCCATGGTTACATCTTAGCTCCTACATAAAACTTTAGGTTGGGAACCCCTCAAGGTTTACCTTGTTGTAAATGTTTATGAAAAACCTTGGGTGAGTTAATCTTACCCAAGCGTATGGTTTATGAAAGGAAAGGATCTTGACAAAGATGGTTGGAAAGAGGAAGGTGTGTGTGACTTGGGTTTTTGAGAAAAACGACACATGGTTCTTTGTATTCGCCCGGAACAACTAAACAGCGCAACCATAGCTACTCCAACGTGGGCACGGGGCTTAACTTGACGTTTGTTCTTCTTAGCATGAGGCACCGCATAACTATACAAGGGTACGGTTACCCCCGAGTCCGGGTTGTCGAGGTTGGGACAATAGTATAACGGGAGGCCTTCGGGGCTGACCCGTCCGGAAGACACTATGGGTCTCCTGGCTTGGCGGTGGAGCCACGCTCTAGAGGAGGTGAGCTGCCACGGTGCCGGGAGGTACATACTCCATAGGGTAGGACCTCGTGTTAAGTCGAATGGGCGAAAGGTTATGTCCGGGTATCCGTCGTGGCATATGTCGTTATGCGGGGATGATGCCCACACGATAGGTATCCGGATAGTTGTGGTGAAAGTGTGCAAACTCTGCAGAGTCAAAACTATTCGAATAGCCGCGTCCGCGGTCATGGACGGTTGGGATGGCCGTTACGGAGCTGTGTCGAGTTTTGGTTTTGAAAATGATTTCCAAAGGAAATGTGTGTTGGAAGTACCGGAAGGGTACGGGAAAGATGGTGTGCCGACCATGTGGAGATGGTCGAGGAAAATGAAACAAAAGAGGGTGACCCTTCCTAGTGTTTCATGTAGAGGAACTCTGCTTTAACAAAGATATAGAGACGTCATAGGACTTTCTTAGTGTCCCCTTCAACTCGTGATGTGGGATGCTATATCCACAAGAGAAACTGATTCTCTTTCACATGCTATATCCACAAGAGAAACTGATTCTCTTTCACATGCTATATCCACCAGAGAAACTATTCTTCCTCTCTTGTCTTCTTTAGTTAGAATTGTTATCACCTTCTTGATGGTTTGCGAGTACAATTCAAATGTACTCACGGCTTTGTCCCTGGCTATTTACTTGGCCAGACCTGGAGGACTTCGACAGATGAAGAAGGAGTTGACGACGTCTATGCGAGCTAGGAACGTCTTCCCAGTCAGTTGCCTGTAGGGTTAAGGCAGATGACTTGGGCTCTACGTTGCTGAAGTGATTCTGTTACTCTGATGATTAGATTAGGCCCTTTGAGGCTATCTTGTAAAGATGGGTCATGTGACTTTATTGTAATTTTCTTATTCCGTTTTGTAAAGGATGATGTAATTTGATATCAGTTCGGTTATGTGTTCACGGCACACTGATCATGGGAACGTGAACTGTATACATAACAGGGTATTTCGGACAGCTAGTCCGGGGTCCCCACGGAGCTGGTATCGAGCCATCCCGATCGTAGGAGACCTTAGTTAGCATGGACGTTAGTTAGGAAACAAGTACTTGTGAAAAACTATTTACGAAACCAATTCTTTCTTTAGTCGGAAGCATAGCTTTTACTCCTCTTAATTTCTTCAAAACTACTAAGTTCTTATCTCTCCTCTTTATAAAAATGTTTGAAAATTCTTACTCTGTTGTCTCATCACTTCAAACCTACATATTGGACGATGTCCCCAACTCAGACCGGAGACTCGAACTCAAAAATGGATCAACCCCTCGGGAAGACTCATGGATATCCAACAGCAGCTATTGAAGATTGGATGCCGACTTAGCCGTGCTCATGTAGGGATGATAACATCATATCTTTGGTTGTCACCAAAGTATGTCAAAGATCTGACCTTGTTCCTCCTTGGACTTGCACTATTTGCAGTCGTCAGGGATCAAGTCCTCAGTTTCTTGACTAGTAATTTTTAGGCCAGCCATGAAAAGATCTCGACTTCGGGAGTACCTCAACAGCCACCCCTTCGAAGACCTCACGTCCTCGGGATGTTGAGCAAGAAGACTACACAGTTTTAGCCTCAGCCTCAACATCGACGACTCAACACCAGGCCGCATCACCACCCTCTACTTCGAGAATCCTTGTTGAAGACGATGTCAACAAGATGAAGACGCCAACCTATGTGACCAGCCCCAAACCAATAGGATGGATAGGACAAACTCAATCGCCTTGATTGAGCTACCCCCGCGTATTAGGCATCCTTGGGTACTTAGAGTACCATGTCTGGTCTGATGATTGCTTGTAGTTCCCTAAGTGTGCTGCCTGGAGTGTTTTGATCTGTTTGTGTGTGTATGATTGTCTTGGTCTATAGGTCTAAAAAAAAAACACTCTTAGTGTGATAACCAAGCGTAGGAAGCCTCCCTAGGATGTTTTCACCCTCACCTACCTCGCCGATAAAATGCTACCTGCTAGTTAGTTGGATAGGTTAACAAAAGGCTCTAACTCTAACCACGTTAGCAGTTGTTTTTCAACCATCAGAAAAACTAACCCAAACCTCTATCTACGCTGACTATCGTCAAGATCAGCTGGAGCATAATCGCGCTAACCTCGAGGATATCTTCCTGAAAACTACCCTCTAACACACCGTCTAACAAGTTGAGAAAACAATAGCGTCAAAGACAAGCTGCATCACATGGTTCATCTGCTCCTCATCAAGTGAAGCTCCTGAAGATACTTCAAGACTCAAGACTTTCGACGTAGTTTTCCCGCTAACTTCTTAGCTAGTAGAAGTCAGCACCGACCCTCAAGCTCAAGATTGTCTTCGACGACCTCAGTTGTTGCTTCATATGGATACCAATCAAGCGTTTCGTCGACTTACTAACTCACCGCGCGTCCCAAACGGTTTAGTTAACACCTTAAGTGCCACTTGAAGTTGTGGTCTGCGTGTTTCCCCCGAAGACTCTTCAACTGAATACGGAAGATCGACGACTTCTTCAGAAGCCCCAACAGAACCACAAGGCAGAAGCTCTGAGTTTTTCCGAAGGCCCGATGAAAAATCTTAAGGGTGGAAGACTTCGTCTTCCACTAAAAATTGGAGCTAACCCTAAAATTTTCCACCTTTCTAAAACACCGTTGGGAACTTGGGATGCACTAACTCCCCTTGAAGTTGTGGATTGCACCTCGCTCCCTGAAGATGCTTCAACTCAAGACGAGAGAAAGATCACTTCTTCGAAAGCACCGACAAGACCGTGGCCGAAGATTAGAGTTTTTAAACCCCCTCTATGAACAATTTAAGGGTGGAAGACTTCGTCTTCCACAAAAATTTAAAGTTAACTCTAAAAAGTTTTCAACCCTGCTAAAGCACCGCTGGAGTGCACTAACTCTCCCGTAATCTTGAACCCCCGCTAGGATCGCTTAGAAGCTACAGATCTAACACCTACATGGAGTAGTCAACCTCTTCATGAAGCTCGCCATCGGCAGGAATCCATCATGTCTCCCAGAAGATGAAGCAACGGCCTTCTCGGAATTGACACATCTACAGAAGAATGGAGTCTAACTGTAGTAAACTTTACAACCTCCCTAGTTCTACGCTTAGTAATCTCGGGACGAGATTATTTTAAGGGTGGAAGATCTGTCACACCCCAACTTTTGCAACCCTATTTAGTTGTCCTTAGTGCAAAAATTAGGGGGAACAAAAACTTTTCTAAAGGCTAATTAAGATGATTTGTCTTGTTGTACTTGTTGATATTGTCTTGAGTTATCTCTTAGAACCATACCTCTAGTGTTAAAGCAACATAACAACTCACTAAATAAAACACATGTGTGGCCCTGGAAAATTCTTTTCTTTTACCAATGCATAAACCCTATGCTTGGTGTTTTCCCCATAAGTACCTCAACACACAATTTCTATTCTCCAGAAAAATAGTGGAGCTATGGTCACTCTTGTACTACCTTAACCTCCTCCCTTCAAAAACATTTCAGAAAAACATCTCACAAAAATCACCAAAGCTATTTATTTTAACCCATAATTCAAAACCTTAATTCAAAGGATCTTGTCAAAAACCTCTTTTTTTTAAATTTGACTATAATCACCTTAGATCATAGCATCACAAAATGGTTTCTAAAGTGATTTTTGTTTTAACCCAAATTATTTACCAAATGGCTTATCCTTACTTATGTGACTTTAAAAATCTTGTGAAAACCTTTGTATGTAGTTTTGATTTCATAAAATTATAAAAATGAAATGATCCATACTTTCTATTCCTCTATGGATCATTTTACTCTTCTAAGACCTCTCCTCTTTTTCAATTATTTCAAGTAATCCTATGTGTTTAATCTATATCAAAACAAGGCCATAGACACCAAAACAAATTAAAGGCTATTTGATCTGTGATCAAATATCCATGGTATGGTCATTACCAATAATACATCTCAAATATCTATCATTCAAGATCATAACTCCTTCTAGACATGATCTTGGTAAATAAACATTGTCCAACAAATGAATATTCTCCAATTACTTTTTCATCCTCCACATCACACACACCTTTCCAATCTACCACCTACACCCAACACTTTGGCAAGGCAAGTTTTTGAGCAAAAACTAACATGGTTATCTTGGCAAAATAATCCCCAACTCCTTCTCTAGTTTTGCACACCTATCTCAAATCTCTCCAACACATCACCTTAACCTCTACATCACTAGCACCACACCACCTCTTGTTAAACCTACTTGATCACTTGCTCTACTTTGGCAAAAAGTGGGACGGCCATACCATGTATTGCATGCATGCATGTGTGTGTGCCCTACTCCTCCCTCCCTACACTCTCTTTTTCTCCCCTCTCTCTTGCAACCCCTAGAAGGACACCACCCTTCTTCTTCTCTCTCTCTCTCTTTTTCTTCTTCTTCACATGGCCGGTGCTCTAGTACCATCACACCACCCTCTCTCCTGCACCCTCCTTACCTTGGCCCGACCCCAAACCATCTTGGGCCCTCTCTGAACTCCCTCCCTCTCTCTCTGGCTCCGGCCCAAGGGCAAGAGGCCAGCCCACCCACCAAAACCCTAGCGCCGAGACGTGCACGCCCGGAAAATCCTTCCCGCGAACGAAGCGACGCACGCCCGCTCGGCCTTCCCGCTCCTCGTCGCCTCGGTTCCCACCCCGCTGACGCCACCCCGCTGACGTCATCGCGACCCCACCCTGCTGACGCAAGCCCTTGCTCGCTGGTTGGCCGTCGCCACCGCCCCTCCGCTCTCCCGTTGGCCGAAACCGCCGCCCAGCCCCGTCGCCTGCCCTCCCGCGCCTATAAAAACCCAACCCCGTACCCCTCCTCTCCCACACACCTCACTCCACTACCCCTCCACCTCCACAGAACCCCCTGAGGGCGCCCAGGGCGCTGCTCAGGGCTGCTACTCGTCGGAGCCACGCCACCGCCCGTGGTCACCATACGGTGACGAGGAGGTTGCCGGGCTCGTCTCCGTCGTCGCCCACGCCTCCCCTCCGTTCCATCCTACCCCTAACCTCCCTGACGTCCTCACTCTGCTCCCCTTCCTCGCCGAGCACGCCGAGAGCGCCGCCGCGGAGCCCTCGCCCGAAGAACGCCACGCCGCCCCGTCGGGAGGAGCTCCCGTGGACGCGAGGAACGCGGCCGAGCGCACCCTGGACACGCCCACCTTGCCGCCACCCGCCCAGCCGTCGCCGACGACCACCGCTCGCCGCCGGTGAGTCCCCGCGCCGCCCCTTCCCTTTTCCCGTCCGCCATCGGGCGTGCATGGCCGCAGGAGGGAGACGCCTCCCGAGCGAGCGCATGCATGGCCACGTCGGCCCATGCATGGCCCGGCCCGCCCGGGGCCCTCCCATTCTTTTCTTTTTTTTGTTTTTTTTCTTTCCTCCACCATCCACCTGGATAACCGCCTGGGCTGGCCCAATCTCCACCTCCGGCGCGGCCCAGAGAACTCCCGCCCGTTTTAAATGTTTGAAATTTTGAAATTTGCTGTAGAAACCAGTGGCACTGTTTTAAGAATATCTAGAGTTTTACTAACCCAAATCGAGTGAAACCAAGTGCATTAGTTCAGAAATTTCAATACCTTTCAAATGCCACTAGTCCCGTATTTTTATGATTTTTGTACGATTTTTAATGTATTAAACATGATCACTGGTTATTGTTTAGTATTTCTAATTTCTAAATTTGAAACATTTACCTTTTTGAGTGAATCCAATTTTGTTAGCCTCGTTTTAGTATTGACCATCTAGAATAATTAGTGTTAGACCCTTTTCATAATTTTTGCTTACTATTTGTGCTAAGTGTGTGTCACATGAAATGTTGTACCAAAACTTTTGCTTATTTAAAATCCTTGACTACCTCTTCTTTTTTTAAAAAAAATGGCCAACCTATATTTCATTCTTTCAAAACAAAACCCTCTGAGACTTAAACCAAGTTTAATTTGTTTTTCTTAAGATTTCAAATGTTGGGGTATATGGTTTACTTTCTATTTTTAGTGTAGTGTTTTAAAATAAAAGAGAGAAATGTTTTCTACCTCTTCAAAAATGTTTGAAAATAAAAGATGAATGTTTTTGAGGCCAAAGCATTGCGCTAGTCTTATTGATAGTGTTATCTATTAGGGGATGTTTAATTCATACCTTTGTGATAACCATGGAGGAAATTGCTCTTTTGTAAAGCTCTCATGCCTTTATTTAGGAGGGATAAATTGGGTGTTCTTAAAATAAAATTTAAAGTTGAATTGTGATCCTTAGTATGTTAGCTCTTAAGTAGAGTGGTTAGATATTGTTGGTTGACTGTTGATTGTTGAATGTCGTTATGTTGGTGCAATGTGTTTGATTGTGTTTCTTTTATATTTTCCGACGATAGATGCGAACAATTCCGGAGAAGAAGAAGTGGTTCGGACAAGGATTTTATTTATATTGACGGGATTCTTATATTGATGAAGTTGAAGAAGTCCAGGGACAAATAAGCCAAGGCAAGCCATCTCTTGATCTCTGAATATTGAATCACATATTGTGGTTACTTTGTTATTATTATTGTCTCTCGATCTATCTTGTGTGTTTTCTACTTTTGTTGTTGGAGCATGCTCACCGTGAGCATGTTGAATTCTCTTTGACACCTCACCTACCATCCCCTTTAGGGAAGTGGTGGTCAACATCACGATCTTGGTGTACCCCTCTAAGTGTGATGGGTACGCCCACTTATCTTGTGTGTGTCGACCTCTTGACACCCTTCTTGCACCACTTAGAGGTATGATGGTTAGCATCATTTCCCCTTGTTGATGTTATGCATACTTACTCTCGAGTATGTTGAACTCCTTGTTGTTGTTATGCATGCTTACCCCGAGCATGTATGCCCCTTGACCACCTATTTTACCATCTTCTTAGTGGTATGATGATCAACATCGTGACCCTTTGTCGAATACTCCTACTTGTGTTGTCCCCATGCGTGCTTATCCTAAGCATGTATGATCCCCTTGACACCTCAATTATCATCTCCTTAGAGATATGACGGCTAGCATCATGCCATGGTTACATCTTAGCTCCTACATAAAACTTTAGGTTGGGAACCCCTCAAGGTTTACCTTGTTGTAAATGTTTATGAAAAACCTTGGGTGAGTTAATCTTACCCAAGCGTATGGTTTATGAAAGGAAAGGATCTTGACAAAGATGGTTGGAAAGAGGAAGGTGTGTGTGACTTGGGTTTTTGAGAAAAACGACACATGGTTCTTTGTATTCGCCCGGAACAACTAAACAGCGCAACCATAGCTACTCCAACGTGGGCACGGGGCTTAACTTGACGTTTGTTCTTCTTAGCATGAGGCACCGCATAACTATACAAGGGTACGGTTACCCCCGAGTCCGGGTTGTCGAGGTTGGGACAATAGTATAACGGGAGGCCTTCGGGGCTGACCCGTCCGGAAGACACTATGGGTCTCCCGGCTTGGCGGTGGAGCCACGCTCTAGAGGAGGTGAGCTGCCACGGTGCCGGGGAGGTACATACTCCATAGGGTAGGACCTCGTGTTAAGTCGAATGGGCGAAAGGTTATGTCCGGGTATCCGTCGTGGCATATGTCGTTATGCGGGGATGATGCCCACACGATAGGTATCCGGATAGTTGTGGTGAAAGTGTGCAAACTCCGCGAGTCAAAACTATTCGAATAGCCGCGTCCGCGGTCATGGACGGTTGGGATGGCCGTTACGGAGCCGTGTCGAGTTTTGGTTTTGAAAATGATTTCCAAAGGAAATGTGTGTTGGAAGTACCGGAAGGGTACGGGAAAGATGGTGTGCCGACCATGTGGAGATGGTCGAGGAAAATGAAACAAAAGAGGGTGACCCTTCCTAGTGTTTCATGTAGAGGAACTCTGCTTTAACAAAGATATAGAGACGTCATAGGACTTTCTTAGTGTCCCCTTCAACCGTGATGTGGGATGCTATATCCACAAGAGAAACCGATTCTCTTTCACATGCTATATCCACAAGAGAAACCGATTCTCTTTCACATGCTATATCCACCGGAGAAACTATTCTTCCTCTCTTGTCTTCTTTAGTTAGAATTGTTATCACCTTCTTGATGGTTTGCGAGTACAATTCAAATGTACTCACGGCTTTGTCCCCGGCTATTTACTTGGCCAGACCCGGAGGACTTCGACAGATGAAGAAGGAGTTGACGACGTCTATGCGAGCTAGGAACGTCTTCCCGCTCGCTTGCTCGTAGGGTTAAGGCGAGATGACTTGGGCTCTA
>NC_061513.1:242859184-243025654 GCF_022539505.1 Lolium rigidum
TAAGGCCAATTCTTGTTCTTCCTTCCATGTATATCTTCAAGTCTATCTCAATCGTGGCCCACCTCTAACTCGGTTAAATCTTGGTGATAACAAATGCTACCCATCCTTTTAAACAAGAGGAGGGTTCTTCTTACCTTCGAGCTTATCCGACGTGCCAGTGGCTTTGGAAGCATCACTGGTTTCATCAGGAGTTCTTGCGGCGAGTGCCGAAGTTTTGTTTTCTTCTATAACGGTCTTGCCGTCAGCTGCCAAAGTTTTTACTATCGAAGCTTCCAGAGCAAGATCGGCCGGTTTCTTCTTCAGTTTCTTGACACGTTCATCTTCCTTATTATCGAGTGCTGACGATTTTGAAGGGAAGTCGTCAGGTTCCTGTTTTAGTCCGAACTTGCAGCAGTCCTCAAAACTCATGATCACAATTATCCGAGCATGAAAAACTTCCATAGACTGGATGTTTGTTCCATTGTTCCCACTCATCTTGAGTTTGAGGTACGCATATACGGGGCACAGCTTTCATGAACTCGGCATAAGCTGATCTCCCGAGTGCATAGCGTGGGCACCGCTGCATTTCCGCCATTTACTTCAAACTCGATCTCTTCCTTCCGGTTGCTGGGTTTTCCGAAGACAAGCGTTCACAAACTCGCCAAGAGAGTACGCGTCGTAAGGTGGGGAGAATCCTTAGGCACAACATATCTGCTTCTTCTAGCATCCTCATCGTAATTCCCATGTTTTTGATTGTGTCGAAGAATACTCGATACGACCGCCGCCTTCACCGTCCATGAAGACCTTGCTCATTTTAAACCCTCCAATTTGTGTTTCGACTACTAAGGCAGCATGCCCTGGCTTTGGAATTGTCATCGGGTGGTCTGCTCTGCTGAACATAATGCTCTGAGATGACCAATCGATGTATTCAGGAATATTAGCCATGATACTTTAAAGCACGTGTTGATTTCCTTGGGTGATCTTCTTTCATCTCCTTCTCGAAACACCGGTTCTCGGGAGAATCATAATCTCCATTTGTCCTAAGTGGTGGCGGAAAATACTCGAGAGCAGATGTGCCGGGCTGGGACCCGCATCGGGTCCTCGGGGCAGGTGCCGAGGTGGCAAGGGTGGAATCTGGCTGCCACCGGGCCGTCGGACGAGCTTCAGCGATCTCGACGAACCATCAGAGGCACTCTGAGCGGGCAGATGACTTGATTTCTTCTTGTTATCTTTAGAATCGATGCACGGCCAGTGTGCAAGTAGCAAGGGGCATTTATCTACTCCTGCTGAAGCGGCAACTCGGGAGTCCTCGGAGGTCGTGGTTTGTAGTTGCCACGGTTCCTCCCAAAATTATTCTTGACAGCCGGCCTCGTTCGATCGCCTTTGCTCAGTCGCCATACCGCCCAGCGTCCGTCGAGCCTAGTCATCCCCGCGTGCCAACGTTGGGTACTGCCATCGTAACTGCGGTCTTTCCTTTTCTTACGATCGCATCTCTTCGACACAGCCAATCTCAACTCATGCCCCCGGCCGACCATCGTCTTCATCGTGCCACTACGCGGGCTCAGGAGGCCTTTCGAGACGCTTGTCTTCGCCAGACGGCCCAGTGGCACGGGTGGGCTTCCGGCTGAATACTCTGGTTATGGTCTTCGGCTTCTTGCGCCCGGGGCTCCTCTCTATTGCAGTGCTTCTACGTCGAATGCCATCGCGAAAGGGCAGGCATCGCACGTATGCTCTAAGTCGACGGAAACATCTTTCGGCAAACATTCAGTGAGTCTAGCAGAACCTCCCAACGTATGTGCACGTACCGACTCCTTCGGCTTCGTTCCGGCAATGCCGCAACTCATCGATCCCAACAGAGCCTTCTGCATGTTGCTTGGAAGTTTGTGACGAATGCGTCTACTAGATCACCCCAAGACTTGATGGAACCCTTCGGCAGGCCTCTCAACCAGGCCCGTGCCGAATCCTTCCTCAGTAAAGTTGCAAGCACTCACATTGCTGCTATCCGATTTCCTTGTAGGATCACATCTGTAATCATCTATCCAAGACTCCGGCTCCCCGCCGTCCGTCATACTGAGCGGCATCAATAGAGTAGGTTTGAACCTTGGGCGCATTGTCTCGCGGATCTTGTAACTTAAACAATCAGCTCCCCTCATCTCGCCATCGTACTCCCGGCTTTTCCGAGGCATCACTATCGAACTCCTCCTCGCGGCTCGCCTGCCTGCCTCGGCTGTGTCTATTCTACTCGGGTGAGTTCGTCCCCGAGCGTCCCTTGAACGATGCTTCTGAGCCGCCGGCTTGCAGTGGGTGATTTTTCCTTTCGTGGAACCAAACTCGCCTCCCGTGATTGCAAGGCTTTCCGCAGCGCCCGATGAGCTTGAGCCATAGAACCTTCGTTGTCGTGGTTGATGAGGTATGCTGCGAGGTTGGCGCTGCTCCCTCAACGTGTTTTTGGCCCTGAACATACCCGCAAGTACTGTACGTAGTCATGAAGGACTTGGATAGGTTTTACGTTATTTCTCTAGCATCGTCCTCCAAAAGTCGGGATAGCCTTGATCGATTCTTTCCTGCGCCTTGGCTGCTTCGGGACGCGCTTCCTCGTGAGCCCCTCCATTGTTCGCTAGATTGATCTGCTGCTAATAGACGTCTTTCGAGGGTGGCCTGCTTGTTCGACAGTCCCTCCCGATTTTTCTCCAAGATGGAGCGATAGGAATTGAGGGTTCCAACCGAAGTTCCGGCGGGAAGCGGTGTGTTATTAAGTACGGCTGCCCGGGCCGCTGCCCATTCTTCTTCCGCGATGGTGTAATCGCTGTTGTTGTTACTGGCACTGTTTTCAAAGTTATATCGTCTGCTGGAGCGAGGGGTGTGATCTCCTCATCCTCCTCCGTTCCCCGCGTTTCCTGCGTTATTGGCAGCATAAACTTGATGACGCGCTGTTTTCCAGGTGGTCGCCCTGACAACGTTGTCGACACTGTCCTATTCAAACGAATACCTGGCGCTGCAGATGAACGGTGTGTCACTCTATCCCAACCCATGCCTGGTGTCGCAGTTCAGACAGTAGTACGAGGTCATATCCGATGATACAGGGTTATCGGATCCAACCGACATCGAAGACACCGACCGAGGTGTAGACAGTGGAGACAAACTCGTCGAGTTTGCCAGGCCAGCCGAAAGATCAATTGACGACGACATGATCGATCATGCGGCCGGTGGGGGTGGTTTCCTTGCTGATCTGGGGACGAACGGCTCCAGCAGTCGAAGAACTCCCTCCGCGTTGACGTTACAGTGGACGCTCTCGAACGTCATGCCCATGTTTCCTTGCAGGCCCGAGAAAGTCGAACGGGAAGACTCACTATGCGAGGTGAACTCGTAGGAACCGAATCGGATCGGACTCCCCAAATTTGATGATGCCGACGGTGTTGACGAAGCTGCCGAAGACATGACTGGATCTGCCGACGACGAATCTTGTGCCATTAAGTGTTTCCCCACGGACGACGCCGATTGTCGAGGGTACTCTTCGGCAATGCCCTCCGCTTGGGGCTTAGGGCAGATGGAATCCTATAGGCCGACACGAGACATCGGTTATCAAACAAGCGGGGGCAAGTTACGACCTGTGCTTGGGGCCCTCGATGAGGTAAAACCCCTTACGTCCACTACTTCCGTCGATCTTGATTATGAAAATATTGGGTTACAATGGGGTGCCGAAGGGTTCGGTTGTGATTCTGTCGAGAGGCTAAGTTCTGCAGGGACCTAGCTCTAGACTTATGGTGGCTAAGATTGCTAAGATTGCGCGTGTCCTCAGCAGCCCCTCTCCTGGCCCTTATATAGGGAGCCAAGTCTCAAGAGATCTGACCGGGTACGACTAGGTTACAAAGGGCCCTAGTTCTAGACTTTCCTTGTATTCTTCGTCTCTTCGTCTTGTTCTTCAAGCAATCTTCTTCGGCACCGACGCAGTAGTCCACCTTGCCATCGAGTGTCTTCATGGGCCCCTAGTTGGGCCGTACAGGATAGGGCAATAACAGTTACCCGAAGGGTAATGCCCACGTCAAAGGCATTCCACGCATTAAGCATCTATCCATATAATCTCGTCTAAATGTCACAGCTGGTGGTGAGGTCTCCATTACTAGAGCAATGGTATCACTTTTGCGACGAACAATACTATATAACATTGGATATTGTTCAGAGAGAGGTCTATTCCCTAACCAAGAATCCTCCCAGAACCGTATCTGCGATCCATCCTTAATAGAAAGGTACCATACTTGAAGAAAAATTTCTTCGTTGCCATTAGGCCAGCCCAGAAGTGTGTGTCCCCTGGTTTCCATATGATTTGGGATAACGCTTTCTCGCCAATGTACTTTCTCTTGAGTAGGTTCTGCT
Organism: Lolium rigidum; assembly: GCF_022539505.1. Classification (NCBI taxonomy): domain Eukaryota; kingdom Viridiplantae; phylum Streptophyta; class Magnoliopsida; order Poales; family Poaceae; genus Lolium; species Lolium rigidum. Next base: position 242,863,538 of record NC_061513.1, read on the forward strand.
ATACACCGTCTTCGGTAAGTAGCTTGAAAAGCCACTTACTTAGTAAGGCTGAGTTCTTGACCGCAAGGTCGTGAACATCCAACCCCCCATATCCTTGGGACGGCATACAACATTCCACTTAACCAGTCGATATTTTTTCCTCGCTATCCCCTTGCCAAAAAATCTCGATCGATAATGATCGAGCTTGTGTAAAACACCTTTCGGCAAAAGGAAGAAGGATATCATATACAATACCATATTGGAAAGTAATGAATTAATGAGTACCAATCTTCCTCCCAGAGATAACACTTTACCCTTCCAACTACTCAGACACTTATGAAGTCTCTCCTTCACTAGTTTCCATTCAGCAATTGTTAATCTCCGATAATGAATCGGGATTCCTAAATAATTGATAGGAAACTAGACTTGCCCACAACCAAATAGTTTCGTATAATCGACAACTGAGTCCTGGGCTTCGCTGAAGCAGAACAATTCATTTTTATGGAAATTAATTTTGAGACCCGATAATTGCTCAAAAGCGGCCAAGAATAGCTTCAAATTCCGAGCTTTGTCAAGGTCATGTTCCATAAATAAAATAGTATCATCAGCGTATTGAAGAATTGATAAACCCCCATCAACCATATGAGGGATCATTCCTTCAATAAGGCCATCAGACTTGGCACGTTCGATCAGGATGGCGAGCATATCAACCACTATGTTAAACAGAAGTGGTGATAGAGGATCCCCTTGGCGTAAACCTTTTCTAGTCTGGAAGAAGTGTCCCGTGTCATCATTAACACGGATCGCAACACTTTCTCCAGATACGAAATCATTGACCAAAGCACGCCACTCAGGTGAAAAACCTTTCATCCTGAGTGTCAGATCAAGAAAAGACCACTTTACTTTATCGTAGGCCTTGAAAATAACCCCCTTCAACTTTTTGGTGTGTAGCTCATGCACCGTTTCATGTAGGACTACTATCCCGTCTAGGATATTACGCCCTTGCATAAAAGCAGTCTACGACTGCCTCACCACCTGATTAGCCACTGTGTTTAGTCTAATGGTGGCCACTTTCGTGAAAATCTTGAAACTCACATTTAAGAAACAGATCGGTCTATACTGTTGAATCCGTTCTGCCTCTTTAACCTTAGGTAACAAAATAAGCTCACCGAAATTTAGACGATACAACTCCAACTGTTCAGCGTGTAAAACACTAAACATTTGCAGCAAGTCCGTTTTAATATATCCCAAAAATTCTGGTAAAACTCAACTGGGAAACCATCTGGACCCGGGGCTTTATTATGCTCCATTTTAAAAAAAGCTTTATTCACTTCGTCCTCGGAATAAGGAGTCGTTAATATAGATTCTGCTCTGGAGATACTTGTGGTATATCAGCTATTTGAGATTCATCCAGAGAGAAAGAACTCTCCTTCGGTGGATCAAATAGCGCTTTATAATAATTCGTAATGTAGGATTTGATCTGATCATGGCCCTCAATTAACCCCTCATCATGTACTAAAGATTGAATATGTTTTCTCCTGTGATGGCCATTGGCAATCCCATGAAAATATCTCGTATTTGAATCTCCTTCCAGGATGAATTATTAGAGCGCTAATACCATTTCAATTCCTCTTCTCTGAGAAGACCCGCCAACTGAGCATTAGATTGTCTTTTTAGCTCTATCTCCATGCTCGTTAGCGGGCGAACCTCCGCATATGCCTCCAACTCATCAATTATGGTGGTAAGCGAAGCTTCTTTTTTTTAGAATACCAACCATATGACTGGCCCATCCAGAAAGGTGTTTGCGTAAGGCACACATCTTGTTATTCCACCTTAATATCGGGGTGTTGCCAGCCAGTGGTCTTTCCCATACATTTCTGACCATCTCGTGAAAACCATCCCGCTGTAGCCATCCAAGCTCAAACTTGAACGGTCGCTTAGACGGCGGTTTTGGAATTCCGGTCGTTAAAAGTATGGGAGCATGGTCCTACAATTTCTCAATATGTTCCAGAGCGCGTACAGACACCATAGGGTACTTATCTTCCCACTTAGTATCCATTAACATGCAATCCAGTTTCTCGTATGTTGGGTCAGGTAAACTGTTACCCCAAGTTAAATGTCGGCCCACCATCTTAACCTCTCTCAAGTCTAAGCTATCAATGACAACATTAAACAAAAAACGCCAGTGGTCATTGAAATGGCCTTTTCTTTTCTCGTGTCGGAATCTAAGCAAATTAAAATCCCCCCTATGATAATGGGGTATGGATCATCCTTTGCAAGATTAACGAGTTCACGTAAAAAGTCGACCATAAAACGATCTTGGGCTGCTCCATATACACATATCAGACTCCAAATGAAATTATCAGCTCTATTCCAAACAATGAGCTTGATATGATACTCACCATCAGAATTAACCAAGACTTCCATGGTATCTATTCGTACTCCAATAAGTAAGCCACCAGATCTACCGCGCGGCGGTCGAGAAAATCACTCGAAGTCTAATCCTCCGGATAACCGGTTCAATAGACTTTGAGAGTAATTTCGTCTACCATTTTCAGAAATAGCTATAAAATCTAAATTATACTCCTTGCAACAATCAGCAATGTGAGAATGTTTAGCCAAGTCCCGAAGACCTCTGCTATTTTTGAACATGCCATTCATCTGGAAACTATATTAGATTTTGCCGCTATCTCTGATCTGCGCCTCTTCTTTTTCTCAGCAGAAGACTTAGAAGTGCGTCTAGAGGCTTTTAGATCATAAAATGAGTCTAGCCCCGACTGTTCCAAATCCACCTCTGAAATACCACCAACTAAAGTCGAAAGAAGACGACCATCTGAGATGACATCGTTTTCCTCCTCCTCTAAAGCAAGTGTTTCAGTCCCCATCGAGGCCTTTGGAATGACCGTAAGGCGATTATATTCCAAATGCCTCAAGACGTTGGCCGAAACCGAAATATCCTCTAAGGTATGACCCAGAGAAACACCAACAGAACTCAAAGTAGAAGAGATCTTAGAATCTGAAAATTTAAGAAAGGAGGTGGTTGAGCTCGTCGTTCCTGATGCTTCATGGTTTTTGGCCGCTTTACGGCGCATCGCCATCGCATCATCATGTCCTCGTCCGTGACTCCAGCCGCATCCTCAGCCATGGCATGGCGACCACTACGCCTGATCTCCGGTTGTTGCTGCGGAGGTGGGCGTTTTGGCTGAGGACGTGGTGGAGGCATCTTCGCCACCGGTAAGGCAGGCGTCGATGACCGAGGTAAAGGAGAGGAAAAGGTCGACGTAGACCCCTCATTACCCCGGTCTGTGAACGCATGTGGTTGAACCATAGTGGATGGTGGCGATGACGACCGAGGCAGGGAAGCGGGAATTGTTGTAGAAGACCCCTCCTCCACCTGATCCGAAACCAAATCCACACGATCACAAGCCATCGGCCCCAACACAACAGATGGCGGCGTCACCACAACCTAGGTCGACGGCATGGCGGCTCCCTGGGAGTCACCGTGGCTGTCGCGTCGGCTGCCGACCCCGATGCTGCATGCTGCTGCATATCCGCAGTCGCGGTAGCACTAGTAGAAAACCTCTCATCCATCTAAGCCTTTAGTACCGGTTCCCTTACGAACCGGTACTAAGCAAGTATTAATATCGGTTCCGTGCGTAGGGATATCATTACTGGGTTCAGTGAGGGACCTTTAATCGGTCGTAACAGAACCGGTATTAAAGGGTTTGGGCCCGACTTCTGAGCATGGTGGGGCCAGGGTTGGTACTTTTAGTACCGGTTCGTGTAAGGAAACCGGCGCTACAAGGTGTCTGTCTTATATGATCGTGGCCGCAGCGCCCAGCCTCTGCATATCTCATTCTCACTCTCCTCTCACATTTCCAAATATTCTCCACTTCTCACACTCCAATAATCTTTATTTTTCTCCACCATTTTAACAAGATTAACGGCATACATCTATCCAAGGGTTAGCAATATCATCCTTCCTTCCGGTGTTCCTAATTTAGCTCAGCTTCTTTGGTAGTTTTAACACGTACTATTTTGTAGTGCAAGCAAGGTGTTCGATTAAATGCCTAAGTTAGTGATTTTATTTTTTTATATGCAATTTGAGCTGAAATTATGGTATGTTTTGTAGGTTTTAATTAGTATCATCCCCGTCCTTACCGCTGTCGATCGCCAGCGTCGTCCCCTAGCCGGCATGGTACCACCTCGGTGAGCCCCTCTTCTTTTATAAAAAACAATTAGTTTTATGTGATGAACTTGAATATTAATTAAGTTGGTCAATCATATATCCATGATGATGTGTACTTAATGATTTTTGATATACATATAAAATTCAGATGAGTCGACAATGGATGTACGGTGACCGGTGCCATCCCGAGTTCATTACTGGCATGCATTATTTTCTCAACGTGGTTGAGGCAAACGAAGCGGTCGAATGGTTTCATATATTGTCCATGTAGTTCCTCGTAAGAATATGAAGGATTACTCTACTCGAAGACCCTTCACGTCCACCCGCCGGAGAATGGTTTCATGCCCAGCTATAATTGTTGGACCAAGCACGGAGAAAGAGGGGTTATATTGGAAGACAACGAAGAAGAAGAGGATAGTGACAACTATCCCTTATTCACTGAAGACGGTGGTAGAATGGGGGAAGACGAAGTTGAAGAAGAGCTCATTTTCGATGAGCCGATTTTTGATGACCCGGATGACGATTTGGGTCGGGCCATTCTTGATGCGAAGATGAACTGCGGATATGAAAAGGAGAGGTTGAAGTTGGAGAAAATGTTAGAGGATCACAACAAACTGTTGTACCCAAATTGCGAAAATGGTCAGAAAAAGTTGGGTACCACGCTGGAATTGTCTGCGAGGAAGGCAGAGAGAATGGTACTTCCGACAAGGGATTTGAAAAGTTGCTGAAAATAATAAAGAAGATGCTTCCAGGGGAGAACGTGTTGCCCTCTAGCACGTACGAAGCAAAGAAGGTTGTCTGCCCTCTAGGATTAGAGGTGCAGAAGATACATGCATGCATCAATGACAGCATCCTCTACCGCGGGGAGTACGAGAATTTGAATGCATGCCCGGTATGTAGTGCATTGAGGTATAAGATCAAGGCGAGATGACCCCGGCGATGTTGAGGGTGAGTCCACCCCCGGGAAGAGGGTTCCTACGAAGGTGATGTGGTATGCTCCTATAATACCACGGCTGAAACGTTTGTTCCAGAACAAAGAGCATGCCAAGTTGTTGCGATGGCACAAAGAGGACCGTAAGAAAGATGTGATGTCGAGACACCTCGCTGACAGGTCGCAGAGTGGAGAAAATCGACGGAGAGTTCAAGTCATTTTCAGATGACGCAAGGAACTTAAGATTTGGTCTAAGTACGGATGGCTTTAATCCTTTCGGGGAGCAGAAGCTCCGGTCATAGCACCTGGCCGGTGACTCTATGTATCTATAACCTTCCTCCTTGGTTGTGCATGAAGCGGAAGTTCATTATGATGCCAGGTGCTCATCCAGGGCCCGAAGCAACCCGGCAACGACATTGATGTGTACCTGAGGCCATTGGTTGAAGAACTTTTAGAGTTGTGGCGTGACGAAGGTGTACCTGTGTGGGATGAGCACGAACAAAAGGAATTTAACCTACGAGCATTGTTATTTGTAACCATCAATGATTGGCCTCGCTCTTGGTAACATTTCGGGCGAGTCAAACAAGGGATACAATGCATGCACACACTTGTTTAGGTGAGACTGATAGTAATTATTTGGGAAACAAGAATGTGTACCTGTGGCATCGTCGATTTCTTCCAAAACAACATCACGTAAGAAAGAGAGGAAAGCATTTCGGAGGTGAGGCAGGTAACCGAAGCGAAGCCTACCCGCCCTACTGGGGAAGTTATATATGATATGGTCAAGGATTTAAAAGTGATCTTTGGAAAGGGTCCCGACGGACAATCTGTTCCGCATGATGTTGACGGACACGTGCCCATGTGGAAGAAGAAGTCGATATTTTGGGAGCTACCCTCATCGGAAATTCTTAGAGGTTCACTCCGCAATCGACGTGATGCACGTGACGAAAAATCTTTGCGTGAACCTGCTAAACTTCTTGGGCGTGTATGGGAAGACAAAAGATACACCGGATGCACGGCAGGACCAGCAAAGTATCCACGAAGGAAACAACCTGAATCCAGAGAAGTATCAAGGTCCTTCTAGCTATGCTCTTACCAAAGAGGAGAAGGAGATCTTTTTTGAAGTCCTGAGTAGCATCAAGGTCCCGTCTGGCTTCTCGTCGAATATAAAGGGAATAATAAACATGTCGGAGAAAAAGTTTCAAAACCTAAAGTCTCATGACTGCCACGTGATTATGACACAATTACTTCCGGTTGCATTGAGGGGCTTCGCCGGAAAATGTTCGAGTACCCATTGTGAAGCTATGTGCGTTCCTCAATGCAATTTCTCGAAGGTGATCAATCCACTTACTCTACAAAATTTACAGAAGGATGTGGTCCAATGTCTAGTCAGCTTCGAGTTGGTGTTCCCACCATCCTTCTTCAATATTATGACACATCTCCTAGTTCACCCGGTCGAAGAGATTGGCGTTCTCGGTCCTGTATTTCTACACAACATGTTCCCCTTTGAGAGATTCATGGGAGTCTTAAAGAAGTACGTTCATAACCGTGCTAGGCCAGAAGGAAGCATCTCCAAGGGCTATGGAACAGAGGAGGTCATTGAGTTTTGTGTTGACTTTATTCCTGACCTTAAGCCGATCGGTGTTCCAGAATCGCGCTATGAGGGGAGACTGCGTGGAAAAGGCACGCTAGGAAAGAAATCAGCAACGTGTATGGACGGACATTCTTTCACTCAAGCACACTACACAGTTCTACATAATTCCATCTTGGTGGCTCCGTACAAAGAGGAACACAAGGAGATCTTACGCTCTAAATACCTGGAGCAACGTGAAGATTGGATTGATGGAGAACACATGAAGACTTTCGGCGGTTGGTTGCAAACACGTCTCATGAATGTCACCGATGACGAGCAGCTGTACTTGTTGGCCAAGCAACCATCTTCTACTATATCGACTTTTCAAGGGTACGAGATTAATGGGAACACATTTTACACTTTCGCCCAAGACAAAAAGAGCACCAACCAAAACAGTGGTGTCCGCTTTGATGCAGTAAGATGGCAATGGGAACAAGGTCACATATTATGGGTACATAGAGGAGATATGGGAACTTGACTATGGACCTAATTTCAAGGTCCCTTTGTTCCGGTGTAAATGGTTCAACTCTGAAAGACGGGTACAGGTAGACCCGCAGTACGGAATGACTACAGTGGATTTCAAGAATCTTGGGTACGACACCGAACCATTCGTCCCAGCCGATGAAGTGGCTCAGGTTTTTTATGTGAAGGATATGTCTAGCAAACCGAAAAAAGAAAAGAAAGGCAAGAGGACACATCATACGATGAGCCAAAGCGGCACATAGTTCTTTCGAGGAAAAAGAAACATCGTGGGAGTAGAGGACAAGACAGGACATGTCGGAAGATTATAATAAGTTTGACGATATTCCACCCTTCAAGGTAAAAATTGACCCAAGCATCATCTTAAACAATGAAGATTGTCCATGGTTGCGTCGCAGTAAGAAGAAAGGGAAACGGGCGAAGAAAACTCAGAAGACTAGAGGAGATGGAGTATAACTTGTGTATCTCAATATGGAAATAACTTTTGTGTAATGATGTTACTGTATGTAAGATATTAACAATGGAGATGGTTGGCTTGTTTTACTAGTTAAGTCATGGGCTTGCAGGGAAATTTTTCCGAGGCGGAACTTCCGAATATGCCATATATAGGGCATGTGCACCAAGGGCATATTCGAGAAGTTCCGCCACGGGAGATTTCCCAACCCTTTCCGCAACATTGTTAGAGGAGATGGAGTCTTCCACGGGCTTGCAGGAAAAAAATTCCGGGCGGAACTTCCGAAGATGCCATATGGCGTGTGCACCAAGGGCATCTTCGACAAGTTCCGCCACGGGAGATTTCCCAACCCTTTCCCCAACATTGTTAGAGGAGATGGAGTCTTCCACGGGCTTGCAGGGAAATTTTTCCGAGGCGGAACTTCCGAAGATGCCATAGGGCGTGTGCACCAAGGGCATCTTCGACAAGTTCCGCCACGGGAGATTTCCCAACCCTTTCCTCCATCCATGGTGATGAAACTCTCCATCCATGTTGGCTTGTTGAGCTGCTTCCCATGGTGTATCGATGCTCCTTTTATAGGCAGAGCGTCCTTATCCTGCCGACAACTTTAGTACCGGTTGCAGACACGAACCGGTACTAAAGGTTACCCACGCGTCCTTATCCCACCGACAGGGCGTCGTGCGCTACATACTTTATCTCATCGAGCAGGGCGTCCTTATCCCGCCGACAGCTTTAGTACCGGTTGCACCCACCAGCCGGTACTAAAGGTTACCCACGCGTCCTTATCCCACCGACGGGCGTCGTGCGCTACATACTTTATCTCATCGAGCAGGGCGTCCTTATCCTGCCTAGACAGCTTTAGTACCGGTTGCACCCACCAACCGGTACTAAAGGTTTGCCTCGATCTGTCTTCCCGCCTATTTTCTTCCCGCGCTTTCCACCGGTTCCCGCCTTTGTCTTCCCGCCTATTTTCTTCCCGCGCTTTCCACCGGTTCCCGCCTCCGTCCTCCTGCCATTTTTTCACTATATATATGTTGGCTTGGCCACCATTTACATATCACACCTAGACTCATATCTGCAAACCTCATCACCAGGTCACATGGCTTCCATCGTATCTCTAACCCTCCGGGAGGCGGAGGCGCTTTGCGCGTCGAACTACCCCTGCCCGCCGGGCTACCGCGTCCCTACCGGCTGGTTGCCGAGCGTCGGAGGCGTACCGGTCCCTCCTGTCCCTCTAGGTGTGGCGCGCCGAGATGGCCATCACGAACCACTACTACTTCGAGCTCACGCCGGAGCGGCGGAGGAATCCCCGGTGGCATCCCGACTACAGCCCGACTTGGGAAAGCTTCTTCATCAATCGGCGTGAGAGGGCGCTTGCCAGGCACGAGGAGGGTGGCCCGCCTCCTCCGAACTTCAACGAGGCCGGCCGTCGGCTGTGGTGGCGCGGCCGGACTCTCCAGGGCGTCATGGCCTACCGTGGCCCTCGCTTGCGCTACCCTCAGTCCCAGCCCACGCGTGCTCACCCGCCGATGTTCGAGTACCGCGACCCCGATGCCAGCGACGATGATGACGGCGACTACGACGACTACGGTGGCGACTACTACGGGGCTAGGCACGAGTATGACCGAATGACTCCAACGGTAGAATTTGGCCATGTATCTTTAATTTTCAGTTAAGCTATGTACTTTTAATTCGAGTTCACTCGTAATAAAATTTTATTCCCGCCCTTTCTTTCCCGCCTTTTTTCTCCCACGCGCGGCGTCGTGGCGGGAAAGTTTCCCGCGCGACGTCGTACGTGGCGGGAAACTTTCCCGCGAGGACGGCGTCGTGGCGGGAGTAAAGAAAACAAATAGAAAAGAAATATAAAAGAAAAGGAAAGAAAAGAAATAGAAAATAAAAATAAAAGCAATAGAAAATAATAAAAAGAAAAGAAATAGAAAATAAAAGAAAAAGAAACAGAAAAGTAAAAAAGAAACAGAAAAGAAAAAAAGAAATAAAAAAAAGGAAAGAAATGAAATGAAATAGAAAAGAAAAAGAAAAAGAAAAGCAATAGAAAACAATAAAAAGAAAAAAATAGAAAATAAAAGAAAAAGAAACAGAAAAGTAAAAAGAAACAGAAAAGAAAAAGAAATATAAAAGAAAAGGAAAGAAAAGAAATAGAAAAGAAATAGAAAATAATAAAAAGAAAAGAAATAGAAAATAAAAGAAAAGAAAAAGAAACAGAAACAGAAAAGTAAAAAAGAAACAGAAAAGTAAAAAAGAAACAGAAAAGATAAAAACAAAAAGAAAAACTAAAAAAAAGATTTGGTACCGGTTGGTGCCACCAACCGGTACGAAGGTCTTCGTACCGGTTGGTGCCACCAACCGGTACCAAAGGCCCTCTCCCCTGTGTTATCACTTAGGCGTGGCAAAACTTCGCCAAATCAACAGCTCCTCCGCGCGCAGACAGGCCCGAGCTCGCCGTCGCCCGCGTCGTCGCCCGCAGCTCTTGCCGTAGCCGCCGCCGTCGCCATCGCCGAAGCTCCACGCGCCGCCGCCGTCGTCGTTGCCCGCAGCAGCAGGCCACCGTCGCGCGCAGCAACAGGCCGGGTCGCCGTCGTCGCCGCGTCGCCCGCCGCTCTCCACCTCTCCCCGCGCCGGCAACCGAGGTGAGCACCCCCTCCTCTCCCTCCCTCGCCTCGCCTCCCTGGCCGCCGCGCGCCTCGCCGGGAGGAGCCCGCGCGTGCGTCGACTGCCGCGCCGCTGTCGCCGCCGGCCTTCCCTCACGCACGCCCGCAGCCTGCTCGACGAAATGCCGCTCCGCCACGAACCCCAGCGGCTGCGACAGCACGTCGCCGACTGACGCGCGAACCGACGCCGCGGCCATCCCCATGCTCCCGCGGCCATCGCGTCCCTGGTACACGGTCACCCTCCCGTCGACCTTGTTCGCGCCGCCGCTCCACACGGCCACCGGCGCGCCCCACCCGAAGTCGTTCCCGTACGCGTCGAACCGCGGCGAGTTCCCGGTCACCACCATCGCCGGGTTCCAGAACCCCGCCAGGTACGCGAACCGCGGGTCCAGGTGCCACGAAGACAGCGACCCCACCATCGCCGCCTCGTCCAGCGACGCGACGGCGCGGTTCAGCAGTAGCGCCGTCCAGCCCAGCCCGTTCTCCGTGATGTCGCCGGCCGTGGCCCTCGCCGTGGCGCGCACCACTGCGTTGCCCGCGTACCCCTGTGGCACGCGCTTGACGCGGCCGCGGCACCCGACGAGCACGGTGTACGTCGTCTCCTCCGCCGGCGAGAGGCGCCGGGCGCGGGACACCGCGCGCCAGGCGTGCGCTAGCAGGGACTGGAGCGAGGAGATGGTGGCGGAGCCGGCGCCGGTAGCCTCGGCGTTCGCTCTTGCCTTCAGGCTCTGTACGCGCTCCGCGGAGAAGTGGAAGAAGCACTCCTGAACCGGCGGGCACTCGAACCGCCGGGCGCCGGCTGCCTCCACCCCCTGGCGTCGCCGCCGACGGTGAGCACCCATGGCGAGGACGCGGAGACGGAGGCGAGAATTGCGCAAGCAGCGACGACAGCCGATAGGAGGAAGGTGGTGGCCATGGCGATTCTTGGCGCGCGAGTGGGTTCGTCTACCTCTTGAGCTCTGTACGGCCGGGGAGGAGGCGATCGAGGAGCTTATATAGCGGCAGGGAGGTGGGCAGCGTACGTGGGTGAGGTGCGGGGCGGTTTTGTGACGAGACGTGGCGGGATCGGAGGCCGTTGATGGGGGTGAAGGTGGGGATTTGGACGGAGGCGAGCGTGCGTGATATTGGTGAGAGTTATATGATCAGCACCGTGTCCGTGGCCGTGGCGGTCCGTTAGGGTTTTTTTTGCTTTCTTCATTTCAATTGTTATCCATCTAGCAATCTGTTATATGATCATGACATGATGAATGAAATACAATTGCTTTCTTAATTTTGCAGTGACATTGAGGTATGGAGGACGGCACCTTCGTCCGAGATGAGGAGGGGGAAGAAGCGGTGCAGCAATTGATCTATGAGAGTGCCCGTGGTCCGGAACCCGACGATGGAGATGACAACGATTTCCAAGACTTTCCGAATGATTTCGGCGAGGGACTTGAGTCTGAACAAATTAGAAGAGACAACGAAGTGTCCATCACAAACTCCGGCGAGGTGTATATCTATGTATCAATTAGTCTATATGTTCATCCCTAGATGCATTCATTTATTTGTATTGCACTTATTAACGAATAATTTTTTCTTTTAGCCTTCCGGATCATCGAGCAAGTCCGTTAGATCAAAACGAGGCCCGACGCGGGTGCTAAAGGGCGAGGGCAGGTTAGCCCTCACGGCATTCAAGGATAATGGTGAACCAGTGCAGCCCAAGGAGTTTTGCCGCAAATTTACAAGTCAATCCGGAGTTATTGTTAGGGACCATGTATCGATTAGCATTCAAGAGTGGCATAAGCCGAAGAACCCGGAGAGTGGTGCTAGTTATGTCAACGACACGATGAAAAAATTTCTTTGGGACACGCTACTGACAAAGTTCAGCCTACCGGAAGACATGACGGAAGGCCAGAAGAATAAAGTCAAGGAATGGACATGGAAGAAGATGGCCATACAATTCCAGACCTTCAAGAAAAATTTATGGGACAAATATAAGAATGAAGATCCAGTATTCGATGATAATCTAGTGAAGATAAAAGATCACTGGGCCGCATTTAAGGAGTATAAGCAATCGTCTACTTTTGTGTCCCGATCGAAGAAAAATACCAAAAATGCTGCAAAGAAGAAACTTCCGCATCATTTGGGGTCAGGTGGCTACAAGAGTGCCATTCCGAAGTGGACAGCGTTTGAGAATAAACTGATTGATCATGGAATCACTCCACAGACATGGGACTGGCCCGAACGGTCCAAGTTCGGTTGTTCGCTCATGGGGCGGGGTTGGACCCAAAGACAGGGGCTGATCGTTGCGAAGGGAAAATGGAAGGAAAAAATTGAGGCAATTGTACCGAAGCTTGTAGATGCAATTGAAAAGGTCGGAAAGGGAGAGTACATTCCCGATCGAGAGAATGACGAGCTGACACTCGCTACGGGGAACCCCGAACATGTTGGACGGGTACGAGCTCGCCCGGGTCTCACCATGAAGGAAGCGTGGCCGGACAGCGCTGGCACTTATAGAAGCCGTTCGCGAAAGAAGAAGAAGGACGCCGACATTGTAACGGAGTTGTTATCTAGGGTGGAGGCTCTTGAGAGAAATCGAGAGGGCACCTGATCGGCCGCTGTTTCTACGGGATCCACAAGCCGATGCTGCCCCATCTCAGCGAAGAAGCGGTGTCGGTTCCTCGCATCTTGACGGATGTGGAGGAAGCTACCCCGTGGATTATGTCACGGAGAAGACAGTTGCGAGCTACATATGTTAATCAGGACCGCTTCCGTTAAGGTGGCGGTCGGCTATGTGTACCCAAGTGAAGATGGAGCAATGCACCATCATATGCCCATTCCACCTGGTTGTGTTCGTGTCGGGGTGGATGAAGTTGTTTCGGGTTTTGAAAAAGTGGAGCTTGATATTCCTAGAGGTGAAGATGAGAGGACACTGGCCGATGTCAAGCACGGTTTCGCCCTATGGCCGAAGAAGTACGTCGTCCTTTTGCAAAGGCCACCGACTCCTACACATGAGCAGCAAATGCCATCGACTCCTCCTGGTGGCAGTCCTGGTGAGCAGCCAAGTCCACACCTACCTGAGAGGGACCCCAGCGTGAGTCCACCATCTCGAGATCCTCCGCGTAAGACAGGCGTCCGTTAAGCGGAACGGTACGCCGCCTAGGAAGAAAGCTAGAAAGGAGAAACAGCCGCCGCCTACGAGAAGTTACCTTGGGAAAAAACTCCGAGAGGAAAACGCGGAGGCCGTTCAGGCCGAGGTGAAGAAATTTTTTGCACCGAAAGTGCCAGAGATACCTTTCGAGAAGACACTAGATCGGGTGAAAGTTGTGCGTAGCGTTGACAATCTATACCTGTACCATCGCCGCCATCTGACTATGCGCGTTCTATTGAAAGGTCGTATGACAAAATGATCGAGGCGACAAAACCCGTTCAATCGGGTATCAGGGAGATAAAAGGGATACACAGTGTCTACCAGCTCGGACAACAACCCGTTCAATCGGTCGCCCCTCTCAAGGTGTTTGACGGGAAGACCGTTCAAAGTTCTCGACAAGACGCAAGCTGATTACGCCTTAGCTGAACGAGCATATCAGTTTGTTCAAGGGAAAGATTTGGTCGAGAATCTCAGCAAGGTACCAACATGTATGCGTAACTTGCATTCGTGGTACCTTAAGGCCTCAAAGGAAGGGATCCAGACTATCATGGTGCGAGTTAGGGAAGAGCACTACTTCCAGGAGTACTGTGTGAACGTTGACTTCGCCGAACTCTTTCAGTTATACAATCTCCGGGCCCTCGATAAATCAATCATCAGTTGCTATTGTCTGTAAGTGATTTATTTATTTAATTTGAGAAGTCGTTCATTGTCTGCAGATTATAATCTTTTGTGCGCTATATTATGCAGATCGAAGATGCTCGAATGCAAAAGGGACGATATCACAGACATTGGGTTCATTGACCCGAACACAATGCATGTTAAAACCATAGAGAATCCCCTCTATAACAAGGATACACCGCAGACTTTGCTAAGGTTTTTGAAGCGACAACGTGACAAAAAGCTAATACTTTGGCCTTACAACTTCGAGTGAGTCTTACTGCCTTATAACACATTATATTTTGCTCACCGTATGTCAAAATTTTAACTAATGACTTATATATATGACACTACATATTGAAACGTGCGTAGGTTTCACTTTATTCTTCTCGTCATCAATTTGGAAATTGGAGAAGTTGAAGTCTTGGACTCACTAAGCAAAAAAAAGGATCTATACGTGTCTTGTTTTTTAATGCTCAGAAGGTAATTTTAATTCTTATCGGTTTGTTTCGTTAATTTCCTGCTTTGAACTAATTGATGACTCTTTTATGCATTTTCTTTTGTCGAGCAGCGTATGACAAACTTTCATCAAGGAAGATACGTCCCGTGAATGGACACCGAAGCTGCGATGGCGTGCGAAAGTAAGTAGTACTACCTAGGTCCACACACCTTTTAATTATCATACTTGACTATTGTTTGATTGAATTATATTCTTGTAAATAAATGCCCGCAACAACCTCCGGGGACCGATCTCTGTGGATTCTTCGTTTGCGAGTACATCCGCAGAATTGTCAACGAGAGAACGAATAATGAAAGAAATAAAGAGGTACAAAAAAAATCTTCACAAATTTGTTTTGTTATGATAAGTTGTGCTGAGTTTCAGTAATAGTTGTTTCATGTATTCATTTGTATCTTATTCTTTTATAGTTGGCAAGAAAGCGGAACAAGCTCTCAATCGATGACCGCTTCATAGCAATAGGCGAGGAATTGGCGGGATTTTTCCTTCGGGACGTCATACCACCACTCGCAGAGCACCACTATGAATGAAGATGTACATGTTACATATATAGTTGACTCAAAGAGTACCACTATGCTACATGTAATAGACATATATAGAGTACGCCTCGGAGAGCACCACTATGCATGAATATCGATCTTCATGCATAGTGCTACTTAATTTGCGATCTTATGCAATAACATGTGTGTTATATTATATGCACCAACTTGCTATGCATCATCTTGAGCTTCATGTACTACCTAAACCCAAACGCGTTTCTGGTGCATCGACGCGATATGAAACAAACAGATATCCCTAAACCTCTCCAAAACCCTAAAAAGCCAATTCTCTGCCGCGGCAGAGATTTGGGCAAATTCCCTGCCGCGGGGGGAACCTTTGGTACCGGTTCGTATTACCAACCGGTACCAAAGATCCTTAGCCCTGAGCTCTCCTGGTGGCCCACGTGGAGGCCCCTTTTATACCGGTTCGTAAGCAACCGGTACGAAAGGGGGGGGGCTTTAGTGCCGGAAGTTTTATACCGGTTGCAAAACCGGTACGAATGCCCCTCTGGAACCGGTACGAATGGACGTTTTTCTACTAGTGTTCTTACATGCAAATGCATCATTTGAATCATGGGATGCTTAAATTCTCTGTCCATGACATGCTAAGTTTTTCTCTTTTTTATTTAACATTGCGGAGTAGTCCATTTAGTCTATTTTTCTGCAACTTGGGAGTCCTTTTAGTCTACCATATCCATTCGCTCCATCCATGATCAATTATCTACCAACATTAGGGCTTTTGTCTCGGCTGCGAAAAAATGCGGTACCGGTTTTCAAAAATACCAAAAATACCGGTCATAATATTGGCCGAGATTTGTCAAACACATTTAATTTTCTCCATAATTTATAAAAAAACTCTCATTTCGAGAGAAAAAATAGATAAATGTCTATATATTTCATCCCGTATAAATGGTAAGCTGGAACAACCGTTTCTTGCGAGATTCTGGAAACTCGGCCAAGAAAGAAAACACTGACCAACATCACCACGTTTTATTTCTAGGTAGGGTATGTGGTTTCTATTTTAGCAGTGGTAGCTAGGCTCTTTGAGAGATAAGTCTTGTGTTTGTTATTAAAACTAGGAAGCCTTCGGCGCGGCGACACGCCGCGCCCGTGGGTGAAATGTCGTTTTAATAATTTATTGTGCCTAAGCACACGTAAGAAAGTGTTTATAATCTTTGTGTGTACTTAGAAGTGGTATCATACATGGCTTAGTTGCTTTGCAGCAGAAGATTGTATTACAGACTTGGTGTGAGAAATCATTAACTGAAAACTTTATAGCTAGTTACTGTTAGATAGTTGATAGCTAGAAAATATCAATCCTTCGTATGAGTGAAAGATGAAAAATCGCTTGCCACTCATCTTATGAGCAAGAGCTGGAAAGTTGGAAAGCACTACAGGGCATTTTTATCATTCACAGATGGAGCTACATGAAGTAGACATCTTAAAAAGTTTATAGAGGGTAGAATCAATACGATCGTACTTAATCCATAATTCTAGATTGGCGTTCTTGCAGACAGTCGACACTTTGTTGATATGCTATACTTCTGGTCCTGGCTATTGCTGCAAAATACCCATTTGTTACCAGTTTTCTCGATGTCACTCTTTAGTTGAGATGGCTGCATAGAACTGGCCGTGAGAAAATACAGGTTTTGGTGAACTGGCAGCTAGTCTTTCCAGGGGTTGGCCCTGAATTTTATTTGATAATCCCAGTGTAACAGAGGCAGACTGGGTACTTGCAGTACACACTGCAGCATAGAAGGCTACTTGGAAGAAGGTGCATTCACTACCATTCTTGGTATGCATACACATTGTCCCTTGTTGTTTCCTGTCATAATTTGTGACTCTGAAGTGTCCGGTTGCATAGTCCTATTGATTGATGTTTCTTACAAATGACAGGCACGCTAACCTCGAGACAAATCTTGTGCTGTGGGAAATTACGAAGATCAACAGAAAGTAGGAACTCTCCAGGATATAATAAATCTGCATCACTAACATGGTCCATTGTCTTTGCATATATCACAGCTGTCAAGCCCTCTTGCAACTCCAGGGACTTCAGAAAGAACCAAATCATATATTGTTAGCGACATTATTAGTTGGAAAAGGTTATAGCAGTATAGCATTCTGAGCCAAATATGAAGCAGCTGAATAGTTCTCAGCTAACGAACCATACAGAGCATCAATATAAGAATCCTGGTCCTGTTCCATTATTGTCCAATGTCAAGGAAAACACCAATATAGGAAAGAAGTCATTCTCTAAGCTAGTAGAGTAGCAAGTAAGAATTTCCATATGATAGACATAAGGCACAGTGGCACACCATGCCCATAGGATGATGCCGATGCTTGCAACAATTTGGTATGCAGGTTGCATCATAAGCCAAAAAGGTCTAATATGTAGCAGAGGAGACAAAACTTGCTAATTTAGGTCTTTCCCATAAATCAGAATGCTGAGAATTTGCCTTCTCTAATTAGGAAAATTATAGATCTAAGCTTTCACTGAATGACAAAAGAGCTCAGCAGATAGAAGGAGCCGGAAGTGCCAGGTGGTCTGCCAGATTTCTGTCCAAGCCGAGGTACTGAAACTTTGGTATAATCTCCATGTTGCATGTTGATTTTCTTTTCAGAAGTGTGACATACCTCTGGCGTGTAGCTCCTGTTGTGCAATATTGTCTCACAACTTAGCAATTCATAGAAATCAGCAGCTAAAACAATTTAGTTTAGGTCAATCTTGATTACTCTCTTCAAAGAAGCACAAGTTGATTTATAGACTAATAAAAGTCAGTCACGTAGTGATATCGCAGCAGTTCATTCCCACAAAAATAACCTAGAAACAAACACCACTCATTGTCGGCCTTCCTAAGTTCAGCCACCTACCTGACACAACCCAATAGAGAGACTCCGGGTAAATTAAGAGGTTACAATGAATCAGAATCCACACCTGTCTGAAAGGCTTCAAAGTCTTGCATCCACTGGTCCAACGAATAAATATGAGAGCAAAGTTACCAAAAATTGAGAAAAATGAAAACCAACCGCAAAGTTTTGTAACCATTATTCATAATACAAATGTCCAATGAACCCAAACTTCCAAGGTAAATTAATATGTGTTGTTTTCTGAGGAGGTGCTGCCTTTTTTTAAAAGAAAGTAATTTGTATTCCTTGTGTTTAGAAAAGAAAGTTGGACAGTAACTATCCTCGACACTCAAAAGAAGTTAGCACGATGGAAAGGACGAATTCAGCTGTAACAAAATAGAGTGTGTTCGACTCTTGTGATCCTGGATAAGAAATTCATAGTAAGAAAATATAATGCTTGAGAAGATGCATCTATTATAATAACAATGAACACATACTGTAAAATGGTTATTAAATTGGTGACTATTGAAAGATGAATTTCATGAATTTCCAAGTCAATAGTGATCAATAGAATGGTCGTGAGAATATATCATCAAATCATTAAAATGGAAATATGAATGTAACGACCATTAGAATAAAAGTAAATAATGGCGCTGCATTGCTTAGAAAAAACCTGAAATTGACGCCAACTAACAGTCAGAGTGCACAATAAGAAATATGATTAAACTGCAGTACGATTTGGCAGCTCTCAGCTTATAAAGGAAGAATCCTTTGACGTAATTTGGGAATCCTGGGTGTCGCCTTCACTGCCCTTGAGCCAACTTCAAGAGTTGGCTAGATGCATTTTATTTCAAGGCAAAAAGAAAACCCCCTTAGAAAACTTAGATGTATCACAAATATCTCTCCTACAACAACTTAATTTAATCACTAATTATACGTCTTATTTGAATCAAACAATGGACTGAAATAAGACATCTGATCATTGCATGATGATCTGTCCCGTTGGCACCATATACAAATTTTTTGCTTCTCATCATATATCTTTTCTAAGGACAGCCATGAAGGATACCAGTGTCAGATGAAGCAGGTGAGCATTTTAAAATTTTGAAAATAAAATAACCATGTCCTTTTTGGACTGTTGCCTAAAAGGGCACAACACTCATAACCTTGTTGATTTATAGTGCTTAAATGAATCTATCTACAGGTCTATCTCATGACCTCTAGCTGATATGCTCCAAACAATGTGGAAGGAAACAACAGAACAAATACCATAGAAGAGGGGAAGAGAGAGAGCTCACCCCAATGGACACCCGATGGCTGCCATGGGTGTGGCGGCGCGACGGGTATTGTTTGCTCGCCCACGTGGCGGCATGCTTATCGGTGAACAGGTGTACACAGCTAAGCATGTATGATCATGTGCAGCAAACCATACACCACCATCTAAAGTAGCAGCATGAAGAGAAACAGAAAAATTACACATGAGGAGAAGAGAAGCAACAGAGCTCACTCAGGAGCTGAACCTGCAGCTGGATACATGGCAGCTTAGTCAGGTCGGTGAACAGGTGTACACAGCTAAGCATGTATGATCATGTGCAGCAAACCATACACCACCATCTAAAGTAGCAGCATGAAGAGAAACAGAAAAATTACACATGAGGAGAAGAGAAGCAACAGAGCTCACTCAGGAGCTGAACCTGCAGCTGGATACATGGCAGCTTAGTCAGGGAGAAAGCAGCAAGGTGAAGCAACAGCTTCCAATGATTTCTTGGCCTATCAACCTCCGGGCCTAGCTACCAAATAGCTACTCACAGAACTGCAAATTGACAAAAAAAATCGAGTTAGGTTTTGTTTTCTCCATGTGTTTACCGCTTTGTCTTCAAAAGAGAAAAAACACAAACAGCTGTTGCATATGAGAAAGATGCCAAATGATTTTTCCTAACATCTGGAATATGCAACTCTAAATGGCAAAGGGCAGATTGAGCAGAAGAATCATTGAATATGCTACTGTAAATGCCTAAAAGAAGGTTAAAAGAGCAGATTTTCCTAACGTTTATTTGCAACAAGGCCATGCATCTAATAGACTTCGGAAAAGTACAATATGCCGGATAATCAATAGAACTGAATTGGAAAAATAAGCTATCATTGGACTGAAATTGAAGCGATAGAGAGAGGAAACTGATATGAATCAATATGTAGCCTGATGCGCGGCTGAACTTCACATCATCTACCTCGTCGCCACATCCGAAATCCATGTTGACGGAACCAAAATCCCCAAATTTCATAGCAAGACCAGGACCAGAAAAATTAAATTTAAGAAAAAGAAAAATCTGACATCGGAGATCGAGCTCACCTGGCGTCGTGGCCGTATGCATCCTCGCTGCACCCATTGTTCGATGAGAGAGAGGGGAGGGCAGAGAGAGAACCGAGAGGAGGGTGCAGTCAGGCAGCATACCTGCTCCTCGACATGGCTGGTGTCGCCTGCAAGCCTCCCGTGCGCCGGCAACTTCCTCCTTGTCCCATGGGGAGGCCGGGAGGGTGCAGCGAGGCGGCCTCCTCTTTGTCCCGGAGGCGCCCTGGAGGTGTAGTAGCCGCACGTGCCGAAGTAATGGCCGCCGGAGCTGGGACGGCCGATTCTTGCCGAACCTTACCGGCGGCGAGCGGGATCGGCTGGAGGCGAGCCGCCAATGGATCAAAGGTGGAAAAAGCAGCAGGAGCAGCTGAAGCAACAACCGGGGAGACAACAGAGGCAACGGCATCAGAGAAGGCTCGACCACGACGATCAGAACTCCGGCCTACCGGCCGACGAAGCAACTCATCCAAGCCACGTCGGCGGCGCGGCCCCGCAGAGGAAGGAGATGGAACAGCTGGTAAAGCCGACGGCAGGAGCGGCGGGGGCACCGGCAAAGACGGCAGGGCAGCAGGAAGAGAAGGTGAACTTTGCTGACCATGGAGACGCGGCAACAGCGGACGCAAAGAAGACGGCGGAGGAACCGGCCGCCGTCGCCCACGACCAGCAGCGGCATCCATACTCAAATCAAAATCTGCAAGAAAATAAACGGACTAAGTCAGAGTAGTAAACCATGGAATCAAGACCTAGGAAGCACGATGAACGTACGAAGAAAAGGAGGATGAAAGAAAAGCCGGCCTCTCCGATGCGCCGGTCTCTCCGATGCGAAGGCGTCAGCGCAGGAACCGAGAAGAGACGTAGCACGATGCAAAACCGAATAACAAAGTAGGCCCAAAAAGCAGACACGCGAGAGGGTACGTGGCAAATGATAGGAAGAGAAGTTTCCACAAAACATTCACAGCCGGTAGAAACCGGTGAAACCGGAGATGATCGTGGAGCAACCGGCCCGCATCTGGAGGTTCCACCGGCTGGTAATCACGGAATTTAGGAAAGGAAAAAAAGAAAGGAAAAGGAAAGGAAATCTGGGCAGTTTAGAAACGATTCGCGCGTCAACAGTGGAAAAATCTGGCGTGGCAAATCGTGATTAGTGGAAACTGGTGGAGCAACAGTACTCAAATTAATCTCATCACGGCAGACCGGGTTAACTTTGATATAGTGAATAATATAAGATTTGTATCTTCACACGCTACTATTACTTCAACGTATATATTTCGTCATGTCTGTAGATTTTCTCGGCGTTAACCAGAATAACTATTTTTTACGATATTTCGAAAATCTCATCGGAGAAAAAAAAACACTGACCAACATCACCACAACATCACCACGTACTAGTTCTAGGGTAAGTGATTTATCTTCACGTGCTACTACAACTTAGACGCAAACAATCAGAATTTGTTTCTTCAAATGGCCTGATTTACACGTCCCACCTAATATGGGAATTCGGTCAGATTTTTTTCTGGTCCGGGCTAGATTTTTCCAAATGACCTTGGTTTACACGTCCCATGAAATGTGTGGGAGTCCGGTCAGTTTTTCCCATAAAATATGGTTGTTCTTGCTTTATACGTCCCAGCCTTTGCATTGCACGTCCATATTTTTATTTTGCGTGTCAAGTACTTGTTTGTACATATTTAATGGTGTATGTAACACTTATTATCTTTTAATCTCATCCGTTAAATTTAAGATCAACATCATATGTATTTTAAGCATATGTGGATAAACGTGGTTGCTTTATTTTACAACTGTATTTTGCTTTTAGTATATAATAGATAATTGTAGCAATGTTATTAGCATGAACTCTTTGAACACTATTATTGCTAATGCTATGGAAGAATTTAAGCTTGGGGAAGCTGGTTGTGATATTTTTAGTCCCCCAAGTTTTGAGGAGAAAATTTTCTTTGATGATACTTTGCCTCCCATTTATGATGATTATAATGATAGTGGTATTTTGGTGCCACCTACTATGGAGGATAAAGTTTATTATGATTATGTTGCTGTCAAAAACCCACCGGCGAGTAGCGACGGGCAACACCGTAGAGCCGGGAGGCTCCCAGGACTGCGGTGGACCCTGGTCCCTCGGGCGACGGCCCGCAATGCCTTCTGGCACACGTCCTGGTGCTTACGAGGGCGTGCCACCTGACCTATACCTGGTCAGGAAGGTGATGGATTGCTTCGACTAGTTTCCTGCATGGCAAACACGTAAACATTAAATACGAGCCCCGATCGGCTCTTAGGTTGCCCTGTGGATCGGCTCAAACAGCCGATTGCCCCATGGTTCATGTTAGATTTATGATGACATGGGGATCATGCTATATCGATATCAAGCTAAACTAATCTACGATAGTTTGGGGTTTTCACCGCATAATCAGAACATCCTACGCGTAGTTGAGCCTAGCAGATACGTAACATGATGGAAAACCAGCCCTAAAGAGGCCTAAAAACCAACATGAAGTTGATCCCCGGAACAATCCCTTTAGGGCTTAATAAACCACACCTTACGCACTACCGGATCGTTCAACCCGTTTATAAGGCCTAACCATGCGGATATCAAACCAATCTTTGAAGAACAAGGAGCAACTATAACAGATTAGATCTACTAGATAAAGAACAAGCAAGATGCCGCCCGTACACCTAAGATAGGTGTAAGGGCAGCTAGATATCGAGGGGCAGCGTAGCTAAACAAGTGTATCGTGAAACCATCGACGTCAGCCCCAAAACACCTAAGATAAGGGTGTTGCTCGCCATCAAAAAGGCTTCAGTACGAGCAACACCAATAACGAATAAACTGATACTGCCTAGATCGCAAGATGCGATCTAGGCAGCATGATGCTTACCCGGGAGAAACCCTCGAAACAAGGGGTGGCGATGCGCCTAGATTGATTTGTTGTGAACGTGATCGTCCTCCTTTCTCAATAACGCTAGATACATATTTATAGTACGTAGACTTTCTAACTTGGGAATAAACCCAACCGTGTACGAGCTAAACTCTATCTCTTAATTCTAACCGACACGTAACCTACTATAATTTACAGATACATGAGCAGTCTAGCCCAAACTTCTTGTACAAGGCCGATTCAGGAATATCTTCCGTGCATACCCTTTAAGCCCATTTAACAACGGCCCATCTCCAGACTTGGTTAAATTCTGGTGATAACACATGCCCCCCTGGTTTGGCAATGATAATTTCAAAACCACTCTGTTTTTTCTGCTTCGTAGGGTCACGTCGTGGCAGAGCAGAACCGTCGTAGTATCCTTCATCATGATGCCTTGCCTTCTCAACTTCTCTGAACGATTTGACAGATTCGGCACCATGTCCTCGGAAACCGCCACAGCATTAAATCTCCACTATATCCCCTTTTATTTAACCGCACCGAGCAGTTCACCTCTTCATCCTCTTGCTCCGCACTAGCCGTCGGCAAAAAACCCCCTTCCTCTATAGCCATGTCTTCCTCCTCCTCCTCCTCCGCCTCATCGGGTCTCTCCTCCTTATCTTCTTCCTCCCGTGAGCCCACGCCGGAGTGGGACTCGCTGGCGACGTACGACCTCCGCGCCCCGGAGAAGTGGGACATCGAGTCCCACGATTCCTCCGTCTGGTCCGAGGACGACAAGTCCTTGACCGAGGGAGAAGATGACTTCCAGTTCCTCGTTGACGGGGAGCTGGAGGCGGGGAGCGAGGACGACCGCTTCTCGTGGGACGGCTACACCTCCTCCGACGAGGAGGACGACGATTCCTCCGACGAATACCCGCCGGCGAAGCGCTTCCGCGCCGGGTCGGACGACGACGACGACGAAGAGGAAGAGGCTCCCGTAGAGGGCTACGGGAGCAGCGACGAGGAGCCCGCCAGCAGCAGCCGGCGGCAGCGATGACGACGACGAGGGCAGCAACGGCCCTTAGATTAGGGACTACTATTATAGGACTAGTAGTAGTAGTAATCGGCTTTTGTTCTTTCTTCCTTGAGCAATCGGCTCTTCTCTGTAAAAGCCCCTTTATTAATGAAGAAAATATTTCTAAGCCGATTTTGCCTTTCTATCAATTTTGCCGATTGTCAAAGCAAGTCAACGCACCAAGAGCCGATGGCAACGCATCGGCCTTTGCCATAAAACGCGAGTAAGGCCAACTCCGTTGCCTATTCAAACGGTAACCTGCAACTTATCTTAAAAAGCAACACTCAGATCCCCAAATCGCCGCTCGAACAGATCCAACTCACGGCCCTGCGAACCTCAGATCTTAATCGCGCAGGCTCATCTCCGCAGTGAACCCAATGGCGGAATCATCCAACGCCAACGCTACGGTCTCCGGCCTGAAGTTAATCCTCAACCGCTCCTCGTTGTCTGAACATAGTGCTAGAATTAACAACAAACATCTGAATTAATGTCTCATTCCGTCATTAATTTCTATGTATCAGACATTCTGCTGCCGCATCCTTCTCTTCCAAACTCTCTTTGTCTTGGTCCTCGTTCTACCGAGAGTCCTGCCCACTTAATTTCATGCGAGGCCAATAGAATCCCCTTCGTGAACCAGAACCTAGATCTAACTTCTTGGGCCGACTGCTTACGAGCCTGGCCTAATCCTCCTGAAGATTGGGTTTCCTGGTACAATAGAATATCAAAAACTCACCAAGCCACCTGGGAAACCGCAGGAATAGCCGATGCTTTAGCTTTATCACTGTCTCCCCTTGAGAAACATGAAAACCTTCTGAAAACCATCGGCTATTTCTGGTCTGATGCTTTGAATTGCTTCATGTTTGGTCATGGCCCCATGACACCAACCTTACTAGATGTGGCCATGATCACTCGGTTTAGACATTGCATCACCAAGCCCATCCGCCTTTAGGCTGCCAAAGGTCCCCTTCACGCTTTCTTCCAAAACAGAGTGCACAAGCCGGGGTGCTTACCTTCGGCGCCACATGAAAAACAAAGGCCCCAGTAACGAGAGAAAGAACACACGGCCTTCCTGAATTTCTGGTTGGAACACTTCATATTCTGTGGTCCTTCACTTGCTCCAACCAAGAATTACCTTTCCTTGGCCTATGAACTTGCCAGAGGCACTCAGCTTGGCATTGGCAAACTGTTTCTTGGAGAGGTCTATAGATATCTCCAGCTAATGTCTGTTAAACTGTTCTCCCAAAAGACAGTCAAAACCGGAGGTCCCTGGTGGTTTATTCAGCTATGGGCTCAGCTGTACTTCCAAAACCAGACCCCAAACTTCCCACCTTTGGCTACTTGCACCTTCCCAGATACTAATGGGAGGCAGATCCGATGCACTAGCTACGGCCAAGCTCTATACAGCCTTCCAGGCAGCAAACTGACCTCCAAGGGAGCATCAGAGTGGTTCAGAACCTTCTACCAAGGCCTGGACAATCCTCTCTTCTTTCCTTATACGGAGTCTGAAAATTTTGAAAATCCAGTCTCCTTCAGGCTAGATAGCTTCGCCGATGATGCCAGCACTCGGCAATTGTATTCCATCATGATCCGTCCCTGCTTCCTTCTAGTTGGCATGAGCACCTCAAACAGGATCATCAAACCTGGTTATGAGTCTTATCAGCCGGTCGTAGCAGCTCGGCAACTTGGTCTTGGACAGGTATCTCCCCATTTCTTTCTGCACCACCTGACAGAGAGCAGAGCTGAGCTACCTGATGTCCTCACCGATCAGAGGTGTTATTCCTTCTTTGACGCTCTAGCCATCCCAATTCCTCACAACCTCTCTTTCACCTCATCAACCGATGGTTTTGAGACTTGGTGGTCAATGTGGAAGACTCATGCCTTCAGGAGAGCTCTGGGACCATTGCTGAAACAACTTGATGCTGAATATGACATCCCTGCAAAACAGGTACCACTACTCACAAATTATTTTGAAGTGGCTTACAATGATTTCCTTTTATAACCCTGCTCTGTCTCCTTGCAAGCAACAAGACGGTCCAGATCCTGTAGATGATGACGGCTCCCCTTTCAGATTCCTCCCACCAGCTCCGGTGGTCCTCTTCTGCAAAAACTCACCATCTTTGAAAAAGGTTGTGATGCAGAGCCAGCCAATGACACCAAAATCGGCTTCCAAAAGCAGAGTGTCTTCTAGGCCAGCTGCCCCCCGAGCCTCAGTCAAGGTGAGAACAGCAGTGAGGAAGGTAGCTTCCAGGAAGACTTTGAAGCGCCAAAGCCCTACTCCAGCTCAAGAAAGTTTGCACGTAAGTTGATCCATGCTTTGGCTGATTTCATTTATCCTTCTAGGTTTCTGCAGCATGCTTGTATTTCCTTTACAGACCTCCACTGAAGAAAACTCCAGTGAGGATGCACAGTCCAGTCGAAGGGACTCGAGCTCGGGCAACTCTGGGAAAACCACCACGCAGAGCCAGCCAGACTTGCCACCGTCGGCTTCCAAGAAAAGGTCAGCCCCTGAACCTGCTGTCTCCCAAACTCCCATCAAAGCAGGGCAGGGCAGTCTACGCACAAAGAGCCGATGCATCAAGAGAGCTCGCAAGGAACCGCAAGCCTCTTCATCAAACCAGGAGATTTCGAACGTAATCCCCTCCATACTCTCCTTGGCTCATATTTCATGCTAACCCATTGCTGTTCTCATCGGCTAACCATTCCCTTTGCAGACTGATGACACCTCCAGTGGGGAAGTCGAGGAGGTACCAATGCCATCCGCCACCCTGGACCTAGCAACTTCTAAAAGTGTAGCTGACAAGGTGGCCAACTTGGCCAAGCCCACAGCAGAAACACAAGAGCCGATCACCTCTTCATCGGCTGTTCCTCTGGTCTTAGGAGAGGTACAATCCTTTCCCTTAGCTCTACCCTCCTCCTTTGCTGTCTCCTGACGTTTTTCTTGTTGTTTGTCAGGGTTATGACCTCTCAAGCTTGCTAACATTTGACCCTGAATCCATCGAACCGGCTACTGCTAAAGCAAGCGAGGAACCGGGACCCAGCGCTACACATGGTCAACTCCAGCATCTCAAGGCCCTGCTCTCCTCCTCCATTGATACATTGGTTGAAGACTCCGAGGCAGTGAAGAGCATGCTGGAAGACATCCAGCCTCATCTCCCGGTGACGCTGCAGGTGAAACTCTGGCCAGTTGTGACTCTGTCTGCATACAGGTCAAGGGTGAAATTGGCTCGTCAGAAAATCGACCTGCGCCACGCCCAGCTTCCGCTGAAAGCCCTCATTGCAGACAAATGCCAACGGCTTAATGAGAAAAAGGCCGCTTTGGACGCCAAAACTGACACCTCTGTCAGTACTACTGAACTGGCGACCTTGCGCAAAGAGTTGGAGGCCCTTGAAGAGAAGGTCCGGGCAAACAAACAGCTCATCAAAGCTAAGGAAGCTCTTATCGCCCACTCCCTCGAGGAAGCAGAAGGCCTTAAAGCTGAACTGAAGACTGATCTGGCCGAAATCCGCGCCTTGAACCAGCAGCTGGTGGCAGGCAAAGACGAAGATGATGAGGCCGAGATCGCCGAGGTGGATCATGTTCGTGCTGATGCCCTCCATGCCCTTGAGATGTTCCTTCAGTAGAGTCTCCCTGTGTAATTTGAAACTGCATTATTGAGCTTGTACTCTAGAGTCGATGGTCGTGCATCGGCTTTTTGTTTCTCAGTTCTAAAGTCGATGTCTGCGCATCGGCTGTACTATATTTTTTTTTACTGGCCGATTTCGTGCATCGACTTTTTTTTACTGGCCGATTTCGTGCATCGACTTTTTTTACTGGCCGATTTCGTGCATCGGCCCCCATATTTTATTGTCCATTATTCCATGTTAGGTGCCCCCGAGCCGAATCTTTCAAGTGATTGAAGATATCGGCTCTTGCTGATGAATGTTGGTCGTAGCTTATCCCAGGACCAATGTCAATCTCTTCTAGCTCATCAGCTGACGTAAACCCATACCCTAGCTTTCCGTCGCCTGCTAGATCGATGTTGAACACCGACAGAACGTATGTCGAGGATAATTTTGGCTGATTGCTGCAATCGGCCTCCATGTTGATTGAATTGCTCAATGAAGGTTTACAACTTGTATGTGCTCCCTTACAGGAGGGAGTCTTCCTACCACGACTACGTGACATGTTTGAAGTGAGATCCTTGCTTTTTAGTTTTTGGGGCCGATCGCAGGGATCGGCCTTGCCACGTATGTCGATGGATGTTGCTCTTGCTACTCTATCAGGCCGGTGGATAAGACCAACCTCACCCCGTTTTTTGTCACCTCGATGCGATCACAGCCGTCCAAACTGATTCCAGAGAGCGGCTCTTGGTCTTCCGAGTCCCAAATGTTCATGCCGGCTATTGAGACTTCGATCGAGTCATCTGCATGTACGACTTCCACGTTGTCTCCATCCCACTGTATTAGGCATTGGTGCATTGTAGATGGAATGCAGCAGTTGGCGTGAATCCAATCCCTTCCTAGCAGGACAGCATAGGTGCTCTTGCTGTCGACGATGAAGAATGTTGTTGGGATCGTCTTTCGGCCTACGGTTAGATCCACGTTCAGGACACCTTGCGTCCCTGATGCTTAGCCGTTGAAGTCGTTTAGTGTGACGTTATTCTTGATCAGATCGGCACTGGAGCGTCCCAAACGCCATAGCATAGAATATGGCATTATATTGACCGCTGCTCCCGTGTCAACCAACATCCTGCCGACGGGCTGCCCATTGATATAACCTTTTAGGTACAGGGCCTTCATGTGTTTGTAGCCCTTCTCTCGTGGCTTTTCAAAGATGACTGGCTGTGGACCGCAATCAAACTGTGCTATCGGCACTTCTTCAGTTCCTGGGGCACGAAACTCTGATGGAAGGATGAACACCATGTTTGTGCCAGCCGATGTACTCACATCGGCTTTTTCTTGCTTGGGACGCCAAACTTTGTTTGGTGGACGACTCTCTTCGTCCAAAGTCTGCTGAATTTTCACGGCCAGATCGGGCCGCGCTTTCTTCAACGTGTGCAAGTATCGCGCTTTGGCTTGCTCCAAGCTACGTAGCCGCTGAACCCTACGCTTTTGGGAGTGGCTGAGTCCATCAGGGCACCACCTTGGCCGGTGGTACCTATCTTCTTCTTCATCTTCTGACTCCTCAAAGTCTTCATCTTGAGATGACTCAGCTCGTTTGTTCTGTGGCGGGAGAGGCCCTAGACGCTTGAAAACTGAAACTTCCCCTGCACCCTTCTTCCGGCGTCTACACTCCGGGCAGTTGTCGATTGTAGGCAATCGGCTCATCCCTGAATCCCAGCAGTGTTTAAAGAAGGGACAGTCCCAGTGTCTATCCATGTCTTCCTGCTCCCTTGACCTCTCCTTAGCGCGGTGCTCATGTCCTTCGTCGTCTCTGTCATGTCGACGGTACCTTCTATTGTCTACATCAGACCGATGATCTCTTTCGTCATCTCTGTCGTACTGCCGACGTCGGTCATACTGATACTCATATTTATTGAGGAGATGCATGGAGAGTGGTCGTTGATATCGCACGCTTCTCACTTGTTCCTTGGTGAGGTACCGTCTGTCATCATATCGGGGCCGGTCGCGTGGATCGGCCTCCTCCTTTTCCTTTCCGCGGGAGTGACTCGCTTTCTTCTTTATCCTTTCCATGGTGGCGTACAGGCCCTGCCATGTTAACATCGAACGAGAAATCTAGTCGACGCCTCGCGGAGTGATTGGGTTCCACCATGTTGGCGCCAGGAAACGGATGTGTGTCCACTTTCATGGCAAACTGGCTAAAGATCCATCGGCCTTGTTCTATCGCCGTTTGGATCTGCTGACGAAACCCCTTGCAGTCATTGGTGGTATGGGTGAACGAGTGATGCCATTTGCAGTACGGCCTCCCTTTCATTTCTTGTGATGTAGGGATTTTATGGCCTTCGGGTAACTTCAGCTGCTTTTCCTTAAGCAATAGATCGAAAATCTGCTCAGCTTTGCTCAAATCGAAGTCAAACCCTCTTGCAGGCCCTTGTGGTTTTACCCATTTGCAGGACACGGGATTTGCCCCCGAGCCCATTCAGCTACAGCCACCTCCAGTGTCCGGTGCAGGATCTTCAGCTTCTTCCATCTCGACCAGGCCTACCGGACGCTTGAACTTGTCTTGGTACAATTCAGGGTGCCGCTGCTCATACGATGTGAGTTTATGCACCATGTGCGACAATGAACTGTACTCTGATTGGGAAGCCAGATCCTTGATCGGTGTTTGATACGTCTCCGACGTATCGATAATTTCTTATGTTCCATGCCACATTATTGATGATATCTACATGTTTTATGCACACTTTATGTCATATTCGTGCATTTTCTGGAACTAACCTATTAACAAGATGCCGAAGAGCCAGTTTGTCGTTTTCTCGCTGTTTTTGGTTTCAGAAATCCTAGTAACGAAATATTCTCGGAATTGGACGAAATCAACGCCCGTGGTCCTATTTTGCCACGAAGCTTCCGTAAGACCGAAGAGGAGTCGAAGTGGGGCCACGAGGCGCCGCCACACTAGGGCGGCGCGGCCCAGTGCCCCGGCCACGCCGACCTGTGGTGTGGGGCCCTCGTGTGGCCCCCGCGTTGCCCTTCCGCCTACTTAAAGCCTCCGTCGCGAAACCCCCGATACCGAGAGCCACCATACGGAAAACCTTCCGAGAGACGCCGCCGCCAATCCCATCTCGGGGGATTCTCGGAGATCTCCTCCGGCACCCCGCCGGAGAGGGGATTCATCTCCCGGAGGACTCTTCACCGCCATGGTCGCCTCCGGAGTGATGAGTGAGTAGTTCACCCCTGGACTATGGGTCCATAGCAGTAGCTAGATGGTTGTCTTCTCCTCATTTTGCTTCATTGTTGGATCTTGTGAGCTGCCTAACATGATCAAGATCATCTATCTCGTAATGCTATATGTTGTGTTTGTCGGGATCCGATGGATAGAGAATACTATGTTATGTTAATTATCAAGTTATTACCTATGTGTTGTTTATGATCTTGCATGCTCTCCGTTATTAGTAGAGGCTCTGGCCAAGTTTTTGCTCTTAACTCCAAGAGGGAGTATTTATGCTCGATAGTGGGTTCATGCCTCCATTGATATCCGGGACGAGTGACGAAAGTTCTAAGGTTGTGGATGTGCTGTTGCCACTAGGGATAAAACATTGATGCTATGTCTAAGGATGTAGTTGTTGATTACATTACGCACCATACTTAATGCAATTGTCTCGTTGCTTTGCAACTTAATACCGGAAGGGGTTCGGATGATAACCTGAAGGTGGACTTTTTAGGCATAGATGCATGCTGGATGGCGGTCTATGTACTTTGTCGTAATGCCCAATTAAATCTCACTATATTTATCATGACATGTATGTGCATTGTTATGCCCTCTCTATTTGTCAATTGCCCGACTATAATTTGTTCACCCAACATGCTTTTATCTTATGGGAGAGACACCTCTAGTGAACTGTGGACCCCGGTCCATTCTTTTATACCGAAATACAAATCTGCCGCAATACTTGTTTTACCGTTTTCTTGCAAACAATCATCTTCCACACAATACGGTTAACCCTTTGTTACAGCAAGCCGGTGAGATTGACAACCTCACCGTTTCGTTGGGGCAAAGTACTTTGGTTGTGTTGTGCAGGTTCCACGTTGGCGCCGGAATCTCCGGTGTTGCGCCGCACTACATCCCGCCGCCATCAACCTTCAACGTGCTTCTTGACTCCTGCTGGTTCGATTAAACCTTGGTTTCTAACTGAGGGAAACTTGCCGCTGTGCGCATCACACCTTCCTCTTGGGGTTCCCAACGGACGTGTCAACTACACGCATCAAGCAAATTTCTGGCGCCGTTATCGGGGAGATCAAGACACGCTGCAAGGGGAGTCTCCACTTCCCAATCTCTTTACTTTGTTTTAGTCTTGCTTTATTTTATTTACTACTTTGTTTGCTGCATTATATCAAAACACAAAAAAATTAGTTGCTAGCTTTACTCTATTTATTGTCTTGCACTCTATATCAAAAACACAAAAAATTAGTTACTTGCATTTACTTTATCAAGTTTGTTTTATTTACTACTGCTAATATGACCACCCCTGAAAATACTAAGTTGTGTGACTTCACAACCACAAATAATAATGATTTCCTATGCACACCTATTGCTCCACCTGCTAGTACAGCAGAATTCTTTGAAATTAAACCTGCTTTACTGAATCTTGTTATGCGAGAGCAATTTTCTGGTGTTAGTTCTGATGATGCTGCTGCCCATCTTAATAATTTTGTTGAATTATGTGAAATGCAAAAGTATAAAGATGTAGATGGTGATATTATTAAATTGAAATTGTTTCCTTTCTCATTAAGAGGAAGAGCTAAAGATTGGTTGCTATCTCTGGCCTAAGAATAGTATTGATTCCTCGGACTAAATGCAAGGATGCTTTTATTGGTAGATATTATCCCCCTGCTAAAATTATATCTTTGAGAAGTAGCATAATGAATTTTAAACAATTGGATAATGAACATGTTGCTCAAGCTTGGGAAAGAATGAAATCTTTGGTAAAAAATTGCCCAACCCATGGACTGACTACTTGGATGATCATCCAAACCTTTTATGCAGGACTAAATTTTTCTTCGCGGAATTTATTGGATTCAGCTGCTGGAGGTACCTTTATGTCCATCACCTTGGGGGCGGCTACAAAGCTCCTTGATAATATGATGGTTAATTACTCTGAATGGCACACGGAAAGAGCTCCACAAGGTAAGAAGGTAAATTCTCGTTGAAGAATCCTCTTCCTTGAATGATAAGATTGATGCTATTATGTCTATGCTTGTGAATGGTAGGACTAATGTTGATCCTAATAATGTTCCGTTAGCTTCATTGGTTGCTCAAAATTCTAGGCCATATCCTGCTAATAGTAACTCTTATGGTAGATATGTTTCACCTAATGAGGAAAAGATGTTAGAAATTGAAAGATCCACCAAGAGCTTTATGCAGTCACAATATGAGCAAAATAAATTGTTTACTAAAACTATGAATGAACAATCTACCTTGTTGAAGAATATAGGAAATCAACTTGAAAATCTGAATATGGAGATTTCTGGGTTGCAAACTAAACTTGCAAATGCTGAAAACCGAATCTCATACATGTCTCGTCACAATCTTCTTTAATTAATAAAATGGCTGCTAAACCCGAGGATATTGAAAATAAAATTGTTACTACAGCAAATGCCATCCAAGTTAGAATTAATGAGAATATAAGATTAATGGCTGAATTGCGTGCTAGGTGGGATAGAGAAGAAAATGAAAAACTAGCTAAAGAGAAAAATGTAGCTAAAGTTTGGACTATTACCACCACTAGCAATGCTAATGATTCACATGTTGCTGCACCTCCTACTATCAATAATAAAATAATTGGTGTTGGCAATGTTTCTACTCCTAGTGCAAAGCGCGCAAAATTACCTCGAAACTGCTAAAACTCGCTGAAACCGCTCGTGATAAAACTCGCTGAAATTTTTTCCAACCTTGGGGATGATAATCCCATTGCTTTACATTGTAATGATTTAGATTTTGATGATTGCCACATCTCTGAAGTTATAAAGTTCTTACTAAAACTTGCTAAGAGTCCCAATGCTAGCGCTGTAAACTTGGCTTTCACAAAACATATTACAAATGCTCTCATAAAAGCTAGAGAAGAGAAACTAAAACTTGAAACTTCTATTCCTAGAAAGCTAGAGGATGGTTGGGAGCCCATCATTAAAATGAGGGTCAAAGATTTTGATTGTAATGCTTTATGTGATCTTGGTGCAAGTATTTCTGTTATGCCTAAAAAGTCTATGATATGCTTGACTTGCCACCATTGAAAAATTGTTATCTGGATGTTAATCTCGTTGATAGTGCTAAAAAGAAACCTTTGGGGAGAGTTGATAATGTTCATATTATGGTTAACAATAACCTTGTCCCCGTTGATTTTGCTGTCTTGGATATTGAATGCAATGCATCTTGCCCCATTATATTGGGAAGACCTTTTCTTCAAACCGTTGGTGCTACTATTGATATGAAGGAAGGTAATATTAAATATCAATTTCCTCTCAAGAAAGGTATGGAACACTTACCTAGAAAGAGAATGAAGTTACCTTATGATTCTATTATTAGAAAAAATTATGATGTTGATGCTTCATCTCTCGATAACACTTGATATACACTTTCTGCGCCTAGCTGAAAGGCGTTAAAGAAAAGCGCTTATGTGAGACAACCCATGTTTTTACTACAGTATTTTTGTTTTATATTTGAGTCTTGGAAGCTGTTTACTACTGTAGCAACCTCTCCTTATCTTAGTTTTGTGTTTTGTTGTGCCAAGTAAAGTCTTTGATAGTAAAGTAAATACTAGATTTGGATTACTCGCGCAGAAACAGATTTCTTTGCTGTCACGAATCTGGGTCTAATTCTCTGTAGGTAACTCAGAAAATTAAGCCAATTTACGTGAGTGATCCTCAGATATGTACGCAACTTTCATTCAATTTGGGCATTTTCATTTGAGCAAGTCTGGTGCTCGATAAAATCCATCTTTACGGACTGTTCTGTTTTGACAGATTCTGCCTTTTATTTCGCATTGCCTCTTTTGCTATGTTGGATGAATTTCTTTGATCCATTAATGTCCAGGAGCTTTATGCAATGTCCAGAAGTGTTAAGAATGATTGTGTCACCTCTGAACATGTTAATTTTTATTGTCCACTAACCCTCTAATTAGTTGTTTCGAGTTTGGTGTGGAGGAAGTTTTCAAGGATCAAGAGAGGAGTATGATACAATATGATCAAGGAGAGTGAAAGCTCTAAGCTTGGGGATGCCCCGGTGGTTCACCCCTGCATATTCTAAGAAGACTCAAGCTGTCTAAGCTTGGGGATGCCCAAGGCATCCCCTTCTTCATCGACCACATTATCAGGTTCCTCCCCGAAACTATATTTTTATTCGGCCACATCTTATGTCCTTTGCTTGGAGCGTCGGTTTGTTTTTGTTTTTTGTTTTGTTTGAATAAAATGGATCCTAGCATTCACCGTATGGGAGAGAGACACGCTCCGCTGTAGCATATGGACAAGTATGTCCTTAGGCTCTACTCATAGTATTCATGGCGAAGTTTCTTCTTCGTTAAATTGTTATATGGTTGGAATTGGAAAATGCTACATGTAGTAATTCTAAAATGTCTTGGATAATTTGATACTTGGCAATTGTTGTGCTCATGTTTAAGCTCTTGCATCATATACTTTGCACCCATTAATGAAGAAACACTTAGAGCTTGCTAATTTGGTTTGCATATTTGGTTTCTCTAGAGTCTAGATAATATCTAGTATTGAGTTTTGAACAACAAGGAAGACGGTGTAGAGTCTTATAATGTTTACAATATGTCTTTTATGTGAGTTTTGCTGCACCGTTCATCCTTGTGTTTGTTTCAAATAACCTTGCTAGCCTAAACCTTGTATCGAGAGGGAATACTTCTCATGCATCCAAAATCCTTGAGCCAACCACTATGCCATTTGTGTCCACCATACCTACCTACTACATGGTATTTATCCGCCATTCCAAAGTAAATTGCTTGAGTGCTACCTTTAAAATTCCATCATTCGCCTTTGCAATATATAGCTCATGGGACAAATAGCTTAAAAACTATTGTGGTATTGAATATGTACTTATGCACTTTATCTCTTATTAAGTTGCTTGTTGTGCGATAACCATGTTTTCTCGGGGACGCCATCAACTATTCTTTGTTGAATATCATGTGTGTTGCTATGCATGTCCGTCTTGTCTCGAAGTAAGAGAGATCTACCACCTTAATGGTTGGAGCATGCATATTGTTAGAGAAGAACATTGGGCCGCTAACTAAAGCCATGATTCATGGTGGAAGTTTCAGTTTTGGACATATATCCTCAATCTCATATGAGAATAATAATTGTTGCCACATGCTTATGCATTAAAGAGGAGTCCATTATCTCGTTGTCCATGTTGTCCCGGTATGGATGTCTAAGTTGAGAATAATCAAAAGCGAGAAATCCAAAATGCGAGCTTTCTCCTTAGATCTTTGTACATGCGGCATGGAGGTACCCCATTGTGACACTTGGTTAAAACATGTGTATTGCGATGATCCGGTAGTCCAAGCTAATTAGGACAAGGTGCGGGCACTATTAGTATACTATGCATGAGGCTTGCAACTTGTAAGATATAATTTACATAACTCATATGCTTTATTACTACCGTTGACAAAATTGTTTCATGTTTTCAAAATAAAAGCTCTAGCACAAATATAGCAATCGATGCTTTCCTCTTTGAAGGACCATTCTTTTTACTTTTATGTTGAGTCAAGTTCACCTATCTCTCTCCACCTCAAGAAGCAAACACTTGTGTGAACTGTGCATTGATTCCTACATATTTGCATATTGCACTTGTTATATTACTCTATGTTGACAATTATCCATGAGATATACATGTTACAAATTGAAAGCAACCGCTGAAACTTAATCTTCCTTTGTGTTGCTTCAATACCTTTACTTTGATTTATTGCTTTATGAGTTAACTCTTATGCAAGACTTATTGATGCTTGTCTTGAAGTACTATTCATGAAAAGTCTTTGCTTTATGATTCACTTGTTTACTCATGTCATTACCATTGTTTTGATCGCTGCATTCATTACATATGTTTACAAATAGTATGATCAAGGTTATGATGGCATGTCACTTCAGAAATTATCTTTGTTATCGTTTTACCCGCTCGGGACGAGCGTAACTAAGCTTGGGGATGCTGATACGTCTCCGACGTATCGATAATTTCTTATGTTCCATGCCACATTATTGATGATATCTACATGTTTTATGCACACTTTATGTCATATTCGTGCATTTTCCGGAACTAACCTATTAACAAGATGCCGAAGAGCCGCTGTCGTTTTCTCGCTGTTTTTGGTTTCGTAAATCCTAGTAACGAAATATTCTCGGAATTGGACGAAATCAATGCCCGGGGTCCTATTTTGCCACGAAGCTTCCGTAAGACCGAAGAGGAGTCGAAGTGGGGCCACGAGGCGCCGCCACACTAGGGCGGCGCGGCCCGGGCCCCGGCCACGCCGACCGTGGTGTGGGGCCCTCGTGTGGCCCCCGCGTTGCCCTTCCGCCTACTTAAAGCCTCCGTCGCGAAACCCCCGCACCGAGAGCCACGATACGGAAAACCTTCCGCAGACGCCGCCGCCGCCAATCCCATCTCGGGGATTCTCGGAGATCTCCTCCGGCACCCTGCCGGAGAGGGGATTCATCTCCCGGAGGACTCTTCACCGCCATGGTCGCCTCCGGAGTGATGAGTGAGTAGTTCACCCCTGGACTATGGGTCCATAGCAGTAGCTAGATGGTTGTCTTCTCCTCATTTTGCTTCATTGTTGGATCTTGTGAGCTGCCTAACATGATCAAGATCATCTATCCGTAATGCTATATGTTGTGTTTGTCGGGATCCGATGGATAGAGAATACTATGTTATGTTAATTATCAAGTTATTACCTATGTGTTGTTTGTGATCTTGCATGCTCTCCGTTATTAGTAGAGGCTCGGCCAAGTTTTTGCTCTTAACTCCAAGAGGGAGTATTTATGCTCGATAGTGGGTTCATGCCTCCATTGATATCCGGGACAAGTGACGAAAGTTCTAAGGTTGTGGATGTGCTGTTGCCACTAGGGATAAAACATTGATGCTATGTCTAAGGATGTAGTTGTTGATTACATTACGCACCATACTTAATGCAATTGTCTCGTTGCTTTGCAACTTAATACCGGAAGGGGTTCGGATGATAACCTCGAAGGTGGACTTTTTAGGCATAGATGCATGCTGGATGGCGGTCTATGTACTTTGTCGTAATGCCCAATTAAATCTCACTATATTTATCATGACATGTATGTGCATTGTTATGCCCTCTCTATTTGTCAATTTCCCGACCGTAATTTGTTCACCCAACATGCTTTTATCTTATGGGAGAGACACCTCTAGTGAACTGTGGACCCCGGTCCATTCTTTTATACTCGAAATACAAATCTGCTCGCAATACTTGTTTTACTCGTTTTCTTGCAAACAATCATCTTCCACACAATACGGTTAACCCTTTGTTACGAGCAAGCCGGTGAGATTGACAACCTCACTGTTTCGTTGGGGCAAAGTACTTTGGTTGTGTTGTGCAGGTTCCACGTTGGCGCCGGAATCTCTGGTGTTGCGCCGCACTACATCCCGCCGCCATCAACCTTCAACGTGCTTCTTGACTCCTGCTGGTTCGATTAAACCTTGGTTTCTAACTGAGGGAAACTTGCCGCTGTGCGCATCACACCTTCCTCTTGGGGTTCCCAACGGACGTGTCAACTACACGCATCAGTGTTGCGAGGCCCAATGCCTCTAGCTCGATTGCTTCTTTCTCAGATAAACGAACCGAATAACATCGGTTCCTGACAGTCCTGAAACGTTGGATGTATTCAGACACTGTTTCTCCCCGCTTCTGCCGCACCTGTGTTAGATCGGCAATGCCGGCCTAGGTAGCTTCTGAGTGATATTGCACGTGAAACTGCTCCTCCATTTGCTTCCACGTCCGGACTGAGTTTGGTGGCAACGACGTGTACCATCCAAAGGCTGATCCCGTAAGAGATTGTGCGAAAAACCTCACACGTAACGGGTCTGACGCTGAAATCATGCCCAGCTGTGCCAAATATCGGCTTACGTGCTCTATTGAGCTAGACCCTTCTGCTCCATTGAATTTTGAGAATTCAGGGAGCCGATATTTGGGTGGCAGCGGGATCAGATCGTACTCGTCGGGGTACGGCTTGGAATAGCCGATTTTTTTCCTCTTCGGCAAGATGCTGAACTGGTCTATCAAGATGGTGCTGATCTGTTCCATGGTATTAGCTATAGGGACCGAGCCCTCATGACTCGTTCCAGTAGCATATTTAGCTAGCCATGCTTGTTTGTCGCCGTCCGCTCCGAAATCCCTCGTTGGTGCAATCTGGCTCGTGCGCGCCAAGGCATTGCAGTCCGGCACGTATGTGCACACGTATCCATGTGGGATCTCCTTAGGCGGCTCATATAGGAATTGGCAATCGCTAGGATCGCCTCCAACCTTGTATACAACGTACGCCGGTGAACCCGGCGGCTCTGGCGCTGCAAGCGCGAATGGCAGCGGCGGTCTAATCTGGAGCGGTATCTCTCCCTAGTGAGTCCCCAGGGTAGGTCCTGACGGAGAGTACTGATGCTTCATGATCTCTTGCACCACTCAGACCGCAACGCGCTCGAAAGCGTTCACCAAGCTCTCAGAATGGCGGTGTAGAGAATGAGCCACCATGTAATTAATCTCCTGGCGAGCTCTGGTGCGTTCCTCTGAAGAGGTAGAGAGGTCTACTTCATCGAGAGCACCTTCAGGGGAGAACCCTTTCCATCTGATGCCATGTGAACGGGTCTTCATGAAAGAGCCGATGAGATCGGCTTCCAAGATGGCTTTCATCTCATCGTACTTCTTCTTGTGTTCCTCCGGCAGATCTGCGTACGTGACTGGTTCGCCCACCACCTCATCCGCAGCTTTTGACATGGTTGCTGCAGATGTCGACGTAGTGGTTGTTGTAGAGTGTCCCACCGGGCGTGCCAGAATGTGTTGCTGTCAAAAACCCACCGGCGAGTAGCGACGGGCAACACCGTAGAGCCGGGAGGCTCCCAGGACTCGCGGTGGACCCCGGTCCCTCGGGCGACGGCCCGCAATGCCTTCTCGGCACACGTCCCGGTGCTTACGAGGGCGTGCCACCCGACCTATACCTCGGTCAGGAAGGTGATGGATTGCTTCGACTAGTTTCCTGCATGGCAAACACGTAAACATTAAATACGAGCCCCGATCGGCTCTTAGGTTGCCCTGTGGATCGGCTCAAAGAGCCGATTGCCCCATGGTTCATGTTAGATTTATGATGACATGGGGATCATGCTATATCGATATCAAGCTAAACTAATCTATGATAGTTTGGGGTTTTCACCGCATAATCGGAACATCCTACGCGTAGTTGAGCCTAGCAGATACGTAAGATGATGGAAAACCAGCCCTAAAGAGGCCTAAAAACCAACATGAAGTTGATCCCCGGAACAATCCCTCTAGGGCTTAATAAACCACACCTTACGCACTACCGGATCGTTCAACCCGTTTATAAGGCCTAACCATGCGGATATCAAACCAATCCTTGAAGAACAAGGAGCAACTATAACGGATTAGATCTACTAGATAAAGAACAAGCAAGATGCCGCCCTTACACCTAAGATAGGTGTAAGGGCAACTAGATATCGAGGGGCAGTGTAGCTAAACAAGTGTATCGTGAAACCATCGACGTCAGCCCCAAAACACCTAAGATAAGGGTGTTGCTCGCCATCAAAAAGGCTTCAGTACGAGCAACACCAATAACGAATAAACTGATATTGCCTAGATCGCAAGATGCGATCTAGGCAGCATGATGCTTACCCGGGAGAAACCCTCGAAACAAGGGGTGGCGATGCGCCTAGATTGATTTGTTGTGAACGTGATCGTCCTCCTTTCTCAATAACCCTAGATACATATTTATAGTCCGTAGACTTTCTAACTTGGGAATAAACCCCACCGTGTACGAGCTAAACTCTATCTCTTAATTCTAACCGACACGTAACCTACTATAATTTACAGATACACGGGCAGTCTAGCCCAAACTTCTTGTACAAGGCCGATTCAGGAATATCTTCCGTGCATACCCTTTAAGCCCATTTAACCACGGCCCATCTCCAGACTTGGTTAAATTCTGGTGATAACAGATTATACCATGCCTGCAATTTATGATGATTACAATGATGGTTGTGATAGTTTTACTCCCACTATTACTAATAAAATTGATTATGCTTATGTGGAGAGTAATGATACTTTTATGCATGTGAATAAGAATGTTTCATGTGATAGTTATATTGTTGAGTTTGTTAATCATGCTACTGAAAGTTATTATGAGAGAGGGAAACATGGTTATATGCATCTTAATAATATTAAGTTTCCCCTCTTTATGTTGAGAATCTTGAAGTTGCGCATGTCTTATTTTCCTATGCTTATTGCATTATGCTTACATAACTTGTTTATTTACAAGATTCCTTTTCATAGGAAGAGGGTTAGACTTAAAAGTGTTTCTTATTTAATTTTTATGCTCTCTTTTGCTTCAACTCTTATTTCTTGCGAGAGCATCATTAAAATTACCGAGCCCATCTTAATGGCTATAAAGAAAGCACATCTTGGGAGATAACCCATGTTTTTATTTTGCTACTGTTTTGTTGTGTCTTGGAAGTTGTTACTACTGTAGCAACCTCTCCTTATCTTTACTTTATTGCATTGTTGTGCCAAGTAAAGTCTTTGATAGTAAGGTTGATACTAGATTTGGATTTCTGCGCAGAAACAGATTTCTAGCTGTCACGAATTTGAGTAGATCTCTCTATAGGAAACTCTAAAAAATCTGCGAAAATTCATGAGTAATCCTTAGATATGTACGCAACTTTCATTCAATTTGAGCTTCTTCATCTGAGCATGTTAAGTGCCTCTAAAAAATTCGTCTTTACGGACTGTTCTGTTTTGACAGATTATGCCTTTTATTTCGCATTGCCTCCTTTACTGTGTTTGAGTGGATTTCTTTGCTCCATTAAATTTTGGTAGCCTTGGGTAATGTACAGAAGTGTTGGGAATTATTGTGTCCTCTCTGAACATGTGAATTTTTGATTATGCACTAACCCTCTAATGAGATTGTTTTGAGTTTGGTGTGGAGGAAGTTTTCAAGGGTCAAGAGAGAAGGATGATATAATATGATCAAGAAGAGTGAAAAGTCTAAGCTTGGGGATGCCCCCGTGGTTCATCCCTGCATATTTCAAGAAGACTCAAGCATCTAAGCTTGGGGATGCCCAAGGCATCCCCTTCTTCATCAACAACTTATCAGGTCACCTCTAGTGAAACTATATTTTTATTCCGTCACATCTTATATGCTTTACTTGGAGCGTCTGTGTGATTTTATTTTTGTTTGTGTTTGAATAAATTCGGATCATATCATGCTTGTGTGGTAGAGAGACACGCTCCGCTTTTTCATTTGAACACTTGTGTTCTTCGTTTTACTTTTAATGTTCATGGCAAAAGTTAAAAGCTGCTGCACTTATTGCTATCTGGTTGGAAACAGAAAATGCTTCATGTGGTAATTGGTATATTGTCTTGAATAATTTAATACTTGGTAATTGTTTTGAGCTCTCAAATAGCTCATGTTTAAGCTCTTGCATCATGTAGTTTAAACCTATTAGTGGAGAACTACCGTAGAGCTTGTTGAAATTTGGTTTGCATGATTGGTCTCTCTAAATTCTAGATATTTTCTGGTAAAAGTGTTTGAACAACAAGGAAGACAGTGTAGAGTCTTACAATGCTTGCAATATGTTCTTATGTAAATTTTGCTGTACCGGTTCATACTTGTGTTTGCTTCAAACAACCTTGCTAGCCAAAGCCTTGTACTGAGAGGGAATGCTTCTCGTGCATCCAAAACCTTGAGCCAAAACTTATGCCATTTGTGTCCACCATAACTACCTACTATGTGGTATTTTTCTGCCATTCCAAGTAAATTGCCTGCGTGCTACCTTTAAAAATTTCATTCCTTGTCTTTGCAATACATAGCTCATGGGAAAGTAGCCTAAAAACTATTGTGGTGATGAATATGTCGCTTATGTATCTTATTTATTATAAGTTGCTTGTTGAGTGGTAACCATGTTTCTGGGGACGCCATCAATTGTGTTACACCTTTGTTGAATATCATGTGAGTTGCTATGCATGTTCGTCTTGTCTGAAGTAAGGGAGATTTGCCATGAGTTGAATGGTTTGAGTATGCATATTGTTAGAGAAGAACATTGGGCCGCCAACAAAAGCCATGTATCATGGTGGAAGTTTCAGCTTGGACATTAATCCCC
Organism: Lolium rigidum; assembly: GCF_022539505.1. Taxonomy (NCBI): domain Eukaryota; kingdom Viridiplantae; phylum Streptophyta; class Magnoliopsida; order Poales; family Poaceae; genus Lolium; species Lolium rigidum. The sequence continues at coordinate 242,906,858 of NC_061513.1, forward strand.
AAATCTCTTATGAGAATGTTATCTGTTGTTGAATGCTTAAAGCATTAAAGAGGAGTCCATTATCTGTTTCCTATGTTGTCCCGGTATGGATGTTGTCAACACCCGGATTTTTAAGTCCAGATGCTTGTTATGCCATACATCACAATCCCAGGAATATTGTTGTTGCGAGACATAACAGTTGAATATCATAAGTCATCATTCATTACACACCATAGTCGTCTTACAAATTCAGATCACATGATCCATATTACACAAATAGTTGATCTATCGATCAACGAACAAACACAAGTTCATAGCGGAAGCGTAAGATAGAAGGGACTCTCTAGTCCATAGGCCAACGTCTGACGTCAGAAGATTCCCTAGTTGTCGTAGACATCTTGGTTGCCGTCATCTTGATAGTTCTGCTCCTCTTCATAGTCTGCCATTTGAATAGCCAGGGACACAGCCGTGATTACTTTAAAGTACTCGCAAACTAATACTAATGTAAGTACTTACCAATTCTAGTAAGGGGGTGCTAAGCTCTAGTTTATTTGCATAAAGCCAATTTTAGTTCACAAGTATTTGAGAAAAGACTTATCCATGTGCTAACTAACTCAAGTGGGAACATTAGTGTCATTCCCACAACTCAAGTGGTGATTCAAAACCAGTCACCAATTCACCATTCACTTCACCAACATTTTCAAGAATCTGACACCGGAAACTGTATGGCCTTTCCAACCGTCCGTAACCGTGGACGCGGCTATTCGAATAGGTTTACACTCGCGAGAGGTTGCACACTTGTGCCACAACATTTGATTTCATCCGTCGGGATAACCCCGAATCATCGTAACACAAGTACGCGGATCATCAACCATAACCTTTCACTTACAAACCCTAGTATGAGCACCTCTCCCCATGAGCTTGGCCTCCCGGTGAAGACCAACCGTCAACCCGGGAACCGCACAGGCTTGGCCGTACAATTCACCTCAATTCACATCATTTCTCAACAACGGAGGCAGCCTCGGCATAACCCTATGATGTGTGTTCAGAGGGAACTCATACTAAGATCCATAAATTTCCAGTTAAGCCCTACCCATAATCAGGTATTGTGGGGGTACTCAAAATTGGAAAGGTATCGCATTCAAACCAATATCAGTTTTATATCAAAAATCACCATCTTCTCTTGGTCATATTCACCTTCAAAAATCATTCAATGGAATGAATCCTCATTCCAAGGTTTCAAATTCAAATTCAAGTCACAAGTTCCCATCTAGAGTAGTCAAGTTTTAATATTTAGCACTAGCACTAATCATGAGGGGTGCTATCTTGCTTGGCTAGCTTGAGACTAACTTTGCTACTCTAGTAAATCTTCTTATCTTAGACCAAAGTTAACTATAAAATTAGCTCTTTGAATAAACAAGTAAAAACTTGTAAGGTAAAAACTTGGGATAGGCTTGTGGTAAGAAAGGTAAGAATCATGGTGCCTTGCCCCAAAGGGGCTTTGCACTTTGCAAGAGTATTAGCTTGCAACCATAGAGCTTGCAAGAGTGTTAACTTGCAACATTATAACTTGCAATAGTCTAGCTTGCCTTGGTGGTTGAGGTGATCAAAGTGCTCTTCTTCTTCTGGGTAGAATCCTTCTTCTTCCTGGTATTCTCCGGCACTAGCGTCTATACACGAATACGAGGATACAATCACCAAACAATGCTTAAGTAGCCTTAATTTGCCTTAATGGCTCACTCCAAATGATCTAGCATCATCACTTAACATTGCTACCAAAATTAATCTAGGGTTTTCTTACTTAGTGTTAGAGAAACTAACTTCCTTTCATTACCTATGTAAATGATAGTTTCCATTTAGTTCTTGAGGAATGATTTCCTCTCATTGAATCTTCTTAAGATTTAACTTCTCAAATAATCATACATGAAATCAGGTTGACCTAAGTCAACCATTCATCATCATCATTTGAGAAAATGATTTAAATGAGGTAGAATACCTCATACAATTTAATAATACCTACTATGATTTAAAATCACCAAGCATTTCATGTGAGAGTATTTGACCAGGGGTCAATACTTCATATGAAAGTATTTGGGACAAGATTTAAATGAAGTGAAACACTTCATATGATTTGCATAATAGTTTTGGATAATATCACTTAACTAAACTAGCCATATAGTCCTTTATTCAAACTAGGCCATGATCATCCAAGGTGACCACACCATATTTTTGCAGAAAAAATTAGTGTAATTGAAATGTGAGCTATTAGAGTTGGAATTAACTGAATATCATTTTTGGTTGATTTTTTAGATTTATTTGAATGTGCAAAAGTCCCTGGCTTGTTCTTTTTGTAACATTATTTCTACAACAGATCTCACAATGACACCAGTGGCATTGGTTAGAACTTTTTAATAGCTTTCCAACAATATCACGTTTGCTAAATTTGGCCAAGCCAATCAGATTCTATTGAATATCAAAGTCAGGACCAGTATTTGAATTCACACTCAATTGATTTAACAGGATTTGAATTTTGGGCCTAGGCGGGAAAACAGCTTGGGCCGAAACGAGGGGAGACTAACTGGGCTGGCCCAGTAACGCTTCGGTGCGCCACGGGCCAACTGACAGGGGGCTCCACATGTCAGCGACTGACTCTTACCGAATCGGTACGGGATGCTGAGAGGCGTTGGATCAGAGGGAGATCGGACGGCGGAGGATCGTCGTCGTCGTCGACGAGAGGCAGACGCGGGCACGGCGGAGGAAGGGGGTCGACGGCGAGCAGGGACTCCGGCGAGGGTCGGCGACGAGGCAGGAGGAGGTTGTCGACGACGGCGGTGCTTCTCGAACAAGTCGCAGGTCCTGGGGTGGCTTCTAGCTCCGGTGGCTTCTGCGGCGGAGCACGGGCGGTGATGGCGCAATTGAGCGGCGGTGGTGCGCAATGTTGAGGGGTGAGAGTGCGAGGAGGCTCAGAGGAGGGAGGGAAGTCGAGGGGCGTGCTGAGAGGATGAGGATGAGCTCTCCTTTTATAGGCGCTCGAGGTGGCCGGAGGTCTGCGGCGAACCCGACCATGGTGCGGTGATTCCGGCAATGGAAGGGGACAGGTGAGGTTGGCTCTAGGTAGGTGAGGTCGAGGCGAAGCTAGAGCGCGTGCTGGCTAGGTGGGGGACTGCTGGCGTGTAGTTGACGTGGGAGTTAGAAATCTTTGCGGTGTAACTTTTCTTCAGTCCCCGGCAACGGCGCCAGAAATTTAGCTTGATGTGTGCAGTTGACACACGTCCGTTGGGAACCCCAAGAGGAAGGTGTGATGCAGACAGTAGCAAGTTTTCCCTCAGAAAGAAACCAATGTTTATCGAACCAGGAGGAGCCAAGAAGCACGTTGAAGGTTGATGGTGGCGGAATGTAATGCGGCGCAACACCAGGGATTCCGGCGCCAACGTGGAACCTGCACAACACAACCAAAGTACTTTGCCCCAACGAAACAGTGAGGTTGTCAATCTCACCGGCTTGCTGTAACAAAGGATTAACCGTATTGCGTGGAAGATGATTGTTTGCAGAAAACAGTAAAACAAGTATTGCAGTAGATTGTATGCGATGTAAAGAATAGGACCGGGGTCCACAGTTCACTAGAGGTGTCTCTCCCATAAGATAAAAGCATGTTGGGTGAACAAATTACAATCGGGCAATTGACAAATAGAGAGGGCATAACAATGCACATACATGATATGATAAATATAGTGAGATTTAATTGGGCATTACGACAAAGTACATAGACCGCTATCCAACATGCATCTATGCCTAAAAAGTCCACCTTCAGGTTATCATCCGAACCCCTTCCAGTATTAAGTTGCAAAACAACAGACAATTGCATTAAGTATGGTGCGTAATGTAATCAATAACTACATCCTTAGACATAGCATCAATGTTTTATCCCTAGTGGCAACAGCACATCCACAACCTTAGAACTTTCTGTCACTGGTCCCAGATTTAATGGAGGCATGAACCCACTATCGAGCATAAATACTCCCTCTTGGAGTTAAGAGCAAAAACTTGGCCGAGCCTCTACTAATAACGGAGACCATGCAAGATCATAAACAACACATAGGTAATAACTTGATAATTAACATAACATAGTATTCTCTATCCATCGGATCCCGACAAACACAACATATAGAATTACAGATAGATGATCTTGATCATGTTAGGCAGCTCACAAGATCCAACAATGAAGCACAATGAGGAGAACATAACCATCTAGCTACTGCTATGGACCCATAGTCCAGGGGTGAACTACTCACTCATCACTCCGGAGGTGACCATGGCGGTGAAGAGTCCTCCGGGAGATGAATCCCCTCTCCGGCAGGGTGCCGGAGGTGATCTCCAGAATCCCCCGAGATGGGATTGGCGGCGGTGGCGTCTCAGTAAGGTTTTCCGTATCGTGGCTCTCGGTACAGAGGGTTTCGCGACGGAGGCTTTAAGTAGGCGGAAGGGCAGGTCAGGAGGCGACGCGAGGGGCCCACACGACAGGCGGCGCGGCCGGGGCCTGGGCCGCGCCGCCCTGGTGTCTGGCCACCTCGTGGCCCCACTTCGTTACGTCTTCGGTCTTCTGGAAGCTTCGTGGCAAAATAGGACCCTGGGCGTTGATTTCGTCCAATTCCGAGAATATTTCTTTACTAGGATTTCTGAAACCAAAAACAGCAGTAAAACAAGAATCGGCTCTTCGGCATCTTGTTAATAGGTTAGTGCCGGAAAATGCATAAATACGACATATAATGTGTATAAAACATGTAGATATCATCAATAATGTAGCATGGAACATAAGAAATTATCGATACGTCGGAGACGTATCAGCATCCCCAAGCTTAGTTCTTCTCGTCCCGAGCAGGTAAACGATAACAAAGATAATTTCTGGAGTGACATGCCATCATAACCTTGATCATACTATTGTAAGCATATGTAATGAATGCAGCGATCAAAACAATGGTAATGACATGAGTAAACAAATGAATCATAAAGCAAAGACTTTTCATGAATAGTACTTCAAGACAAGCATCAATAAGTCTTGCATAAGAGTTAACTCATAAAGCAATAAATCAAAGTAAAGGTATTGAAGCAACACAAAGGAAGATTAAGTTTCAGCGGTTGCTTTCAACTTGTAACATGTATATCTCATGGATAATTGGCAACATAGAGTAATATAACAAGTGCAATATGCAAGTATGTAGGAATCAATGCATAGTTCACACAAGTGTTTGCTTCTTGAGGTGGAGAGAAATAGGTGAACTCACTCAACATAAAAGTAAAAGAAAGGTCCTTCAAAGAGGAAAAGCATTGTCGTTGCCTAATCGACGGTTCCTCGGAGGAGGGATCCTCACGAGGGGGAGAAGAAGTAGGGGCCATAGGGCGGAGTGCACACGGGACGGTGGTACGCGGGTTACCCAGCTTCGGAACACCTGCACGATGACAGGGCCTACTGCTGCTTGTCTGGAATTATCTGGGGCGCTGTCGCGTTGTTACAATGAGTTGTGGTTGCTCGCTTCTAGCTCGAGATCCCTCCTCGGGCTCCCGGATCCGGCTTATAAAGGCGCACGGATCTAGGGTTTACATGGAGAGTCCTAGCCGGAATACAAGTTGCCTAACTACGGTACAATGTCTTGCCGTGTACGTCAAGGATCCGCCTTCCTCCGAGTACGTGCCGGATCCGGATACTTCATGGGCTGTCACGGATCCGGCCTCCTTCGTAGGTCGGTTGAGATCCGGCTTCCTGTTCCCGGGCTGGACTTCATCCTTCGAGATCTACAAGAATCGGGCCGCCCGATGGGCCACATGCCTCACCACCATCTATGGGCCACCCGGGCTTGCCGGATCTAGGCCATGCCGTTGATATACCCATAAAGTATACCCACAACAAGTAGCCCCCGAAGTTCTCCGAGATTCATCATTCCTCCGACTTCATTCAGCTCGGATCCGAAGAGAATCTTGAAGAGCTTCAAAAACTTCTACTTGATTCCGGGTTCATTCACTCGGAATTCCTTCGTCTTCAGATTAGGTATCACAACGGAGATTCCATTTTTCCCGCGCACAACCTCCTTTTTTCCCGCGCTAAATTCTCGCAGATGCCAATCTTTAGCCGGAAATTTCGGGGGCGCATGGTCAAATTACCTCCACGTTGTCTTACCGCATTTGACCTAATACACGTGTCATCCATCCAACGGTGCGACCGTTCCGTTTCCACCGTCGGATCCGAATCCCGAATCTCCGCACGTGGCCTATAAATATCCCGTGGCTCGGTAAATTTCCATTCTTTCACCTCTCCTCACCACTTCGTCTTCCTCCTCGCGCCGCGCCGCCCAACGGATCTCGATTCCGGCGAACTTCGCCACGGTGAGCTCCGCGCGCCGCCAGTCCAAGCTCCCCTTCGCGCCAAGATTCCTGCGGTTGAACGGGAATTTCTCCCCGCCGCCGATTCGTGGTCTTCGCGGGGCAGTTTTCTTCAAGTTCGGCGACCTCGTCTTCACCGGAGCTCCGTCGAGCCACCGCGCCATTAGCGGTAAGTGCGCCGGCCTTGTAGAAGATAGACTTAGTGTAGAAGATAGATTAAGTGATCCGGGTACTCAAACTATTTGTATGGGCGCAGCCGGAAGCATGCCACTTGATTCATCGCACTGTACTGGTAGCTCTCCGAGTAGCCCGGATCCCAATCCAGTAGAACCAATATGTCCGGATCCCATAGCATTCCTACCACCATATGTTTCCGACATCAGGCTAGCTCAACCATTTTCCGCATCTTCCAGCACCGCGCCAAGCCGGATCCCCTCCCTCAAAGAGCTTCAAGAAGAACTCGAGGGACAAGCTAGGATGGCAGCCAAAGTACAGAAACGGAAAACAAGAAGGCATCCAAGGCCCGGATCCGTGAAGGAGAGCGGGGTCAATGGTGGCCCTGCGCAACTACCGATGTGGAGCTTAGAGAGCTCCGTAACGAGGGCATGATCTCCTCTCACCGGAGCTTCACTCGTGACTCCGACGTCCCCAAGCCCGAAGCCGGAGAAATCGTTATGACCAAGGCTTGGGTGGAACGCGGACTTTCACTTCCCCGTTCGGAATTCTTTCTCTCCGTCCTCAACACATACGGGCTCCAGCCCCACAACATCTGCCCAAACTCATACCTCCTCCCGTCCAACTTCGTAACTCTCTCGCGAAGGGCACCTTGGGATCCGACCAGATATCGAACTATGGCAGTTCTTCTTCCGGGTGAAGAAAGAAACCAAGGACAAAGCAATGGTGAACCGCGGGAGCATGACGTTCATGCTCCGCACTAGCCGTATGTATCCTCCCCACGACTCGCATGAATCCGTCCGGCATCGGAACGCCGGATGGTTCTATGAGAAGAACGCTTCAGCTCCGAAGGTCCATGAAGGCCTCCCCGCTTGTCAACAAGCCTCCGGAAGAACTCGCGAGCCGGAGCTTCGTTCCTTCGCTCGCCCACACCCCAATCTCGGAGAAGGCAGCGCGGAGAATCTCCCCGGCTAGTCCACGATGGACCGACCGGGTCCCAGCTCACACTTAGCTGGTTTTCTCGGAGGATCCAGCCCTCGCGCCACAACGCACGCTTGATGTGCACTTATACCGGGGCGGACGATCTCCTCCGGGTTACCCGCCATGATCTTCCGGCCGACTCCCTGAAGAGAAGGTTCAAGACTTTGGTGAAGATTTCCAGGGGCCAACAGGTCCCGGAACTGATCAAGGACATTTATACAAACGACCAGTGTCCTCCGGTAAGCTCTGTTCTTTTCGTTGCTTCAAACTTCACAAGTTTTTTGGATATTAACTTTAACTTCTATGCATGCTTCTCCCAGCTCAACACTTTGGCGGAGGAAAACTTCCGCACCATCATTCATGTTCCCGCCGCGGGCGACGCGGCGGAGGAGGTTCCGGATGACGATGAGGAGGAAGAGGAACAGGCACCCCGCAAGGCGGCCCCTCGTCCTTCGAAGCGTCCCCGCGCCAAAGCTTCCGGCTCAGAGGCCGGAGCTAGCGGCGAGGCCTCCGCCAAGAAGTCAAGAACCGTAAAGCCACCTCCGCTAGACTCGAGGAAAGCGGAACGTGCACGCCTGAAAATGCCGGAAACAACCGGCAAACGCACGCGCCCCGTCATCCCCGGCGCCTCGTAAGTTTCCGAATATGGTGCACCTTTATGTTGGCGAAATTATTTCTTATTCCACCCCTTTCACTTGTTTACAGTAAATCCGAGTACCACCGCTACGCGAACCGCCAGCCAAGAGCCCATTACTAAGTACATGAAGAAATCTCCGGCAGTCGGTCCTGCTACTCCAGCCTCCGCCAAGTGCCTCTCATCCTACCCCTCAGCCCATCTCCCCTCAAAGCTGATCCGTCTCCCCTCCTCGCCGCAAACACTCCACCGGAAATAATTCCGGTTAGCAGCGAGAAGGTAGGTGGAGAAGATCCAGCGGCCAAAGGCCCCGCCCAAGAAGGTGCGGAAGAACAAGGCCAAGGAGAGGCCGAAGTCACTTCTTCCGAGAAGGCCGGAGACGGCGCCGGCGACATCGTCGTTTTCCGAAGAACTTCGGAGATCCGGCTGACATCACTTCCACCCCCAAGGCGTATGCTACCAAGTTTTTCAACAAGCTGTCCGAGGCGGAGAAATGGGAGCTTGAACAAGACCTGCTCAACGCCATGCTGAACAACGCCTGGGGGAAACCTGACGCCGCGACATCGGAGATCCAAGATTTTAAGAAGGATGTCGGCCAATTCTTCGACAAGCTCATCTGCAAGCAAAAGGTACTCCCTAGTAGCCCCCAAGCATGTATGCGGAAACTCAAATAATAGTTAGCGCTTAGATGCTTAGAGAAAAATTACTTCCGGGAAAGTTTTTAAATTGAACCAGTAGCCCCCAAGCATTATGGCGGAAAGACTCCGGCAATGATGCTTTGAAAGAAACCACCGCTACAAGCGGAATTTTTACTCCCGCACCGTTTATGTTTTACAGAACAAGCAGGCGCCGCATTACGAGCTTCACAAGAACATTGCCCCGCAGCGCCGCGTTACTCCGAGTCGGCGGAAAATATCCGGACTCGAAAAATGAGAATGCGGAACTCGTCGAAACAATCGGCGGATGCCCAAGGTTGGTTTCCGTCTCATTCGTCATTAGTCATATTCCGACTTTGAACTTGTTTTTAACTTACTTTATTATAGGCGCATCCTCTTCCCTTGCTACAGCCTCATCCGAACTTGAGAACCTCGCGCTCCTCGTACCAAGATCCGGAAACGAAACTAAAGGAGGCGGAACTAAAGAGGGAACAAGCCGAGAAGCAGCCGGCGGAGAAAAACTCCGAGTTCATCAGTGGAAAAGGGCGAGCTGATATTGAAGAAAAATGTTGACAAGCGAGACCATCAAAAGGCAGCAAAAAGAGCTCAATGGACTCCGGAAGTATATGGAGACCGCGGAGCAGCACTCGGGATTTGCTCAATGAGAACATCTTGGGTACTTATACCGAAACCTTGTCCAGTATGCTCCGACTTTTTCCTTTATGCTCAAATTGTATGCTTATATCCCGACCGTTTTATGCGGAGCCGCTTGGGTATCCGGAAGAGCGCCGGAATTTGTTCCCGCGGGATGACCTTCTTCAACTTGCAGTGCGATGACCGCAAAGATCTCATCTCCGCCTCCCGCAAGATATGCTATAACCTATCCATCAAGAGGAGTCGCACTTGCGACGTTCGCAAGCTTGTTGGAAAGATGGACGTTCTGCCGGAGCTGGTGAAGGATCTTCAAGCATCATCTGCCCGAGGCGCAGCTGCGATGGCCTTGACCATGTGCTTGGCGCACAACCCGGAGCTTGATCTTGACCAGGTGACCGCTGCAGCTCCTCGGACGCGGATGTCAATGCGCTCTTAGACGCAAGAACGGCTACGACACCCGCATCGCGCGCAGGATCCGGCATGACGAATTCTACGACAAGTTCGTGCTTCCCGCGGACGAACCCCCGGAAGCGGAACTTCAAGCGAAGCTCGACGCGGAAGCACGCCCCGCGGAATCCGGCTCCCAGTTCACCTGGACCAGCTCCAAGGGCGCTCCCCAAGAGGAACCCAAGACCAGCGCTGCAGCTGCAGAAGAAGAAAGTGATGAAGACGTGTCGTCTCCGGCCGAAGATGCCGAGAAAGAAGATCCAGAAGGCAAGACTTCTCCGGCCAAGGGGGAGTGACAACTTTTTATTCCTGCGGGAAAAACAATGCATCATTTTGGCCCCAAAGTGGGTTTGTAATAAGACTTTAAATTCTTAAGTAGCTAGGAAACGAAACGATTATGCATGGGGCGGAAACACTTATCCTGCTATCCGCTTAATATTATTCTGCATGTTTCGTTTTATGTTTGGAAAGCAAGTGCTGATTTTACTCGTTTTCCGGCTTGCCCGCTTGACCTTCCGCGAGCCGGAAGACCTTAACCGGAAACGCCGCCGCCGGCGACGAAGCCCAATGGCAATCCGTCCATAACCGCGGAAACAAGCCCCCATGCATAGGTGCCGGAAATCGCTACTAGGAATCCACGAGTTCGCAACAGATAACAATTTAACCAGAAAACTTAAGCTTACGTCCTAAAGGACGATTTTGAAAATCACAACTTTCATACACGCCTAGGCGGAAATATCCAGCTCTGCGGTTTTAGTCGGAAAACATACACGATCTAAAAATGAACAAGTAAAGGAGGTAAATGACTCATAGAGTGAACCAAAAGCTTTATTTCATTGATCATGTATAACTATTGTTACAAGGTTTGTAACTCGAAGAAATATGCTAAGTGTAGAAAGGACGTAGCTGTGCAATGTTCCAAGGGCGATCTGTTTCATCGTAGATATCATCCGGATCCTCACGCTTGCGTTTCCGGCGCCAGCTAGCAGTGTCTGTCCCTCAGCTCTCGGAAATCAACAAGGTAGTACGATCCGTTGTGAAGCACTTTGCTAACGACGAAGGGTCCTTCCCATGGAGATTGCAGCTTGTGATCTTTCACTCGGCGAAGGCGGAGAACCAGTGTCTCCGGCCATGAACGAGCGATTCCGGACTCGACGACCGTGATAACGTCGGAGCTTCTGCCGGTAGATGGCGGAGCGCCGGTCAGCCTAAATTCCGAGCTTCTTCGATCAGGTCCACAGATAGCCGTCCGGCCTCGTCGACCGTTTCTTCATTATAGGCGGAAACTCGCGGTGAATCGTGGATGATGTCGGAGGGAATCACGGCTTCGGATCCGTATACCAGGAAGAATGGGGTAAACCCCGTTGACCCGTTAGGGGTAGTTCGCAAACTCCACAAGACAGCGTCTAGTTCGTCGGCCCAAGCTCCAGCCTGCTCGTCGCAGCGGTTCTTCAAGGCGTGGCTTGATTCCTGATAATATTAGACCGTTAGCTCTTTCAACTTGACCATTGGATTGTGGGTGAGCCACAGATGCAAGGTCCAATCGAATCCCCATTGTCTCACAATAATCCTTCAATTCTCCTTGAGCGAAGTTTGTGCCATTATCTGTGATTATGCTGTGTGGGATGCCGAATCTCATCACGAGGCTGCAGACAAATTTTAGTGCCGTAGCACCGTCGGCTTTTCTCACTGGCTTTGCCTCGATCCACTTGCCGAACTTGTCAACAGCGACCAATAGGTATTCAAAACCGCCAGGAGATGATCTTTTTAACTTACCAACCATATCGAGCCCCCATACCGCAAATGGCCAGGTGATAGGTATGGTCTTCAGCTCTTGGGCTGGAGCGTTTGGTTGAGTAGCGTAGTACTGACAACCTCGGCAGGTCTTGACTATCTTGTCAGCATCTTCTTTAGCTGTGAGCCAATAAAAGCCTAGCCGAAAAGCTTTTGCAACGAGTGACCCGGGAGCGGCATGGTGCCCGCAGTCCCCCGCGTGGATCTCTCCGAGGATTTCAATGCCATCTTGATTGGAGACGCATTTGAGAAACACCCCCGTTGCGCTTCGTTTGTAGAGCTGTCCATCAACAATTGTGTAGGATCGTGCTCGTCCGATGATCCGGCGCGCGAGGACCTCGTCCTCCGGCAACTTCTCGATCGATGAGGTAGTCCAGGAAAGGCCGTGTCCAAGCCGGAATGGTAGCCAATACCTCTCTGGCCGGAGACACTGCCACTTCTGGGTTTTCCGGGTTAGCGCCCTTCACCGAGGGTATCCGGAGATGCTCTAGGAAAATTCCAGGCGGAATTGGCTTTCTGCCGGATCCGAGCTTGGATAGCATATCCGCCGCCGTGTTGTCGTCTCTCCGGACATACTTGACTTCGTATCCTAGAAAGCACTTGGCGATCTCGTCAACTTCGTCTCCGTAAGCCGCCATGACGGAATTTCCGGCGTTCCAGTGTTCCGGCTACTTGCCGTGCCACGAGGTCGGAATCTCCGCAACAGATGATGTGCTTGATCCCTATTTCCTTAGCGATGCGCAATCCGTGTAGTAGAGCCTCGTACTCCGCCATGTTGTTTGTAGCTTCGAAGTGGATCTCGCGTAACATACCGCAGCTTCTTCTCCGGTAGGGGACTTCGTGGTGACTCCGGCTCCCGAGCCTTGATGCTGCTTGGATCCATCGAAGTGCATAACCCATGTCTTCGGTTCCGGCTCCAGTACTTGCATCCGGAGCTTCGTCCAATCTGCAACGAAATCTGCCAAGACTTGGGATTTTACCGCAGTCCTTGGCTTGTAAGCGATGTCGAAGGCGGATAATTCAATGCCCCATTTAGCCGTCCGTCCCGTTGCGTCGCCGTTGTTGAGAATTGTTGACAGCGGAGCCTTGCTCACAACTCGTTACTGGGTGCTCTTGGAAGTAGTGTCTCAGCCTTCCGGCTGCCTAGGAAGACTCCATAAGCTAGCTTCTGAAAGTGAGGGTATCTTTGCTTTGACTCCGTCAGCACCTCGCTTATGTAGTAGACAGGTCTTTGGACGTCGTATTCATGACCTTCTTCCTTTCGCTCCACCACGATGACGAGGCTGATGACTTTGTTGGTAGCTGCCGTATAAAGGAGCATTGGCTCGACTCGCCGGGGCTGCCAAGATAGGTGGGGAGGTAAGTATTTCCTTCAACCCTCGAAGAGCTGCGTCGACTGCGTCGTCCCGCACAAATTTGTCTCGTTTTCTTCAACAACTTGTACAGAGGTAGCGCCTTCTCGCCAAGACGGCTAACAAACCTACCGATTGCCGCGACACAACCAGCTAGTCGTTGCACATCTTTGAGACAAGTTGGCCGTTTGATACACAGGATTGCCTTGATCTTTTCCGGGTTAACCTCAATGCCTCCGTGAGAGACTATGAAGCCAAGGAGTTTTCCGGCCGGCACGCCAAAGACGCACTTCAGCGGATTCAACATCATCTTGTACCGACGGAGATTCTCAAAGGTTTCGTGAGGTCGCCGATCAAGTCGGATCCTTTCCGGGTCATGACCGCGATGTCGTCGACGTAGGCGTGCACGTTCCGGCCAATTTGGTCCTTCGTGCACCGCCGCATCGTACGTTGGTAGGTGGCACCTGCGTTTTTCAAACCAAAAGGCATAGTAACATAGCAAGTAAGTACCAAACGGGGTAATGAATGAAGTCGCCTTTTGGTCGGATTCCTTCATCCGGATCCGATGGTACCCGGAATACGCATCAAGAAAACACAGAAGTTCCGCCCCGCCGTCGAATCAATGACTTGGTCAATGCGCGGCAAGGGGAACGGATCCTTCGGGCAATGCTTGTTCAAGCCGTAGTAATCGATGCACATTCTTAGTATTTCAGTTGTTCTTTTTGGGTACAAGGACGGGATTCGCGACCCAATCGGTGTGGATAACTTCTATTACAAAACCTGCTTCTAGTAACTTTGCTAGTTCCATTCCTATGGCGCGGCGCTTCTTATCTCCAAAGCGTCGCATAGCTTGCTTCACCGGTTTAGCCCCCGGATTTATGTTGAGGTAGTGCTCGGCGAGTTCCCTAGGTACTCCGGACATGTCGAAGGTTGCCATGCGAAGATATCTATGTTAGCGCGGAGGAACTCGACGAGCGCGCTTTCCTATTTGGGGTCCATGTTGGCTCCGATTGAGACTTGCTTGCTAGGGTCGTCTTCCTTGAAGTTGACCTTCTTGGTCTCTATCGCGGCCCTGAAGGAGTTTTTCTGTTCGGAGATCTGCTTCTTGGTGGTTTGCATCTCGCCGGATCCACCGCGGCTCTGTAGCCTTTCAGCTCTTCTCCGGATATGACAGACTCTGCGAAGGCGGCTTCGCCCAACTCGCACTCGTGAGCCTTTTTGTAGTCTCCGGATATGGTAATCATACCGTTAGGACCCGGAATCTTGAGCTTGTTGTAGATATAGCACGCTCTTGCGTGGAACTTGTGGTAGGTGGGCCTGCCGAAGATGACGTGGTAGGAGCTCTTGAAGGGCACAACTTCAAACGTGATCTTTTCTTCGCGGAAATTATGAACATCGCCGAAAGCCACGGGAAGTGTGATGCTGCCGAGGGAGTTCGCCTTTTTACCCGGAACCACGCCGTGAAACTCAGTGTTGCTGTGTTTGAGCTGTTCCTTGGTGAGGTTCATCCGCTCCGCAGTCTCCGGGTACATGATGTTCAAGCTGGCTCCGCCATCCATGAGGCACTTGGAGAAGTCATACCCGTCTATGCGGGGACTCACAACCAAGGCGTAGTATTCTTTTGGCACAATGGCGGGATGATCCTCCCCGTCAAATGTGCACGGAACTTCCGACCACCCGACATACTGCGGCACAGCCGGAACCGTGGCGTTCGGGATCCGGGTAGCTGATTTTGTAGCGCGGACCGTGGGGGTTCCGAGGAAGGTGTGGTAAGCCCCCACGCTCTTTTTCTCGAAGGGGTTGGATTTACTCGCGGATCCGGCTTTGGGATCCGGCGAGTTATCATCCTCGTCCATCGCCTCGGAACTGTCCTCCTCCTTGTCCTTGTTCTTGCCCTTGCCTCCTTTGCCGCGTGGGCGGTGCTTCCGGCTCGCTTGTATCCTGCCTCCGGGTCGTTCTTTAGGTCGTTGACCCACTTGCAGTTGCGGTTGGTGTGAGTGGACTTCCCCGTAGCCGGATCCAAGTGGGCCAGGCAGGGCATGTCTCTGTACTCCTCGTAGGTTTGCGGGGCGCGGGATCCGCCAGCGGTGACCTCAGTGCCATGCTGCCGACCCCCGCCGGCTCCGCCTCCGCGGCCGCGTCCTCTTCCGCCTCCCGAACCTCCGCGTTGGAACGCCATGGCGACCATGTCGGATCCGCCACTCTTCCGGTCATCGTGGTTTTTGCGTTTGTGGCCGCTGCTGTTACCGTTATCACGGTTCTTCTTTTGTTGGTGCAGGGGGATTGCTGTAGCTGCGATATCACCGCCCGCGTCGTCATCGGCGGCAGTGTGATCACTGGCAATGGAGATCATCTCGTCCAAAGTCAGTTTGTTGGCGTTAGCCAAACATGTAAGCTTATGCCTCAGCAATCCTCCTCTCTGCAGTCCACCAATGAAGGCGTACATGGCAGTGGTGTGGTCGACGTTTTCGCACTCGTTCCTGCATGCCAACCATCGTGTGAGGAAGTTTCTTGAGGATTCTCCCTTCTTCTCGGATACAAGCTTGTAAGTCGCTTGCCGTGGCAGTGTCTTTTGTAGGTGCCTCCGAAGTGTTTCTCAAAAGCGGTCTTCAGTGTCGAACCAGCAAAAGATAGAGTTTTTCTCGAGGTCGCTGAGCCAGATCCGGGCTGGTCCTACAAGGTACAACCGGAGCATGCGGCAGGCGATATTAGGGGTTCCTCCGGCAAAGGTTACTGCATTATAGTAATCCTCAATCCAGGTATCCGGCCTTTCGGTGCCATCATAATGCTTCAGATTTCCGGGTAGCTTGAGGGAGCTCCTTGGCTTTGGTTCCTCTCGAATCATCCCGCCAAAGCACTTTGGTCCGATGTAGTCGGTTCCGTATTCGTTGAGGCGTTCCCGCGCGTCGCGCGAGCCGTGACGGGGGGACTGTGAGCGAGAGCGAGATCTCCGGCCACCGCCTCCGCCTCCACCTCCGCCGCCACCGCTAGGTGGTGGTGAGGGAGACCTGCGAGGGGGCCGATCCGACCTCTTGCTTCCGCCTCCAGATTCTCCCCGGCCCTCCCGGTGCCGGCTCCGGCTCCCGTGGCTGCCTTCGCCGTGACGCTGGCTGCCCCGGTCGTTCCGGCTCCGGCGGGGCTCCGGGTCGCGCTCCTCATTCCGGCTCCTCCTAGGCTCGGGCTCACGATCGTTGTTCCGATTCCGGCGAGGTTCCGGCGTGCGCTCCCCGTTCCGGCTTCCGGAGGGCATCACGATGTCGCGGATAACAATTCCACCATGCCCTTGAGGCCTCGGTGTTTCCGGCTGGACTACGGCGACGAGGGGGACGCGGGTAACCATTAGGCGGAGGAGAGGCGTTGCGGTACTTGTCTCGTCCGTAGTACATTGCATCTTTTCCCTTTCTCGGATCCGACGGTGGCGTCTTTGATGGTACGGGGATCGGATTTGGGTGTTCCCTGGCTCTCCTTCTGCGTTCCGAGGATCCGGTTCGCGACTCGTCATCTCGATGGCGATTGTTGTGGGCGTCCTTCTGCGCAGTGGAGACGCAATGCTCCGGGTTAGATTCCAACTTGCGCGAAGTGTCTGCCTTGCTCTGTTGTTTAACCGCTGAAGCGACGAGCGTGCGTAAGTAGTTGATGTCAATCTCCTCGTCACTTTTCTTCAGAATTTCTGCAGCTTTCGTCATATTGTCCTTTGGGGTGGCGAGCGGCTGCTGTTCGGCAGGGGTTGCGAAGTTGATCCTGCGGGGAGGGATTGCTTCTCTGACGATTCTATCAGCCTCCGCCTGTGCGTAGGTCATTTTCACCTCCCACTCCTTTCTCATACTCTTGACTTGCTCGAGCGTTGCGGTGATTTCGCGATCCTGTCTTTCAAAGCGATCCATGATCTGTGCAGCTTCTTCCCTCTCATCCAATATAGCAGCTGCGGTGTTGGCAAACTTTTTGGCTGTGGCCAGCATCTCCTTTCTAGTGGCCTCTAAAGCCTCCGGATCTGCGGCGTCGCCAGGGGTTATTGGCTTGTTGAGGACGTCTGACTTTGCGACCAAATCCATGCGTGCTTGTGCGACTATCTCTTCAGGTGACAGGAGGCTCTCCGAGGAAGAATCCCCTCGGGGCCGCTCCCGTGACATCGGAGATCCGTGGTGGGATGGCTGGGGGTCGGATTGAGTGCCTGCTTCTTCTGATCCGTTTTCTCCGAGCGCCGCTACAGTTGCAAGTACCTGCTTTGGCTGGGCGGAGTCAACTTCAGGCTGGCCGCCGTATCCATACTCCTTCACCTTGCGATCGAACTCTTCAGTGTCCATGGACTGGGTGTCTCCGGAGATTGGGCTTAGATTTCCCAAAATCGACTCTTCAGCCGGAGTTTCGCTTTCTCCGACAGCCTCTTGCTGATCCGGAGCAGCATTGTTTTCCGGGGCCTCGACCTGCTCGGGACCAGCTCCGGCTTCATGAGGGGCGGTTCCGGCGGTATGGGCCAAGAAGTGTACGAAGTGACACCTTTGCTTCTCTAACACCTGGGAGACCCAGGCGGATCTGCATTGGTCTTCCACCGTTATTTCCTCCTCGTGGGCGGATTGGGTGGGTTTTGATTTTTTCAGATCTAAGGCGGAATCTTCACTAGGAAGTTCCTGCGTCTCAGATCGGATCTTCGCGACTGCGTCCCGCTCAGCGGCGGTCGCGTCAGCGCTACTTACCAGCGGGTTTCCGTCGGAATCGACGGTTTCCCCGATGAAGATGTGTATGCCGCCAACTGGGACGATGGAGAGCTTGACGGGGTCGGTTTTAGCCGGAATCCAACACTCATCCGGAGGGACGATCGGCAGATTTCCGGCGTAAAGGACACGCCCCACAGCCGATGGTGTCGTCGTAGCTTCCCATGGCGGAACCCTCCCGGTTCCGGCCTCCAGACGCCGCAGGCCCCACGGTGGGCGCCAACTGTCGTTGCCTAATCGACGGTTCCTCGGAGGAGGGATCCTCACGAGGGGGAGAAGAAGTAGGGGCCATAGGGCGGAGTGCACACGGGACGGTGGTACGCGAGTTACCCAGCCTTCGAACACCTGCACGATGACAGGGCCTACTGCTGCTTGTCTGGAATTATCTGGGCGCTTTCGCGTTGTTACAATGAGTTGTGGTTGTCTCGCTTCTAGCTCGAGATCCCTCCTCAGGGCTCCCAGGATCCGGCTTATAAAGGCGCACGGATCTAGGGTTTACATGGAGAGTCCTAGCCGGAATACAAGTTGCCTAACTACGGTACAATGTCTTGCCGTGTACGTCAAGGATCCGCCTTCCTCCAGGTACGTGCTGGATCCGGATACTTCATGGGCTGTCACGGATCCGGCCTCCTTCGTAGGTCGGTTGAGATCCGGCTTCCTGTTCCTCGGGCTGGACTTCATCCTTCAGGATCTACAGCAACTGGGCCGCCCGATGGGCCACATGCCTCACCACCATCTATGGGCCACCCGGGCTTGCCGGATCTAGGCCATGCCGTTGATATACCCATAAAGTATACCCACAACAAGCATCGATTGCTATATTTGTGCTAGAGCTTTTATTTTGAAAACATGAAACAATTTTGTCAACGGTAGTAATAAAGCATATGAGTTATGTAAATTATATCTTACAAGTTGCAAGCCTCATGCATAGTATACTAATAGTGCCCGCACCTTGTCCTAATTAGCTTGGACTACCGGATCATCACAATACACATGTTTTAACCAAGTGTCACAATGGGGTACCTCCATGCCGCCTCGTACAAAGGTCTAAGGAGAAAGCTCGCATTTTGGATTTCTCGCTTTTGATTATTCTCAACTTATACATCCATACCGGGACAACATGGACAACGGATAATGGACTCCTCTTTAATGCATAAGCATGTGGCAACAATTAGTGTTCTCATATGAGATTGAGGATATATGTCCAAAACCGAAACTTCCACCATGATTCATGGCTTTAGTTAGCGGCCCAATGTTCTTCTCTAACAATATGCATGCTCCAACCATTAAGGTGGTAGATCTCTCTTACTTCGGACAAGACGGACATGCATAGCAACTCACATGATATTCAACAAAGAGTTGATGGCGTCCCCAGGAACATGGTTATCGCACAACAAGCAACTTAATAAGAGATAAAGTGCATAAGTACATATTCAATACCACAATAGTTTTTAGGCTATTTTGTCCCATGAGCTATATATTGTAAAGGCGAATGATGGAAATTTAAAGGTAGCACTCAAGCAATTTACTTTGGAATGGCGGAGAAATACCATGTAGTAGGTAGGTATGGTGGACACAAATGGCATAGTGGATGGCTCAAGGATTTTGGATGCATGAGAAATATTCCCTCTCGATACAAGGTTTAGGATAGCAAGGTTATTTGAAACAAACACAAGGATGAACGGTGCAGCAAAACTCACATAAAAGACATATTGTAAACATTATAAGACTCTACACCGTCTTCCTTGTTGTACAAAACTCAATACTAGAAATTATCTAGACTTTAGAGAGACCAAATATGCAAACCAAATTTAGCAAGCTCTTCGTATTTCTTCATTAATTGGTGCAAAGTATATGATGCAAGAGCTTAAACATGAGCACAACAATTGCCAAGTATCAAATTATTCAAGACATTTTAGAATTACTACATGTAGCATTTCCCGATTCCAACCATATAACAATTTAACGAAGAAGATTCAACCTTCGCCATGAATACTATGAGTAAAGCCTAAGAACATATTTGTCCATATGCAACAGCGGAGCGTGTCTCTCTCCCACACAATGAATGCTAGGATCCATTTTATTCAAATAAAACAAAAAAAAAACAAACCGACGCTCCAAGCAAAGCACGTAAGGTGTGACGGAATAAAAATATAGTTTCAGGGGAGGAACCTGGTAATGTTGTCGATGAAGAAGGGGATGCCTTGGGCATCCCCAAGCTTAGACGCTTGAGTCTTCTTAAAATATGCAGGGGTGAACCACCGGGGCATCCCCAAGCTTAGAGCTTTCACTCTCCTTGATCATATTGTATCATACTCCTCTCTTGATCCTTGAAAACTTCCTCCACACCAAACTTGAAACAACTCATTAGAGGGTTAGTGGACAATAAAAATTAACATGTTCAGAGGTGACACAATCATTCTTAACACTTCTGGTCATTGCATAAAGCTACTGGACATTAATGGATCAAATAAATTCATCCAACATAGCAAAAGAGGCAATGCGAAATAAAAGGCAGAATCTGTCAAAACAGAATAGTCCGTAAAGATGGATTTTATTGAGGCACCAGACTTGCTCAAATGAAAATGCCCAAATTGAATGAAAGTTGCGTACATATCTGAGGATCACGCACGTAAATTGGCTTAATTTTCTGAGCTACCTACAGGGAGGCAGGTCGAAATTCGTGACAGCAAAGAAATCTGAAACTGCGCAGTAATCCAAATCTAGTATTCACTTTACTATCAAAGACTTTACTTGGCACAACAAAGCACAAAACTAAGATAAGGAGAGGTTGCTACAGTAGTAAACAACTTCCAAGACTCAAATATAAAACAAAATACTGTAGTAAAAACATGGGTTGTCTCCCATAAGCGCTTTCTTTAACGCCTTTCAGCTAGGCGCTGAAAGTGTAAATCAAGTATTATCAAGAGATGAAGCATCAACATCATAATTTGCTCTAATAATAGAATCATAAGGTAACTTCATTCTTTTTCTAGGGAAGTGTTCCATACCTTTCTTGAGAGGAAATTGATATTTAATATTACCTTCCTTCATATCAATAGTAGCACCAACGGTTCGAAGAAAAAGTCTTCCCAATATAATGGGGCAAGATGCATTGCATTCAATATCCAAGAAAACAAAATCAACGGGGACAAGGTTATTGTTAACCATAATATGAACATTATCAACTCTCTCCAAAGGTTTCTTTTTAGCATTATCAGCGAGATTAACATCCAAATAACAATGTTTCAATGGTGGCAAGTCAAGCATATCATAGACTTTCTTAGGCATAACGAAATACTTGCACCAAGATCACATAAAGCATTACAATCAAAATCATTGACCCTCATTTTAATGATGGGCTCCCAACCATCTTCTAACTTCCTAGGAATAGAGGTTTCAAGTTTTAGTTTCTCTTCTCTAGCTTTTATGAGAGCATTTGTAATATGTTTTGTAAAGGCCAAATTTATAGCACTAGCATTAGGACTCTTAGCAAGTTTTTGTAAGAACTTTATAACTTCAGAGATGTGACAATCATCAAAATCTAAATCATTATGAGCTACAGCAATGGGATCATTGTCCCCAAGGTTGGAAAAAATTTCAGCAGTTTTATCACAAGCAATTTCAGCAGTTTTAGCAATTTCAGGCAGTTTTGTACGCTTTGCACTAGGAGCAGAAACATTGCCAACACCAATTATTTTACCATTGATAGTAGGAGGTGCAGCAACATGTGAGGAATCAACATTACTTGTGGTGGTAATAGTCCAAACTTTAGGGAGGTGGCAATTCGGCTCATAGGAGCAAATGCTCTCATTATATAGAATAATTAAAAAATAATTTTAAAAATGTTCAAAAATTCAGATATAAATTTGTTGGTGTACATCTTGACATTCTATGTTAGTGCACAAATTTTCGTGGAGAAACAACATTTTATATGTCGTGTACAAAAAAGACAAAAAAATATCCTGTACGTAGTCGTGTTATAGCATCAAAACTTGTCTTTTTTACAGGAGCCACAATTGATTTTAGTTTTTTTTGAAAACTTGTGTACCAACATAAAATATCTAGATGTACATGTAAAAATTTAGTTTAGAATTTTTTGACACTTTAAAATATGAATTCACATAATGGGAGCATATGCTCCTATGAGCCAAAGTGCATTTCCCAAACTTTAGCTACATTATTCTCTTTAGCTAGTTTTTCATTTTCTTCTCATTCCCACCTAGCATGCAATTCAGCCATCAATCTTATATTCTCATTAATTCTAACTTGGATGGCATTTGCTGTAGTAACAATTTTATTTTCAATATCCCTATTAGGCATAACTTTCGATTTCAAAAGATCAACATCAGAGGCAAGTCTATCAACTCTAGAAGCAAGGATATCAATTTTATCAAGCTTTTCCTCAACAGATTTGTTAAAAGCAGTTTGTGTACTAATAAATTCTTTAAGCATGGCTTCAAGACCAGGGGGTACACTCCTATTATTGTTGTAAGAATTCCCATAAGAATTACCATAACCATTACCATTAGCAGAAGGATATGGCCTATAGTTATTACCAGAATTGTTCCTATAAGCATTGTTGTTGAAATTATTGTTTTTAATGAAATTCACATCAACATTTTCTTCTTGAGCAACCAATGAAGCTAACGGAACATTATTTGGATCAACATTAGATCTACCATTCACAAGCATAGACATAATCACATCAATCTTATCACTCAAGGAGGAGGTTTCTTCAACAGAATTTACCTTCTTACCTTGTGGAGCTCTTTCCGTGTGCCATTCAGAGTAATTTATCATCATATCATCAAGAAGCTTTGTAGCCGCCCCCAAAGTGATGGACATAAAGGTACCTCCAGCAGCTGAATCCAATAAATTCCGCGAAGAAAATTTCAGTCCTGCATAAAACGTTTCGATGATCATCCAAGTAGTCAGTCCATGGGTTGGGCAATTTTTAACCAAAGATTTCATTCTTTCCCAAGCTTGAGCAACATGTTCATTATCCAATTGTTTAAAATTCATTATGCTACTTCTCAAAGATATAATTTTAGCAGGGGGATAATATCTACCAATAAAAGCATCCTTGCATTTAGTCCATGAATCAATACTATTCTTAGGCAGAGATAGCAACCAATCTTTAGCTCTTCCTCTTAATGAGAAAGGAAACAATTTTAATTTTATAATGTCACCATCTACATCTTTATACTTTTGCATTTCACACAATTTAACAAAATTATTGAGATGGGCAGCAGCATCATCGGAACTAACACTGGAAAATTGCTCTCGCATAACAAGATTCAGTAAAGCAGGTTTAATTTCAAAGAATTCTGCTGTAGTAGCAGGTGGAGCAATAGGTGTGCATAAGAAATCATTATTATTGGTGGTTGTGAAGTCACACAACTTAGTATTTTCAGGAGTGGCTATTTTAGCAGTAGTAAATAAAGCAAACTAGATAAAGTAAATGCAAGTAACTAATTTTTTTGTGTTTTTGATATAGAGTGCAAGACAGTAAATAAAGTAAAGCTAGCAACTAATTTTTTTGTGTTTTGATATAAGTGCAGCAAACAAAGTAGTAAATAAAATGAAGCAAGACAAAAAAAAAGTAAAGAGATTGGATTGTGGAGACTCCCCTTGCAGCGTGTCTTGATCTCCCCGGCAACGGCGCCAGAAATTTATGCTGGCGTGTAGTTGACGTGGGAGTTAGAAATCTTTGCGGTGTAACTTTTCTTCAGTCCCCGGCAACGGCGCCAGAAATTTAGCTTGATGCGTGCAGTTGACACACGTCCGTTGGGAACCCCAAGAGGAAGGTGTGATGCAGATAGTAGCAAGTTTTCCCTCAGAAAGAAACCAAGGTTTATCGAACCAGGAGGAGCCAAGAAGCACGTTGAAGGTTGATGGTGGCGGAATGTAATGCGGCGCAACACCAGGGATTCCGGCGCCAACGTGGAACCTGCACAACACAACCAAAGTACTTTGCCCCAACGAAACAGGGAGGTTGTCAATCTCACCGGCTTGCTGTAACAAAGGATTAACCGTATTGCGTGGAAGATGATTGTTTGCTGAAAACAGTAAAACAAGTATTGCAGTAGATTGTATGCGATGTAAAGAATAGGACCGGGGTCCACAGTTCACTAGAGGTGTCTCTCCCATAAGATAAAAGCATATTGGGTGAACAAATTACAGTCGGGCAATTGACAAATAGAGAGGGCATAACAATGCACATACATGATATGATAAATATAGTGAGATTTAATTGGGCATTACGACAAAGTACATAGACCGCTATCCAGCATGCATCTATGCCTAAAAAGTCCACCTTCAGGTTATCATCCGAACCCCTTCCAAGTATTAAGTTGCAAAACAACGGACAATTGCATTAAGTATGGTGCGTAATGTAATCAATAACTACATCCTTAGACATAGCATCAATGTTTTATCCCTAGTGGCAACAGACATCCACAACCTTAGGACTTTCTCGTCACTCGTCCCAGATTTAATGGAGGCATGAACCCACTATCGAGCATAAATACTCCCTCTTGGAGTTAAGAGCAAAAACTTGGCCAGAGCCTCTACTAATAACGGAGAGCATGCAAGATCATAAACAACACATAGGTAATAACTTGATAATTAACATAACATAGTATTCTCTATCCATCGGATCCCGACAAACACAACATATAGAATTACAGATAGATGATCTTGATCATGTTAGGCAGCTCACAAGATCCAACAATGAAGCACAATGAGGAGAAGACAACCATCAAGCTACTGCTATGGACCCATAGTCCAGGGGTGAACTACTCACTCATCACTCCGGAGGTGACCATGGCGGTGAAGAGTCCTCCGGGAGATGAATCCCCTCTCCGGCAGGGTGCCGGAGGTGATCTCCGTAATCCCCCGAGATGGGATTGGCGGCGGCGGCGTCTCAGTAAGGTTTTCCGTATCGTGGCTCTCGGTACAGAGGGTTTCGCGACGGAGGCTTTAAGTAGGCGGAAGGGAAGGTCAGGAGGCGACGCGAGGGGCCCACACGACAGGCCGGCGCGGCCAGGGCCTGGGTCGCGCCGCCCTGGTGTCTGGCCACCTCGTGGCCCCACTTCGTTACGTCTTCGGTTTTCTGGAAGCTTCGTGGCAAAATAGGACCCTGGGCGTTGATTTCGTCCAATTCCGAGAATATTTCTTTACTAGGATTTCGAAACCAAAAACAGCAGAAAACAAAGAACCGGCTCTTCGGCATCTTGTTAATAGGTTAGTGCCGGAAAATGCATAAATACGACATATAATGTGTATAAAACATGTAGATATCATCAATAATGTAGCATGGAACATACGAAATTATCGATACGTCGGAGACGTATCAGGGACGGCCAGGTGAGCGCGGGCGATGGCCAGGTCTGGCGGCACGGGCGCGGAGAAAATGGCGACGATGTCGACAGCGGCAGTGCTCGCGCAAGCAGTGGGGCGTGTCTGGCGGAGTCGTGTTGCGGTGACGAGGCTCACGACGTAGAGAGGGGGTCCAGGGGCTACGCAGTTCGTCAGAGCGGCGCGTGGCCGTGGCGCGTCTGTGGGCGCGCCCACACCGTGATCGGCACGCTCTTGGCGCCACGGGCGCGTCCGTGTCTGGTGCGTGGGGTGCTCTTCTCCGGCAATGGCGGGCACAGGTGGGTGTAGGGGAGTGAGGTGGAGCTCCAGGACATGGTGGCCAGGGTTGAGGAGGTGAAGAGAGGAGGAGGGTGTGCCAAGTGGAACATGGCCGGCATGGCCATGTCCATGCTAGGTTTGGCCCCCCTCTTAGGGTTTCTATGCTTAGAGTAGGGAGAATGGGGACAGGGGAACATGTAGGGGTCAAGAGGTGATGGTTTAGAGTTGGGGAAAACACTATTTCAAATAGTGTTGAATTGATGCCTATTTGCAAATTGCAATTTCTTGCCAAATTTGGTTTGTGCACTATGGTTCCAAAATTTGAAAATGGTGCATTTGGATAAGTTGCAAATGACCAGAGACAAATACAAGTGGTGGTGGAATTTTAAAAATAAAAGAATTGCAAAATTGCAATCTGTGAGATTGTTGCATTTGATAAAAAGTTCCAACTTGGCATGAGCATGGTTTTTGATCCAAGATGATTTTGGCATGGTGGTATTTACCAAAGTTGTTCACCTTGATGTGCTTTTGGATGACATGCAAAGAATTGGGAAAGTTTAGTTTGATAAACTTGAAATGCAGGGGCTCAAAGCAGTGACCAGAATGTAAATGGCGGATTTGACCATTATCCCATGTGATCACAATTTGAGTTTGAATTTGATTTGATTTTTGTTTCTTTGATTCCAAAATTTGTAATAAGTGTTTAGTAACATATTACAACTAATGGTGAAATCCAAATGGGTCTAGGTCAAAGATTTGGAAAAATGGCATAACCCATATGTGAGGGTTTGTGATTTTCTAACTTTTATTCCTTTCTTTTTCTTAGCTTCTCATTGACAAGGGTGAAGTTTATTTGGTGTTAGATTGAGTTGGTAAAAGGGTTCCAACCATTTTGGGGCAATGTGGGTATCAAGGTCAAGATTTGATATTTTGGCTAAGTGCCACATATGCCTCTATGCATATATTTGATTTTATTTTGTATCTCACTTGAATTGGTGGGTAAGTACTTGGTTGAGTGTGTTGAGGTATTTCCAAACCATCTACCAAGGTATACAAACAAAGTTTTAGCATTTACACAAAGTAGCCATAGGCTTGCATATGCCCTTTTTTCTTAATTAAGATCATTTCTTTTTATTTTGTTTTTCAAAGGTTGGTGACAAGAGGGATGAGGTTTAGGGTTTGGTAAGTTTTGCAATGGTTCACCACCATTTAGCAAAGTAAGAAAGGTAGGGTTAAAAATTTACATATAGGGCTACATGCCCACATATGTCTTTTTCTTTTATTTTGGTTTCTCAAAAAAAGATCCAAATGATTTTTGAGAAGGTTAGGGTTTAGGGTTTTTCTTATTTGATTTCTTTCTCTTTTATTTTATTTGGTTTGTGATCTTCACTTGATCACTTTAGGGTTTTAGGGTTTATCACATAAGCATAAGAACACTCATCATGGCAAAACACAAGTATTAGGTATGAGCACTATGCATAGCACTCTATGTAAGAAAAGTTTTTGTTGGTTCTCACTTTTGGAAAAAAGAAATTCATTTTCTCTTTGTTTTGAAATTTGGGGTGTTACAGATGTCCTCAAGTTGAGATCTATCAAAATCGAGAAATCAAATGCGATTTATCTCCTTGGACCTTTGTACAGGTGGCATAGAGGTACCCCTTTCTGACACTTGGTTGAAACATATGTAATGCAATGATAATCCATGGAAATCCGAGCTAATTAGGACAAGGTGCGAGCACTATTGGTATGCGATGCATGAGGCTTGCAACTTATAGGAGGTTTTATGCATAACATATATGAATTATTACTACCGTTGACAAAAAAAATTCCATGTTTTCAAAATAAAAAGCTCTAGCACATGAGTAATCCCTGCTTCCCTCTGCGAAGGGCCTTTCTTTTACTTTATGTTGAGTCAGTTTACCTACTTCTTCCTATCTTAGAAGCAAACACTCGTGTCAACTGTGTGCATTGATTCTTACATACTTGCTTATTTGCCCTCATCATAATACTTTGTGTTGACAATTATCCATGAGATATACATGTTGGAAGTTGAAAGCAACTTCTGAAACTTAAATCTTCCTTTGTGTTGCTTCAAAACCTTCTATTAAGAATCTATTGCTTTATGAGTTAACTCTTATGCAAGACTTGTTGATGCTTGTCTTGAAAGTACTATTCATGAAAAGTCTTTGCTATATGACTCAGTTGTTTAGTCATTATCTTTACCATTGCTTTGAATCACTTCATTCATCTCATATGCTTTACAATAGTATTGATCAAGATTACGATAGTAGCATGTCACTTCAGAAATTATCCTTGTTATCGTTTACCTACTCGAGGGCGAGTAGGAACTAAGCTTGGGGATGCTTGATACGTCTCCAACGTATCTATAATTTCTTATGTTCCATGCTAGTTTTATGACAATACCTACATGTTTTATTCATACTTTATATCATTTTGATGCATTTTCCGGCACTAACCTATTCACAAGATGCCGAAGCGCCAGTGATACGTCCCAAACGTATCTATAATTTCTTATGTTCCATTCTACTTTTATGATGATACTCACATGTTTTATACACATTATATGTCATTATTATGCATTTTCCGGCACTAACCTATTGACGAGATGCCGAAGAGCCAGTTGCTGTTTTCTGCTGTTTTTGGTTTCAGAAATCCTAGTAAGGAAATATTCTCGGAATTGGACGAAATCAACGCCCAAGGGCCTATTTTTCCACGAAGCTTCCAGAAGTCCGAAGAGGAAACGAAGTGGGGCCACGAGGTGGCGCCACACTCGGGCGGCGCGGCCTAGGTGCTGGCCGCGCGGCCCTGTTGTGTGGGCCCCTCGTGCCCCTCCCGACTCTGCCCTTCCGCCTACTTAAGGTCTTCGTCGCGAAACCCCCAGTACCGAGAGCCACGATACGGAAAACCTTCCAGAGACGCCGCCGCCAATCCCATCTCGGGGTATTCAGGAGATCGCCTCCGGCACCCTGCCGGAGAGGGGAATCATCTCCCGGAGGTCTCTTCATCGCCATGATCGCCTCCGGATCGATGTGTGAGTAGTTCACCCCTGGACTATGGGTCCATAGCAGTAGCTAGATGGTTGTCTTCTCCTCATTGTGCTATCATGTTAGATCTTGTGAGCTGCCTATCATGATCAAGATCATCTATTTGTAATCCTTCATTGTGTTTGTTGGGATCCGATGAATATTGAATACTATGTCAAGTTGATTATCAATCTATCATATATGTTATTTATGTTCTTGCATGCTCTCCGTTGCTAGTAGAGGCTCTGGCCAAGTTGATACTTGTGACTCCAAGAGGGGGTATTTATGCTCGATAGTGGGTTCATGCCTCCATTAAATCTGGGACAGTGACTGAAAGTTCTAAGGTTGTGGATGTGCTGTTGCCACTAGGGATAAAACATCGATGCTTTGTCTAAGGATATTTGTGTTGATTACATTTCGCACCATACTTAATGCAATTGTCTGTTGTTTACAACTTAATACTGGAAGGGGTTCGGATGATAACCTCGAAAGTGGACTTTTTAGGCATAGATGCATGCTCGGATAGCGGTCTATGTACTTTGTCGTAATGCCCCGATTAAATCTCATAGTACTCATCATGATATATGTATGTGCATTGTTATTCCTTCTTTATTTGTCAATTGCCCAACTCGTAATTTGTTCACCCAACATCTCGTTATCTTATGGGAGAGACACCACTAGTGAACCGTGGACCCCGGTCCTATTCTTTACATCTGAAATACAATCTACTGCAATTGTTCTTTACTGTTCTTCGCAAACAATCATCATCCACACTATACATCTAATCCTTTGTTTACAGCAAACCGGTGAGATTGACAACCTCACTGTTACGTTGGGGCAAAGTTCTGTGATTGTATTGTGCAGGTTCCACGTTGGCGCCGGAATCCCTGGTGTTGCGCCGCACTACACTCCGCCACCATCAACCTTCAACGTGCTTCTTGACTCCTACTGGTTCGATAAACCTTGGTTTCTTACTGAGGGAAAACTTGCCACTGTACGCATCACACCTTCCTCTTGGGGTTCCCAACGGACGTGTGTCTTACACGCCATCAAGCATTTTTTCTGGCGCCGTGCCGGGGAGATCAAGACACGCTGCAAGGGGAGTCTTCCACATCCAATCTCTTTACTTTGTTTTTGTCTTGCTTTACTTTATTTACTGCTTTGTTTGCTCTCTTATATCAAAAACACAAAAAAATTAGTTGCTAGTTTTACTTTATTTACTGTCTTGTTCTCTATATTAAAAACACAAAAAAATTAGTTACTTCCATTTACTTTATTTAGTTTGCTTTATTTACTACTGCTAAAATGGGTACTGTTGAGAATACTAAGTTGTGTGACTTCACTAGTACAAATAATAATGATTTCTTATGCACACCTATTGCTCCACTCGCTACTACAGCAGAATTCTTTGAAATTAAACCTGCTTTACTGAATCTTGTTATGAGAGAGCAATTTTCTGGTGTTAGTTCTGATGATGCTGCTGCCCATCTTAATAATTTTGTTGAACTATGTGAGATGCAAAAGTATAAGGATGTAGATGGTGACATTATAAAATTAAAATTCTTTCCTTTCTTCTTAAGAGGAAGAGCTAAAGATTGGTTGCTATCTTTGCCTAGAAATAGCATTGATTCTTGGACTAAATGTAAGGATGTTTTTATTGGTAGATATTATCCTCCCGCTAAAATTATATCTTTGAGAAGTAGCATAATGAATTTTGAGCAATTAGATAATGAACATGTTGCTCAAGCATGGGAGAGAATGAAATCTTTGGCAAAGAATTGCCCTACCCATGGACTGACTACTTGGATGATCATCCAAACCTTTTATGCAGGATTGAATTTTTCTTCGCGGAACCTATTGGACTCAGCTGTTGGAGTTACCTTTATGTCCATCACTTTGGGGGCGGCAACAAAGCTTCTTGATGATATGATGACAAATTACTCTGAATGGCACACGAAAAGAGCTCCACAAGGTAAGAAGGTAAATTCTGTTGAAGAAACCTCCTCCTTGAGTGATAAGATTGATGCTATTATGTCTATGCTTTTGAATGGTAGATCTAATGTTGATCCTAATAATGTTCCTTTAGCTTCATTGGTTTCCCAAGAAGAACATGTTGATGTGAACTTCATTAAAAATAATAATTTCAACAACAATGCTTATAGGAATAATTCTGGTAACAACTATAGGCCATATCCTTCTCGCTAATGGTAATAGTTATGGTAATTCTTATGGGAATTCTTACAACAATAATAGGAGTGTACCCCCAGGTCTTGAAGCCATGCTTAAAGAATTTATTAGTACACAAACCGCTTTTAACAAATCTGTTGAGGAAAAGCTTGATAAAATTGATATTCTTGCTTCTAAGGTTGATAGACTTGCCTCCGATGTTGATCTTTTAAAATTGAAAGTTATGCCTAATAAGGATATTGATAATAAAATTGTTACTACAGAAAATGCCATCCAAGTTTGAATTAATGAGAATATTAGATTGATGGCTGAATTGCATGCTAGGTGGGAAAAAGAAGAAAATGAAAAACTAGCTAAAAAGAATAATGTAGCTAAAGTTTGGACTATTACCACCACTAGTAATGTTAATGATTCACATGTTGCTACACCTCCACCTATCAATGGTAAAATAATTGGTGTTGGCAATGTTACTACTCCTAGTGCAAAGCGTGCAAAATTGCCTGAAACTGCTAAAACTGCTGAAATTGATAAAACTGCTGAAATTTTTCAAAATATTGGGGATAATGATCCCATTGTTGTAGATCATAACGGTTTAGATTTTGATGATTGTCACATCTCTGAAGTTATAAAGTTCTTACAAAGGCTTGCTAAAAGTCCCAATGCTAGTGCTATAAATTTGGCCTTTACAAAACATATTACAAATGCTCTCATAAAAGCTAGAGCAGAGAAACTAAAACTTGAAACTTCTATTTCTAGGAAGTTAGAAGATGGTTGGGAGCCTATCATTAAGATGAGGGTCAATGATTTTGATTGTAATGCTTTATGTGATCTTGGTGCAAGTATTCCTGTTATGCCTAAGAAAATTTATGATATGCTTGACTTGCCACCATTGAAAAACTGTTATTTGGATGTTAATCTTGCTGATAATACTATAAAGAAACCTTTGGGGAGGATTGATAATGTTCGTATTATGGTTAACAATAACCTTGTCCCCGTTGATTTTGTTGTCTTGGATATTGAATGCAATGCATCTTGTCCCATTATATTGGGAAGACCTTTTCTTCAAACTGTTGGTGCTACCATTGATATGAAGGGAGGTAATATTAAATATCAATTTCCTCTCAAGAAAGGTATGGAACACTTCCCTAGAAAGAGAATGAAGTTACCTTATGATTCTATTATTAGAACAAATTATGATGTTGATGCTTCGTCTCTTGATAATACTTGATACACACTTTCGCGCCTAGCTGAAAGGCGTTAAAGAAAAGCGCTTATGGGAGACAACCCATTATTTTACTTCTGCACCTTTGTTTTATATTTGAGTCTTGGAAGTTGTTACTACTGTAGCAACCTCTCCTTATCTTTATTTTATTGCATTGTTGTGCCAAGTAAAGTCTTTGATAGTAAAGCCAATACTAGATTTGGATTACTGCGCAGGAACAGATTTCTTGCTGTCACGAATTTGAGCAGTAGTCTCTGTAGAAAAATTAAAAAAATCTGCCAATTTACGTGCGTGATCCTCAGATATGTACGCAACTTTAATTAAATTTGGGCATTTTCATCTGAGCAAGTCTGGTGCCTCTTTAAAATTCATCTTTACGAACTGTTATGTTTTGACAGATTCTGCCTTTTATTTCGCATTGCCTGTTTTGCTATGTTTGATGGATTTCTTTGTTCCATTAACTTTCAGTAGCTTTGTGCAATATCCAGAAGTGTTAAGAATTATTATGTCACCTCTGAATATATGAATTATGCACTGACCCTCTAATGAGTTTGTTTCGAGTTAGGTGTGGAGGAAGTTTTCAAGGGTCAAAAGAGGAGGATGATACAATATGATCAAGAAGAGTGAAAAGTCTAAGCTTGGGGATTCCCCCGTGGTTCATCCCTTCATATTTTAACAAGAATCAAGAATCTAAGCTTGGGGATGCCCAAGGCATCCCTTCTTCATCGACAACTTATCAGGTTCCTCTAGTGAAACTATATTTTTATTCTGTCACATCTTATGTGCTTTACTTGGAGCGTCTGTTTGTTTTTATTTTTGTTTTTCTTTGAATAAATCGGATCCTAGCATTCTTTGTTTGGGAGAGAGACACGCTCCACTGTTTCGTATGAACAAATATGTTCTTAGCTTTATTCTTAATGTTCATTGCGAAAGTTGGACTATTTCATTCATTATTATATGGTTGGAAACGGAAAATGCCGCATGTGGTAAATGGTAAAATGTCTGGAATAATGGGATACTTGGCAATTGTTGTGCTCATATAGATCATGTTTAAGCTCTTGCATCATGTACCTTGTACCCATTAATGAAGAACTACATAGAGCTTGTTAAAATTTGGTTTGCATGATTGATCTCTAGGGTCTAGATATTTTCTCGGTTGAGGTGTTTGAACAACAAGGAGACAATGTGAAGTCTTATAATAGTTACAATATGTTCATATGTGAGCTTTGCTGCACCTTTTATACTTTAGTTTGCTTCAAACAACCTTGCTAGCCTAGCCTTGTATTGAGAGGAATTCTTCTCATACATCCAAATCCTTGAGCCAATAACCATGACATTTGTGTCCACCATACCTACGTACCACATGGTATTTCTCCGCCATTCCAAAGTAAATTACTTGAGTGCTACCTTTAAAATTTCTATTTCTTTATCTTTGCAATATATAGCTCATGGGACAAACAGCCTTAAAAACTATTGTGATGAAGAATATGTACTTATGTGTCTTATTTCTTAAGAGAGTGGATTTCGTGACCGCGTGTATACGTGAGCACGCATCCACTACCGTTGGATTCGCTTTGAGATTCTGGCCTCACAAACAGACACCAAACGGCGTTAATCTGCTTTTTCAACTGGAAAAACGCTGCCCATCTCGGGTACTCGATCGCTAGCAACACAGCTGCCCAGCACACGACGATTGAGTAGGCCCCGCACGTCTTATTCTCTTCCCCACCTACACCGCTCCTTTATTCCAACGAGAGGATAAGCTATGGAGCTTGTTTCCACCGACGGCAGCGCCGCCGAAGCTCCGTGTCGCCATAGCGTGAGCTTGCTCTGCCGCTGACCTCAAGCCCATCCGGCGAGGCCTCTCTCTCCTACCTCGGCGAGGCCCCTCTCTCTCCAGTGCTCGACCGCGCAGCGCGGCTTCCCCCATCGCCGGCTACCTCACCACCGCCGCCGCTTCCCGTCGCCTGCTACTTCACCGTCGCCACCGCCCATCTCCTTGTCCTACCTCCTAGGAGGACCGTGTCCGCCGCCGCTGACCCGCGGAGGTGCTCGCTCAACCTTGTCGCGCGGCCCAAAGGCGGAGGTGCTCCCTTCGATCTCGTCATCGCGCGCCCCGGCAGCGGTCCTTGGGTGTGCCCGTCCCAACCCAATGCTTGTCCTCTCTGCATCGTATCCATCCACTCTGGCGTCGCTCATCGCGTGAACCCGCTGCCGGGGCTCACCACGCGGCGGCCGACGTCCGGCGGGAAGGCGGGGAACGACGAGGCGCCGCCCTGGTTCGGCGCCGGCGGAATGACGCCGTCGATGCTGGCGCGAAGCGGGAACGCGCGGCTCCCCGCGGTGCTCACGATCTTCATCACGCCCGGCTCGTCGGTCGGGGACGGAGAAGGCAGCCCAGGGCGTCGACCCGCGGGTGGTGGATCCTGGGCGTGGTCAGTCGGGGCGGCACGGGAGAAGGTGCACCGTGGAGGACGCCGACAGTCGGCCCGGCGTGTTTCTCCACCGTTGGCGGCGGAAATCCCTCCCAAATCCGCTGATACTGCTCTGGAATTGCGCTGCGGAGATTTGTACCGCAGTGGTCCATTGACTCGATTTGTGCCACAGAGGCCGCCCCTGGAACCAGTTGAATCGATTTGGAACTTTTATTTTTGGAGATGGGAAATCCATCGTCCATCAAGAATTGATGCGCATACAACAACTCAACGAGAGGTTATTTCAGATTAACTCCACATGCAGAAATCAAGAGTATCTCCTGGTGCACGGCTGCGAAGAAGAGGTGGCCCGTCAAGCTCCTATGGGTGGAGGCGATGGATGCTCTCGTGTCTTTGGCGACCTTGGCGATCTCCTTGGTAATAAAGCTCGTCTTTTTTCTGCTTCTTGTGCTCTTCTCTGGCTACCGTGGTGGAAGAAGGAGGAGGACGGAGGAGTGGTTGGGCCTGTGGCGGCAGCTACTGCTGATTTTGCTGTCCCTGGAGCTGTTCTACTGCGGGTTTGCTAGCTGGAATTGGCCGGCGACCCGACGGTCGGCATGGTTCGGAGCGTTGCTCCCGCCGATGCTTCTTCTCGCCGTCTGCAAGATCCAGGCGTAGTTCCATGCCGGCGACTAAGCTGCTGCGGTTCTTATTCATCTCCGATGATGTGCTCATGGAGATGCAAGCAGCAGCGATTGCTCTGTTCTTTGTAGTTCTAGAGGACCTTGTTCTGTTCCTGTTCTTGGTTTCGGTCCTTGTAATTTGGGGACAGTTGCCCCGTATCTGGATGTACATGTTCTGTATTGTGATCTTTGAGTAATATATCCAGGTATGTGCCCTCCAAAAAAAAATTGTTACCTGTATAAACGTAGCAGTTTGGAAAAAAAATGCATGCCTGCTATGTTGATTGCTGAATCGACATGTTTCGTTTGCACTGAAGTGAAAAACCATCAGTATTGTACAAATTGCAAATTTAGTGTTGCTGGTTCTGGAGTAGCTCTTGTGCGTTGTAATTTGAAAGGGACGTGTAGTGTGAGCTACAGCAGCCGGGTCAACGGATGGTGGAGAGTGTTGAGCACGGTGGATAAGTGGAGAGTGTTGCATTGGGTTGTCACCTAACGGGACAACTAACACCGTTTGCCACATGTCAATCAATCACCGCGTGCTCACGTATACACCCGGTCACCGGGCTTCTTTTGTATTTCTTAATAAGTTGCTTGTTGAGCGGTAACCATGTTTCTGGGGACGCCATCAACTCTTTTACCTTTGTTGAATATCATGTGAGTTGCTATGCATGTTCGTCTTGTCTGAAGTAAGGGCGATTTTCATGATCAAATGGTTTGAGTATGCATACTGTTAGAGAAGAACATTGGGCCGCTAACTAAAGCCATGATTCATGGTGGAAGTTTCAGTTTGGACAATTAATCCTCAATCTCTTATGAGAATTTTAACTGTTGTTGAATGCTTATGCATTAAAGAGGAGTCCATTATCTGTTGTCTATGTTGTCCCGGTATGGATGTCTAAGTTGAGAATAATCAAAAGCGAGAAATCCAATGCGAGCTTTCTCCTTAGACATTTGTACAGGCGGCATAGAGGTACCCCTTTGTGAAACTTGGTTGAAACATATGCTATGCAATGATAATCCGTGTTAATCCAAGCTAATTAGGACAAGGTGCGAGCACTATTAGTATACTATGCATAAGGCTTGCAACTTATAAGATGTCTTATACATAACACATATGCTTTATTACTACCGTTGACAAAATTGTTTCTTGTTTTCAAAATGAAAAGCTCTAGCACAAATATAGTAATCAATGCTTCCCTCTGCGAAGGGCCTATCTTCTACTTTATTGTTGAGTCAGTTTGCCTATTCTTTCTATCCCGAAGCAAACACTTGTGTCAACTGTGTGCATTGATTCTTACATGTTTACTTATTGCACTTGTTATATTACTTTGTGTTGACAATTATCCATGAGATATACATGTTGAAGTTGAAAGCAACCGCTGAAACTTATATCTTCCTTTGTGTTGCTTCAATGCCTTTACTTTGAATCTATTGCTTTATGAGTAACTCTTATGCAAGTCTTATTGATGCTTGTCTTGAAAGTATTATTCATGAAAAGTCTTTGCTATATGATTCATTTGTTTACTCATTATCTTCATCATTGCTTCGAATCGCTGCATTCATCCCATATGCTTTACAATAGTATGATCAAGATTATGATAGCATTTCACTTCAGAAATTATCTTTGTTATCGTTTACCTACTCGAGGGCGAGTAGGAACTAAGCTTGGGGATGCTTGATATGTCCCAAACGTATCTATAATTTCTTATGTTCCATGCTACTTTTATGATGATACTCACATGTTTTATACACATTATATGTCATTATTATGCATTTTCCGGCACTAACCTATTGACGAGATGCCAAAGAGCGAGTTGCTATTTTCTGCTGTTTTTGGTTTCAGAAATCCTAGTAAGGAAATATTCTCGGAATTGGACGAAATCAACGCCCAGGGGCCTATTTTTCCACGAAGCTTCCAGAAGTCCGAAGAGGAAACGAAGTGGGGCCACGAGGTGGCGCCACACTAGGGCGGCGCGGCCCGTGTGCTGGTCGCGCGGCCCTGTTGTGTGGGCCCCTCGTGACCCTCCCGACTCTGCCCTTCCGCCTACTTAAGGTCTTCGTCGCGAAACCCCCAGTACCGAGAGCCACGATACGGAAAACCTTCCAGAGACGTCGCCGCCGCCAATCCCATCTCGGGGATTCAGGAGATCGCCTCCGGCACCCCGCCGGAGAGGGGAATCATCTCCCGGAGGTCTCTTCATCGCCATGATCGCCTCCGGATCGATGTGTGAGTAGTTCACCCTCGGACTATGGGTCCATAGCAGTAGCTAGATGGTTGTCTTCTCCTCATTGTGCTATCATGTTAGATCTTGTGAGCTGCCTATCATGATCAAGATCATCTATTTGTAATCCTTCATGTTGTGTTTGTTGCGATCCGATGAATATTGAATACTATGTCAAGTTGATTATCAATCTATCATATATGTTATTTATGTTCTTGCATGTTCTCCGTTG
Source organism: Lolium rigidum (assembly GCF_022539505.1). Taxonomy (NCBI): domain Eukaryota; kingdom Viridiplantae; phylum Streptophyta; class Magnoliopsida; order Poales; family Poaceae; genus Lolium; species Lolium rigidum. The sequence goes on from NC_061513.1 coordinate 242,944,264, forward strand.
CTAGTAGAGGCTCTGGCCAAGTTGATACTTGTGACTCTAAGAGGGGGTATTTATGCTCAATAGTGGGTTCATACCTCCATTAAATCTGGGACAGTGACAGAAAGTTCTAAGGTTGTGGATGTGTTGTTGCCACTAGGGATAAAACATCGATGCTTTGTCTAAGGATATTTGTGTTGATTACATTACGCACCATACTTAATGCAATTGTCTCGTTGTTTACAACTTAATACCGGAAGGGGTTCGGATGATAACCTCGAAAGTGGACTTTTTAGGCATAGATGCATGCTCGGATAGCGGTCTATGTACTTTGTCGTAATGCCCCGATTAAATCTCATAGTACTCATCATGATATATGTATGTGCATTGTTATGCCTTCTTTATTTGTCAATTGCCCAACTCGTAATTTCTTCACCCAACATCTGTTATCTTATGGAAGAGACACCACTAGTGAACTGTGGACCCTGGTCCTATTCTTTACATCTGAAATACAATCTACTGCAATTGTTCTTTACTGTTCTTCGCAAACAATCAACATCATCCACACTATACATCTAATCCTTTGTTTACAGCAAGCCGGTGAGATTGAAAACCTCACTGTTACGTTGTGGCAAAGTTCTGTGATTGTATTGTGCAGGTTCCACGTTGGCGCCGGAATCCCTGGTGTTGTGCCGCACTACACTCCGCCACCATCAACCTTCAACGTGCTTCTTGACTCCTACTGGTTCGATAAACCTTGGTTTCTTACTGAGGGAAAACTTGCCGCTGTACGCATCACACCTTCCTCTTGGGGTTCCCAACGGACGTGTGTCTTACACGCCATCAGCCAGTTCCTGTTTTCTGCTATTTTTGGTTTCAGAAATCCTACACAAGAAATATTCTCGGAATTGGACGAAACAAAAGGCCACGTTCCTATTTTTCCAGGGGCTTCACGGAGTCCGAAGGAGAGACAAAGGGGGGCCACGAGGAGCCCACACCATAGGGGGGCGCGGGCCACCCCTCTGCCGCGCCACCAGGTGGGGAGCCCACCTCAGGACTCCACCGACATCGCTCTTTCGCCTATATATTCCTCCGTCTCCGAAAACCCTAACAAAATCGACGATATTCCACGAAGAGTTCCGTAGCCGCTGCCATCGCGAAGACAAGTTTCGGGGGACAGAATCTCTGTTCCGGCACGCCGCCGGGACGGGGAATTGCCCCCGGAGTCATCTCCATCGACACCACCGCCATCTTCATCGCCATTGTTGTCTCCCATGATGAGGAGGGAGTAGTTATCCCCCACGGCTGAGGGCTCTACCGGTAGCTATGTGGTTCATCTCTCTCTCTCTCTCCCATGGTGTGATCTTTATGTGATCATGAGCTTTGTATCACTATTAATCTATGTGGTGTTTTGGAACATGGGTGCATATGCTCCCTATATTTTGAAATGCATCTTACTTACATTTTAAATTTTAAAAAAATTGAAACAAAAAATTCATACGTACATCTTCACGTGCTACACGCTCACAAAGTCGTTTCATAAAAAATCGACTTATCATGTGACGTATGTAAAAAAGATAAAATTTAGTGCTAAAAATAATGCTTTTCACAAGATAAAGTTTCTCCTTTTTACATAGATCACAAAAAACATTAATTTTTCGTGAAACTTGGCGAATGCACATACATTATGGAGATGTACATGTAGAATTTTTTATCCAATTTTTTTCATTTCGAAATATGCTTTTTTGGTAGAGGGAGCATACGCACCCGGGAGCCGAATTGAATTTCCGATTAATCTATGTGCTACTCTAGTGATGTTATTAAAGTAGTCTATTCCTCCTCCATGATGTAAAGAGGACAGTGTGTGCATCATGTAGTACTTGGCGTATGTTATGATTGTAATCTCTTGTAGATTATGAAGTTAACTATTACTATGATAGTATTGATGTGATCTATTCTCCCTTTCATAGCAATTGGTGACAGTGTGTATTCTATGTTAGTACTCGGTCTAAATTGCAACGGTCTATTATGCACTCTAGAGGTTACTTTAATATGAACTCTGGATTCACTCTCCACGGTGTGATGGTGACAGTGTGCGCATCGTGTGTGATTCCTTTATGAAGTTGTGGAGCTTGTTTACTCCGGCTTGAGGTATGCTTTGTAGCCCTACACAATGAATGGTGTTTGTTATCCAATAAGAGAGTGTTTAAGAGTAGCATTTATTTATTCAGTTATGTGATCATTGTTGAGAGTGTCCACTAGTGAAAGTATGATCCCTAGGCCTTGTTTCTAAGCATTGAAACACCGTTTCCAACAAGTTCTCGTTACATGTTCGCTTGCTACCATCTTTATTTCAGATTGCAATTACTACTTATAATCATCCATATTACTTGTATTTCACTATCTCTTCGCCAAACTAGTGCACCTATACATCTGACAAGTGTATTAGGTGTGTTGGGGACACAAGAGACTTCTTGTATCTTAATTGCAGTGGTTGCTTGAGAGGGATATCTTTGACCTCTACCTCCCCGAGTTCGATAAACCTTGGGTGACTCACTTAAGGGAAACTTGCTGCTGTTCTACAAACCTCTGCTCTTGGAGGCCCAACACTGTCTACAGGAATAGAAGCGTGCATAGACATCACCCTCCTCGATCCTCGCCGGAGCTCCGGTAAGCCGTCAACCCCCTGCCCGTGCCGCCAGTACCCTCGCTTCTCGTCGGAGACGACGACGGCCGTGCGCCGCTCGATCGTCATCTAATCCAACGGCCCGCATCACCGCGTACCGGTTCGGCATTTAAGCGTCACTGACGCGTAGGCCCCACCCGTCAGGCGGCCTGTGAGCGCGAGAGGCGCAGTGGGCCGGCCTACTTCTCTCTCTCCCTCTGGCCCGTTAAGATTTCCCGCCTAGGCCCAAATTTTGAATTCGAATAAATCTTTTTCAGTCAATTTTGCTTACAGATGCTTGATTCAAATTCAAATAACTTCAAATCTACTGAACCAAATTTGACAAATTTTATATATTTATAAAAATCATGAAAGGCATCCAACCTAATTGGATTCAAATCAAAATAAGTTGTAGAACTTGAATAGTAAAAATAACATTCAGAGAGTTTTCAGAATTCAAATAAATTTATAAAATCAACCATAATGAGTTTTGAGGTGATTCAAATTCTCATGACTCACATTTTCAATACTCTAATTGTTTCTGTAAAAATATGGCATAGTTGCTTCACATGATCATGGGCTAGAATCAAAAATTGGTTATGTAGTCAATACTAGCCCATTTAAACCATTTCAAAATTTAAGATTTCAAATTTATGAGGTGTATCACCTCATTTAAATCATCTTGTCAAGTGTTATGAAGTAAGGTGATGCCCTTAGTTACATGGTCTCATACTTGCTCACTTGTGGAACTTAAATCAAAGTAGTATTTAAATTACATGAGATGATGAATCTCATTTAAATCATGTTTCTCAAATAATAAGTGTGAAGTATTGAATTTGGTCAACATGTGATCATACCTTGTTATTTGAGGATATTAAATCTTACCAAGATTCAATGTGAGGAAATTAGTTCTCCAAACTAAAGAGAAACCCTAATCTACATTTCAATGAGAGGAAATTATTTTCCTAACACTAAATAAGAAAACCCTAGCTTAATGTGGAGTAATGTTAGGTGATGATGCTAGATCATTTGCGTGAACCATTAAGGCTAATTAAGTCTACTTAAGTATTGTTTGGTGATTGTATCCTCGTATTCGTTTATAGACGCTAGTACCGGAGACTATCAAGAGGAGGAGGTTTTCTACCAAGAGGAAGGAGAAGAGAACTTTGATCACTACCCCAATCAAGGCAAGCTAGACTAATGCAAGTTATATTGTTGCAAGCTAATATTCTTGCAAGTTACCCAAGTGCAAGGCTCTACATGAGCAAGGCACCATTACACTTTTTACTTTATGCTTAATGGTCATATCCCAAGTTTTTACTTTACAAGCTTTATTGAATTTGATTTATCAAAGTTTATTTTTGATTCATGATTCACTTGGTTTAGTATGGAGTAGTACAAGAGTATCACACTTAGCCTAGAAAACTGTAAGTTAGTTAGCACCCCTCATGACTAGATGCTAGTGCTAAAACTATAGTTAACTACTCTAGATGGGAACTTGTGAAAACCAATGACTTTGAAAACCTTGGAATGATGAGTCATTCTATTGAAAGATTTTGAAGGTGAATATGACTTGTGAATGACTTGGTGAACTTTACAAAAACTGATGGTTGGGTTTGGATGCGATACCATTCCAATTCTTAAGTATCCCCACAATACCTGAATCTGGGTAAGGCTTAACTGGAAACTTATGTATTTTAGTATGGGTTCCCTCTGAACAAGCGTCATAGGGGTTATGCCGAGGCTGCCTCCATTGAAAGTGAAATGACGTGAAATGAGGTGAATGTCCTACCCAAGCCCCGTGCGGTTCCCGGTTGGCGGTTTGCTCTCACCGGGAGGCCAAGCTCATGGGGAGAGGTGCCTATACTAGGGTATGTAAATGAAAGGTTAGGATTGGTAGTTCGCGCACCGAGTGCGATAAATCAGGGCCGATTACTCCCGACGGACTATTGCAATTATTGTGGCACAAGTGTACGACCTCTGCAGAGTGTAAACCTATTCGAATAGCCGCGTCCGCGGTCATGGACAGTTGGAAAAGCCATACTGTTCCGTCATCAGAACTTTTCCAAAATATGAATGGTGACTTGTGACTTGAATTGAAGGGTGACGTTGACTTTGAATCACAACAGAGTTGTGGGAATGACACTAATGTTCCCACTTAATTCAAGTTAGAAAAATGAGGAGTCTCTGTTTATTAAATGCGTACGAAATAAAACTGGCTTTATGCAAATGAACCTAGAACTTAGAACCCCATGGATATAATTGTTAGTACTTACACTAGTATTAGTTTGCGAGTACTTTAAAGTACTCATGGCTGTGTCCCTGGCTATTCAAATGGCCAGACTTTGAAGAAGAGCCCCAGTACCAGGATGAAGGATAGCAGGACGTCTACGACAACTAGGACCACTCCTGACGTCAACAGCTTGCTCGTGGAACAGATGGACCACAACCGCTACTTCGCTTCCGCTATGTGTTTTGTAATAGGATCTTTAGATCCTCTATGTTGTATTAAGACTAGATCATGTGATCCTTTATTTGTAAGACGATTATGGTATGTAATGAATAATGTGTTGTGATATCAATCTATTATGTCTCGCAAAAACAATATTCCTGGGATTGCGAGGTACGGCATAATAGGCATCTGGACTTAAAAATCCGGGTGTTGACAATTTCCCAAATCATCGAAAGCCTCTGATGTTTCGTCCTCGGGACGACTTGACTCGCCAATCACGTAGACTTGATGGTATGTTGACTTTGATTGATCATCCTCTGGGTCGGTGATACCATCGTACAGATCGGCGAAGACCTCCCGAATAAGGGTAGATTTTTCGATGAAGCTTAGGCTGTCGACACTTTCCGAGTCGCTGTCCAGATCGGAGTCCATGAACGACCCGAAAGACATCCCGCCGAACAGATCGGCGAGATCTCCGCCGACGGCGGGCTTGATGCTGCTTGTCGACGAAGTTTCGCCATTGCTCGACTTAGTTGACGATGATGATCTCGAGGAATCCGAACCACACGCTAGCGGTCCCGAACGAATCGGTGCTGCCATACGGTGTGATCCCTCTTTCCCGACGCAAAAGTAGAAGCTCCCGAACTTCATCTCCATTGGCTCTTCCAGATAGGCATATGCATCCAAACGGGCGGGAGGGTGAGGAAAAAATCAACGGGACCAGTTTTGATCTGTTTACCTCCGTCCATCGTATTGCTTGCCACCGAAGATGTCGATGATGTTGAACGTGCCATCGAGATCAGCTCCTTGACACCTCTAATCCCCACGGTCGGCGCCAATTGACAAGGTATCGACTTGTCAATGTCTACGGATTGTAGACTAGGGTTTTCCTGGAAGTAGAGGGTAAGTAGATCTCGAGGGTTTCAGCCGGAAAAGTACTCGACTGCTAAGAAACTAGGGTTATGTTGTCAATGAAATCGATCCTCTCTTTCTCCCTCGACTCCCCCTTATATAGGAGGCGGAGCCGAGGGTTTCGTGACGTACAAGTTACAAAGACCGGGAGACTCTTTGAGTTCGTCCCGTAATAATTACAAGTCATTATTCCTAATACAACTCTATCTTTCTAAACCATTGCTTAACTGGGCCTCCGGGCTTCATAAACTTCGGGTCATGGCCCTTCAGTAAACCCCGGGCACCATCTTCGGCAGGCCCGTTGGGGATGCCTATATCACCAGCAAAGATAGGGGCCCATTATTTCTTGTGCAATGCATATAAGGAATTGTAGAGGATAAAAATGGGCCCATTTGGCCAGGCCAGACGTCCAGTCCAAGTGTCCAACAACCAAGAAGCAACCCATGCAAGGCTTGAAAGGTTGTGTCTTCTCTCGATCGAATCAAGGAACATACATAAGGTTGTCGATTGCTTTTTATCGAATGAATCATGCACTGTAGATCGTACCAAGGCTATCCACTATCGCCTACTGGAATGCTTATCCGCCTATCCTAATTTCCTATTTCCTTCTGCTACGACCTGGGGAAGTCAGCCAATCGGCGAGGTAATTTTTGGATCACGATTATACAAGAACTTGCAGACCTACTTTTTTTCATGTTGTGAAGGTGGCCCGATTGTTCTCTTCATTTTTACAACACTTGCAACTACTTCTATAGTTTCACTTAGTTAACTAGTTCGCTTGGTTTGTTCACGGAGATACTCTTCTTCGGTCATTCAAACAGCCTGGTTTTGGAGAGTTGGAATTCTGCTATTTTGCTTAATCAATAATCATGTTGCCTACAAAGCCTCTCCGAAGAAAGAAATGCATAACTTTTTTGTTAAGAATCACATTAACCAAAATTTTGAGCAATTATATATCTATATATTTATGCAGTCGATTTTTTCTCTCTGTTGGACCCATTGATAAAATTTGCCCTAGGGCCTTCGAAATCCTAGAGCTGGCTCTGCACCCAGGTGAGCAGCAATGAAGGAATCAACCTCTTGAAGATTGGTCTCCTACAAACAGACTATATGGCACGAGGAGGCAGCAACACTGCTGTTCACAGCATCACAGCGATCAGGATCATTTAGACCACGAACATTCCAGCACAGAAAGTTGATTAATTCATTGATGTCTAACATTGAGAAACAAATTCACTTCAGTAAACAGAGACGACATACAGAGACGAACAGACTGGGCTACATCAGGCCTTGCCAGGACAATATCATTGAATAACAAATTGATCTTGAAGGGAGAGAGTAAGGGAGTTCCTCATGGGAACTCACTTCTGTAATGATACCCTTTAGTCAAATTTATATGTGACAAAAATAACCTCATAATACATGGTATCAGTATCCATCTTCCTGTTGCTAAGCTGATCTTAGGTGGTGAAAGCACTAAGTAATAGATTTGTCTCCAGTACCCACAACTGCTGCTAACATTTTACTAGATTTAGATGTGCGCCTTGGCGCACGATCCCGTGAAACTCGTATCAGTTCAAACTTTGTATAACACGGCTAAAAGTTACGTGAAAATGATATTCGTTTGTGAGGTTTCAAAAAACAAAGTCAATAGAATGATATTACGACAAAGCACACAAAATTACAAACGAAGTTCTGAACATTTATATACAACCAGGAAAATAGATGATATATTATAGTACCAAACACTCCATGGCTATGTCGAGAGCAACAGAAGTAAGGACAAAAGAAACATCTACATAAGCTGGGCCATCTACTAAAGGAATAATTTTGATGTTGTTTGGTAAAATCGAGTTAATGAAATCCGCAGGAGCAATGCCATCAGGATCCTTCTCCCATAGTCCATCTGATTGCCATAAAGAGATAAACATGTGTTTCCACGAAAAATCAAGAAGTTAAGTGGTAAGTCCTCCACTTTTTGTCAGTTTGGCTACTCCTTTCCCAACCTGTTTTTTACGACTTCCCATAATTACTCTTAAGAATGCCCCGAACTTGAAAATGGCAGATTCTAAGATTAGATCAATCTCTACAAAAGAAGACCAGTAACCTAGAATAATCATTTCAGTCTTAGGATAAACAACAGAAAATGGCCCAAGAAACAACATCAAAATCATAAATAATTTCTTAAGACAAAGAAAAACCTACCATATTTCATTATACAGTCTGACCCATCAGCTGATTAAAATAATAGTATGTTCAAACGATCACCACAATGTGAAATAACTGAATTTGACAATATTAAATTAGGATAATGATACAAACAGATCAATGCAGACCCATCTTTTACATCTCAGACATGGAGGATAATCTCCCCTTATTTTTGGCCGGCATGAGCATTTTGTTTGATCTTTGCATCGATAACAATCACATCACACAACTTAAAACATAATCATTGGATAATCTGAGCACAAGAATCACTGTCATCAATATTTATAAAGCCCTAGAGTAGCAGAAGTTTTTTTTTGAGCTGTAGAGTAGCAAAAGTTAGTACTCGGCTTGAATGTAATTGTATAGGAATATCCCTGAAGTATAAGCCTCACATGGGTGAGACATACTTCTGATTCATTGTAGAATAATATACTTAAGTTTCAGTCTTGGATACAGCGAAATCTGCTATACACAAATTTAATGCGAATAAGCACGTAGGCTCACCTGATGACATGACGGCAGCAAAATTAAATGGAACTTCATCCCCAGAGACAGTTTGATTGGATCAGAATGAGTAGAAAGAGGAAACAATAATAAGCATGCATAACTATGGACGATATTCATATTAGTCGAACAAGAAAAATATCACATCCAAAGCCATAAAAAAATCAAACAAACAAACCGGACGACCTCCTCAACCAAGTGTCATTCAAGGCAGGGTTAGAGCCAGTCCTAGACGTGCTCAAACTCGGAAGTTGACGAGGCCAAGTGACAACACAAAGGCAAAGAAAATGATTATAGTAGGAGCATCAATTTGATATCCTAATTTACAGATGTATCACGCATTACCAATATGTGTCCATTGCAGAGGTGGAGAAAGCTAACCTGCCCCGGAAGTCTCTCGCTTTGAGGAGCAGCCGCAATAGCCAAACCAACATTGTCACTCGGGTTGTTCACCCCGCAGGAATGGTAATAGTCATCCTTCCAAAATGACTGTAGGAAGAAGGGGATCATCAATTAACACATGCACATGATATATCAATACTGCTAGTCTTTCAAAACATGTAATATAAAGTGCAGTCATGAACCATGGTGCATATTACAATGTCTGAAACAACAGATAGATAAGGAGAAAAGGCATGAGACAAAATATAAACAGAAAGAATAGTGGCAATGAGCACATGGATTGCAAGCGAGCTACTGAATAAGAACCTGATAAGAGAAAAGGAGAACACAAAAATGAGTTCAGATACATGAGATAGATCAAAGAGTAGTATTCAAAATGAGTCAAAACAAACCACACGCCTCTGAACCATCGTGTTGTCGTAAAGAAAATCTTAAGTCTTTCCACAAAATAATCGGACAAAAGTAAAAGAGCACAGAAAAATCATACTGACAATTTAATCCAATAATGAAGAATCTAAAAGTCCGCAGATCGGAAATGCAGCCATTGGATTCTTCGATATAATCAAGTTCCTCTGAACTTTTCCTTTGTTAGTCTGCTTCTTCCCTGCAGCGGATGTAAGAAAATCATTAACCATCCAAGTACTGAAAACACTAAATGGTGAACAATCACAAATCCAGTAACCATATAAGCTGATATGCATACAAAGGAACAATAATGAGCAAACACTGCTCCTATAAATTCAAACATCAAGGATTCATTCATTTAATTTTGCATTTCCATGCGTCATCCATGGCATAAGTATGCAACGTGAACAACAAAATTAGAAACTACTATTGACTTTGTGTGATTTTAATCTATTATATAATTAAAACAACAGACAATCAATGATCATGCGAACACCTTCTCCTTCAAAATCAACAACACGAAATTATATTTGTTACTTCGATGCCAATAAAGTACATGAAAATGCATTCACAAAAGCAAGGCAGTACCAAAAAAAACCTCCATTGCTTGAAGTTCATCACAGCTGTATAACCCATAAATAAATAGGAACAAAGAGAGAGCACACAACCTACAAATCCAAGCTGAGCCGTGAGAATTTATGGTGCACCATGGCGCACGATCCCGTGAAACTCGTGTATAGATGAAAAAAAATGATAAGACTTTTCTTAGGTTTTACAAAACGTAATGAACTACACAAAATTACAAATAAAGTAACAAACGTTTATACATAACCAGGAAATCATGAGGGGATATATTATAACATCTAAATCTCGTTGATACCATCAAGGAACACAAAAATCATGTCACAACATAACGGCACCAAGAAAATGTAATCCCAATTAGACCACCAAACAAAACAAAACACACATAGATAAGCAAAGTCTTTTTCATAGATAAAAATAAGTTCATATAAGTATATTGGCGTAGAGCCAAGAGTTTACAGAGTCTATTCCCTGGCTATTTCTAATTCAAGTCTTCTTTTTGCCCGATCCGTCCGTCCGAGCTTTCGGCTGCATACGGCTATGAATGATTAACACGGGATATGAATCAGCATAGACCACAAAAACACATCGGACAGACTTACTATATCAAAGTTTGCCTCGTCATTAAGAACATCGGAAAAATCAGTAAGCCAAAATTCATACAGATTGAGCACACATCCAACAATGCGGAAACGAATAAGGAAGCATAATTTAGAGCAACACAACGCAGGGAAACCCATCAGAGGAGGGGCGAGTCATTGTGTGTTGAAGGATGTCGTTGTTGATATTTCTCCTTCGATGGTAATCGACGGAGGGCCAGCCCGTTGTGTACTACAGGGAGGACAAGAAGTCACAGGGAAGGTAGATTACTAATTTACCATGGTTTTCTGTTTGTGTCCGCTGTCATGCAATATCGGCTACTTAATTTTGTGGTGTATCAAGTCCAATTGGTTTGTTGGACCTCGTTGATTTGGAATATAAACTTATGACAGGTTACTGATAATAGTATAGCAGGTGGCGTCTTCCGAACTTTCTAAATAATTGCGTGTTCATGCTTAAGAAGAACACGAGGGTTAAAGCCATTAAACAAGAAATATAAGTATTGGCTTCTTGTTACTTACCCGGCTTGCTCGACACATCAGAAAAAACACTTGTACACCAGATGGAAGCAATGTCCGCACGCTTTTGTTTCTAGCTACTCAAGTATATTGATGTATCACTTTTGTTTCTAGTTAGTCAGTTTCAACATTTTGTTAATCTGTCTATGCTGCTGGCTGAAACGTGCTATGGAGGGAATAAATGGTATGCTGCTTTCTTAGGTTATGTTATACAAAGTTAATACATGCCCATTGTAACAATGACGAAGGGGACCTCAATTGTCATCAACTCATATGTGGTTTTTGTCTCTCAAAGGAAATATCATCTCGCTAGGTTGTTGTATCTATCATAAAAAAATCCTTTTTAGTGTCTCCTTTCCCGAAATATCATCTAGTTAGGCTGTTGTACCTATCATAAGGAAATATTTTTTAGTGTCTCCTTTCCCGATGGAGTGTGATAAGTTAGAAATGAGTCTCGTTATACTATGTGCCAAATTCTCTAAAAATTTGACTTCTTTCTGTCCCCTCGGGGATTTATGAATATAATGGTACTATGGTAGTAATAAATTATGAACTATTATCTAAAGTTTTGTGAAATTTAAATGAGAAAACTTAAGCAGGGCTACGGTGCTAACATCTCAGTCTGTGAATGCAGAATTAGCTTTGTCATGCACATTGATATATTAGCTCCGGTGGAGACCAAATGGGTGTTCTAGTAGACTATGCGTGGCAGTATGGGTTAAAGCTGCATCTCTTATGACATCTGAGAAATTCTGAATATACTTAACTTACAGATGGAAACTTAATTTTGTAAAATGCACTCGGTACCAAATGGAGTAGAAAATAAAAGCTCTAGTTCTGCATGTATAAAGTTGGTATCATGTGGATTTCAAAATATTGTTTAATATCCTAGAGCAATCACTGACTGTGTTACATTGAATGTGTCGAGCTAATTGCGCCGCATTGCAAAAAAATGAGAGGATTGTTTAGTGGCGGCTAGTAAAAAGAAGATGAACAAGTCGAGGTAATTGTAGGCATTTCATATGTAGATGAAAACAGTGGAACCAAAAATCCGAATGCGCAGACAAAATATGTTTTTATAGATTTCATCATTTCAAGGTTGAGGAAATATCTATAGATAGTTGAATGAGAAGGCTAACCTAACTCGCATGAATCTCATGTGTAGGTCACCATGGGGGATCAAGAAACCGAGCATTCAGGAGGTACCAGGTGGTCAACGTAAATGAACCCCAATTCATACACATTATGTTCTTGGTCATTGTTCTCCCGCATCAGCGAAACACGCACAAGAGCATTCCGTTGAGATCGAGGTGAGATATCTTTTACCAAAGTGGCATGCATCGGTACTTTCTTGAGTTTCCTGCAAGATAAGTATATAGATCAGGTGTGAACTGATTGAATTAACGAACCACCGCAAGATAAAATCCCATGTGTATTAAAAAGTGAAACATACAAAGAGATTCAACATTATCACAAGGTCTAATCAATAACGAAAATTTTGTACCAAAAAGATAAGGAATGGCAATGCATGGAATTAACGGAGAATGCATACATGGTTGCCATCGTACTCTAGATCCATCGGAGGACGCTGCTTCCATTGCCACCAACTCATTTAAGTTGAGGAGCTTAGGCTGAGACACAAATATACAGCTACACCAGCTGCTAACCAGATTTTGCAAAAGGATATACCTGGCCTTTCTCCTATAGAAACCTGAAAAAATATAGGCATAGAGGCATAAAATGGCTGAAAATAATTTCAAGAAAGAGGAAAACCATATTATTGCAACTCAAACACCTAGGGAAAATACCAATACACACAGAGGTAACGATGCATACTTGGTGAAACCACACTGATCAATACACAGAGGCAACCGTATTTTTTGGAGTTTGGCACTATATAACATGCAGATTATTCAGCGAACAACTATCGAAATGTATATATCTAATAAAAATGGCATACACACTGCAAAAATTTGTAATGAGCATATACCAGTTATACTTTGAATATGGTGCTTCATGTACAGCGAGACGAAGATAAAAGTTAAACGGATTAGTTGTAGGACAGTAACTACTGACTAAAGTGATGAACCTAACTACATAGCATATTTTCACCTCATATAAATATTAAACTACATGTGTATCTCATTTATCATGTGAGCATGTATATCAGGTATTAGCACGGTTAAACTCCAAGCCCCTCATAGTAATCCTGCCACCATATCCTGACAACATCAATATATATAGTAACATTACACAGGAGATTTGATTGTAATGGTACTAATAGAAGAATGGACAGTAGCATCATATATACATTAAGCAATATGAATGACCTTAATTGGCCTAGTTGCTTTGGCACCAGTTTGGGAGGGCGTTGTGTGGTGACCTTATCTACCCTGTATGGTCCTGACACAAAATCTGTAGATGTGAACACATTGCAATGAGATGTCCAGAACTGAACAACTAAGGTTAGCACTTCATGCCTAAATACCTAGAAGGTTCTCTAGCACTGAACAACTTTATAATGTAATTCTGAAAATTATTGTCACTCTCATAGCCACCTAATTTGCTATTTAGCAACCAGATTTTGGGAAAATCTCGTCTGTGAATTAAAGAACCACAATCTTGTAAAATAACTGAGCAATCCATGATTAGTTCTACCAATTACCCTCAAAAGCATTACCCTATCTTCCAATTTGCTAGATCTGACACCAAAGTCAAAGATGAGAGGAAACCTGCAACAGAGTGTCCTCTCAGACGAAAACGACCGAGCGCGCTTTCCCTTTCCTTCCTGCAAGTGATGGGGGAAGATGAACATGTTGTAATTAAACGGAGAAAAAAAGACACTAATCTTGATGGTGAGATGGTTAATGACCTGGACATGAATTTCGGGCTTGAAAACGGTGAGTAAATATGCAGTAGCGGCGCCGACCGCTCCTCCATCTAGCGCTGCCGCCAGTGCCGCCACTTGCTGCTCCTCCACCTCCGGGCCGGCGCTGCAGCTCGTCGCCAGCTCGCTCTCCTCTATCCTCACGCGCACCTCTCTCTCCTCCCCGTTGCAAGGCCGCTGCTCGCGCGCCGTCTGCCTCTGCTTCCTCCCCTCGCACGCGTCCACGCGAGCGCATCCGGCTCGTGGCCGTCTCCCCCAACCTCGGCGAGGAGATGTAGCAGCACGAACTTGGTCCCCTTTGCGCCGCCTAAATCGCCGGTGGCCTCCGGCGCGTCTCACGCTGCTGAGCCCCACTCCGGCACCTCCTCCTCCCCCTCCTCTCTTCGCTGGGACGCTGCTCCCACAAACTCGCGCCCCCTTCTGCTTTTCTGCCTGGTGAGCGGTGGAGGAGGGGATTCTCGCCGGCCGCCCAAGGCGCAACGGCGAGGAGGAGGACGGGCGAGGCGGAGGCGCGAGGTATGGTGGCGATGGGAGAGATGAGGACGGGTGAGACGCTGGCGGCGATGGGAGAGGAGGACGGGCGAGTGGAGGGTGCGACGCGGGCGCGAGCGATTGGGGGAGGAGGCGCGAGCGAGGGGATTGGGGAGGACGAGCCCGCTCGGGGACTGGCGGGCCGGCGGCTAGGGTTTCTGCCCATCGTATGTCTCCTTTTATACCTTTGTGACGTGTTGCTGGCTGAATGAACGGACGAGATTCCTGCTGATAAGATCCAATGGCCTAGAAGCGCTAATCGCTGTGAGGCCCCCTATGGGGGGCATCATATACAACGTTAGATTCATTTTCAATAAAAGGGTAGTTGTTAAGAAATTTACGAACAAGATGTCATGTCCGTTATTATGGTTAACAAGGTTTATTTTCCTGGTTTCCAGATTTTTATAATATGATTCAGTTCTCTTCATACAGATCGGTCGTAATTTCATGTGCATAAATCGTAAATGCAAAAGGTGAAAATGCAACCAGGCTTCATACAGATTTGTGTGCTCTCCTTTCTTAATTATTTTACGCACCCTTTAAGAATTTAGTATAATTCGCGATACAGGGATACAACACCTTCCTGAAGATTGATGATGCACAATGAATACACATATGTATTCAAATAGACATCCAGTTCCTGGAGCCACGCACACACTCCTCGCATCATGATATTCAAGTTTACCTGTTGTGTTTGGCCTGGGGAAAAATGTAATGATTCCAATTCTCCTACTATCATGTTTGCTAATGTTTTAGTTGTATGGTTGCAATGAGCTTTCAATTTATTCGTTTTTACCTCCTTATTATCATCTTGCATATTTTTAGTTGTCTCTCACTAGTAGAAAATAGTGCTTGTATTTTTAACTTCAAAGAGCATTAACACCGGTTGTGCTATGAACCTAGACTAAAGGGCGCATTAGCACCGGTTCGTGCGGCCAGGACGTCACAGGGGACCTGCAGAGCTTTAGCACCGGTTCGTGCGGGACCTTTAACATGCGGTTGGCGCAAAACTTTTAGCACCGGTTAGTGCCACAAACCGGTGCTAAAGGTAAAAATTAGCGCCGGTTTGTGGCATGAACCGGTGCTAAAGCTTTCCTTTGCCTATAAATTCAGCTCACCCTAGCCAGCCCTCTCCCCTGTTTTTTTCTTGGTGGAAGGTGTGAGGGTTGTGTGCTTGTTTGTTTTTCTTTCCTATATGCACAATAGATGCTCGATGAAATGTCTGGGAGAATGATGCCACGT
Organism: Lolium rigidum; assembly: GCF_022539505.1. Taxonomy (NCBI): domain Eukaryota; kingdom Viridiplantae; phylum Streptophyta; class Magnoliopsida; order Poales; family Poaceae; genus Lolium; species Lolium rigidum. Next base: position 242,960,148 of record NC_061513.1, read on the forward strand.
GATTTCACACAAAACAAAAATGATATGAGGTGCTCGAGCAACACTTAAGCTTTCTCCTCTTTCTTTCCTCCTCGATCGAGGTTTTTTTTTTTTTTTGATAACTATCCTCGATCGAGGTTAATTAGCAACTTTACCCTTTCATTTGTACAGTGGTCATTTCACTATTTATGATGTTCTGTAATGGTTTTATGATAAACTTAATTATATGATGCAGATGAACCGACGACATTGGATGTACGTTGACCGACGCCTTAACGAGTTCATTGCGGGCCTGAAAGATTTTCTCCGTGTGGCTGAGGAAAACCAACATGCGGATAGTTTTATGTGTTGTCCATGTGTTGATTGTCGGAACTTAAAGCAATACTCTTCCTGGCAATTCCTTCACTCCCACCTGATTCGGAAAGGTTTCATGCCAGTTATAATTATTAGATCAAGCATGAAGAAAGAGGGGTTATGATGGGAGGCAATGAAGAAGAAGAAGAAGATGATGATGATATGTACCCTGAATATGATGATACTGCAATGGGGCAGGCGAAAGATGAAGAGGCATGAGAAGCTGAAGATGAAGAGGCATCAGATGAGCGTGCCGATGATCTTCGTCGGCCATCCCTGATGCACACAGAGAAGCAGAAAGTGCAAACGAGAAGCGGAAGTTAAAGGGCATGTTAGAGGATCACAAAAAAAGTTGTACCCAAATTGCGAAGCTGACAACACAAAGCTCGGTACCACACTGAAGTTGATGCAATGAAAGGCGGAGGCTGGTTTATGTGACAATGCATTTGCGAAGTTACTAAAAATAATGAAGAAGAAGCTCCCAAAGGATAACGAATTTCCTAACAGTACATACGAAGCAAAGAAGCTTCTCTACCCTATAGGATTAGAGGTGCATAAGATACATGCATGCATTAATGACTGCATCCTCTACCGCGGTGAGGAGTACAAATTTTTTGAAGAATTCCCGGTATGCACTGCATTGTGGTATAAGATCAGACGAGATGGCCATAGTGATGTTGAGGGCGAGCCCCCCAGGAAGAGGGTTCCTGCCAAGGTTATGTGGTATGCTCCTATAATACCACGGTTGAAACGTATGTTCAGAAATAAAAAGCATGTCAGGTTGTTGCGATGACACAACGAAGACCGTAAGAAAGACGAGATGTTGAGACACCCCGTTGATGGGTCGCAGTGGAGAAAAATCGATAGAGAGTCCCCGGAATTTATAGGTGACGCGAGGAACTTAAGGTTTAGTCTAAATACAGATGGCATGAATCCTTTTGGGAAGCAAAGCTAGCTACAGTCGTAGCACCTAGCTTGCAACTCTATGTATCTATAAACTTCCTTCTTGATTGTGCATGAAGCAGAATTTTATTATGATGACAGTGCTCATCCAAGATCCAAAGCAACCTGACAGTGTAAACTACGGATGAAAAGTTGTTCGTGTAAACTACACTCCAGAATTTCAAAAAAAAAAAAACACATTGTACAAAATGGGTACGTGTCAATTTCTAATTGGGCTAAAAGGAACCTAATGTTCAAAGTGCTCTCCTTTTGCAAAGGGGTTCGGTTTTTAAATATGTAATAATTGATATGCTAGACAACATGCAGTATGCTGCCACATTTACTCCAAAACAAGGGTTTAAGAGCTAAGAGCATCTCCAGTCGCGTCCCCCAAACCGTCCCCCAAAGGGATTTGGGGCGCGCCGGACAAAAAAACGTTCCCAGCCGCGCGCCCCGATACGGTGTCCGGCGTCCCGAGCCCGTCCCCGTCCCACAGGGGACGCACCGGGCACGCCGGACACAACGAAATGAGAGGCGAGGAGGCGCGGGGCCGACCCGTCAGCGGCTCGGACGCTCAACCGCCACATACGTAGCGACGGTGCAGTTGACAGGAAGCGGAACCGTCGCATTGGCAACCGCGTCGACGACGCGCCAACCCCGCCGGAATGGAGCGCCGACTCCTCCGAAGAGCAACCGCTGCTCTCTTCGACTTCTGCGCCGCCGTTCATCCGCGCTCAATAAGACCCGTACGTACGCCGTCATTCATCCAAGCCTCCATCCGACACCTCCAGCGACGATGAGCTACATCTCCCAGCTCCCGTCCGACACCTCCAGCGAGGGAAAGCCTGCTGGCTGGCGCCATTGGTGGGACAAAGCCAGGACGCCGAGCAGCGGCGACGATTCCCCGCCGCCAGTTGACAGCGAGGAGGAATGGCTGGGCTGGGAGGAGGAGGAAGAAGAGAGCGAGGCCGCGGCGGCGGCGGTGGCCCGTGCGAAGGCGAAGGCGGCCAAGGTGAAGGCTTCCAAGGCGAAGGCCGCCAAGGCCAAGGCCGCCAAGGCCAAGGCCAAGGCCAAGGCGCAGCCGACGAGCACCAGCGACGACGACGCGTTGAGCGCCGACACCGCCTCTTCGGAAGAGGTGATGAGCAGGAAGCGCCACCGCGATGACGACGACGAGGCGGGGCCATCAGCGAAGAAGAAGTAGATAGTTTATATGTATTTAATTATATTTTTTTCGAAATTTTATATATAATTTATTTATGTTCAACCGATTTGAATATTATTAAATAGTTTCTTTCTAGCCAAAAAAAATACTTTTAATGTTTGGGGGCGGCGTTTGGGGGACGCGGCTGGGGAGCGACGTCCCCCAAACGCGGCACGAACAAAACACGTCCCCCAAACGCTCGATCCGGCGCGATTTGGGGGACGGTTTGGGGGCGGCATCAGCTGGGCCGTGTTAGGACTTTAGACTGTATACGTACATTAGCAGGGCTAGGCACCAGACTAACTAGTAACTACCAAGTCAAATCTGCATCAGTCCGTGACCTCGAAAAAATCTTCATGCTTGGACGGCCACATCTGGCGACCTTTCTGAGCAGCACCCAAAGCATGGGCGCCGTGCTTGCTCTTGTTGCTGGAAAGCAGTCAAACTGTGGGGGACATGCTCGACGTAGAGCTGTTACTCACGCCGCTCGCGTTGCAGCTGACTAGCTAGTAGCTACTCACGCCGTTGCTCGTTGGCGTTGCTGGCTCGATAAGCTCTGCTATAAAATGAACTTAGCCTGCGTTGCCGATTCATAGCTCTCTCCTTAGTTCTTCCTCCAAACTAACTTTTAGTAGAGATGTCTTCGCTTCCTGAAATCGAGCTCAGCCAGCTCCCGGGCTCGTCCGCTGGCGAGAGCGTTGATCGCCAGGAGGAGGATGGCTTAGGCTCACCTGCCGCTGCAGCTGCAGCTCCCCTGGTTTCAGCACCCGACACCGTCGACGTCGACAGGAGCGCGCCCGAGCTCAGCCAGCTCACGAGCTCATCCGCTGGCGAGCGCGTTGAGCGGCAGGAGGAGTCACCTGCATCAGCTGCAGTTCCTGCGGTTTCAGCACCCGACACCGCCGACAGGAGCGCGCCCGAGCTCCGCCAGCTCGCGGGCTCGCACACCGGCGAGAGCGAGCTGACAAGTGAGATCTTGGAGGCGGACATGATCTTCAGGCCCGTGGAGAACAACTTGTTCACACGCGTCCTTGTCCTCCCTAACCCCATGGCCGTGAGGTACGTATACGCCGTCCTCTTCGCCCTGATGACCATTGTGGCCTGGACTGTGCGGGACATCGAAATACCAAGGTTCAACAACCGATACGGCTGCGATGGATCCCACGACTGCATCGCCGCTAACGGTGTGTCTAGAGTTAGCATGGGCGTTGCTGTATCCTTTTTTATGCCAATTCTACTTTGTTTCTCTTTTAAATGCTTTGTTGTCAATAGTGTTCTGTTGTCCCAAATTATAATAGAGTAAAATGCAATGCATGCAGTTCCCCTGTAGTGACTAGGTTGCAACTTGCAACTGCATTTTCAATCAATTGTTGGAGTGTATCTAACTTCATGTATTAATTTTTGGCTCCGGTCTCCTTGCTGTTTGTTTTACATGACTACAGAAATTAACGACATTAGGTACTAGTATATATTCAGTACTTGGAAATTATGAACTACCAACACAGCTCAATTCAATCGTTGCCCTTGACAAGAGTTAATAAGATCTTCTTCTTAATCATGTTTGTGTCGACTGTGAACATGAGAAAGCGGTACGAATTCTGCAACTTCCGGCACTCCCAGTGGTGGATTCTCAAGGCTGCTATCATCTTCATAGGCTACGGGTTCGCCACTTATGCACCGTCATCCTTGCTACAGTTTTATGGTCAGTTCCTCCTTCATTATAGTTTGCAATGGAATTTGCTACAACTGCCAAATACTGTTGCTGGTTTTTACCTGTTCTTCTGAATTTCACCAGGGACGGTTGCACATGTTGGAGCATGGTAACCCACAAACCACACACCACACACTTTCTGTTTTCAGCATCATCCATACAGTTCTTCTTGTGCTCTGCTTGCATTTAATAACACGTCGTTAACTTGTTTGTGAATGGAGCAGGTTATTTCTTATCATTCAGTTCTTCAGTATGACCAACCTCAGCATGTGGGTGAATGGATGGTGCCGGGTAGAGTCCAAGGCCATAGATGTATATTGGATGCTATTCGTTGGATGGAATGCACATCTAACCATGGAGAAGTAAGTTCCCACAAAAATAAATACTCAACTGACTGCAACAACCAATAATAATTTTGAACTGATGTGTCTTATTTCAGATAGACTGTGGACGTCGGCTGGGCATGTACGAGGGTGCGAGCTACTAACGGATTGGTAGTTTTGCAAGAGTTATGGAGTTTGATGCTTGCTGTGACATCAAATTCTACGCCTCTGATAGTTAGGCGAGACCTGCTGGAGCCTCTGTGGTGCCGCCGGTAGCTACATGATCCATTATTCAGCCCACCTCTAGATAATTTTAATTCAATGCTGTGCCATTCCTTTTCTTTAGCTTCCAGTTGGGTGTGATCTTTGTATGTTGTTACTTTGCTATTGATAATCTAGAGACTGTTGGATTGATCTATATATGGTTATTGTACCCATGAACACGCACCAAACAGCATGCTGCTTTCTTTTTTTTTTCTTAGTTCAACCTTCAACAAAGGCTATTAGATGAAACAGGGCAAGTAGAGCAGGTCGCCTAGGTTCAGGCATGAATCTCCATACCATTGTCTGCATACTGGCCTAGACTCTCTCTTAGATCAATCTACTAAATATACTTCCGAATTATATATTCAAGAAATGCAAGTGCTAATGCAATTTTAGTACTGTGTCATTCACACTGAGATAAATTCTGAAGTCTATCCTTGGTACCATAAATTTCAAGCTCCGAGTGTATGCCCTCAAGGAGGTCAATTTGGCTTGAGCTGATCGTTATTATGGCATCAAGTGTGGCCTAAGGTTGCACAAGCCACTAACGGCGACGTAGTGCTAGCTTCTTCTTCAGCGGCATGGTCATACATTGAAGAACGGGAATGTGTTTCTCGCTTTCATTAAAAAATCCTTCGTGCAAGAAAGTCTTTTATGCTTGAAATGTGGTTTTTCTTATTTGAATGGGTTTGGCGCAACAAAACCAATAACTACCAACTTCCTCGTATAAATAAGGATCGACGACCTTATCCGGTCTCAGTCCGCTCCACAACTGACCCTCTTATCGAATCACAACTAGTCCTTAAAAACTCACCTGATCGGCGAGGCGGAAGCTAGCTTCTGGCTGGAGATGATTCTTGCCGGAGTGCCGATGACCTATTGGGAGGCACGTTGGCCATGGAGTCACGCCAATCCGCTCCTCGTAGGCCGGACCTACCACTGACACAGCCGGTCAAGCCAGCTCGTCCACGCTCTCCACCATGGCTGGACCCGTCCACTCACTCCACCTCGGTCGGGCCTGCCACCAACATGTCTGGTCAAGTCGGCTCGTGTTCCCTAGGGTTTAGGTTCTTATCTTCTGCATATTCACCTTCTGTTTATAGCATGGATATCCTAGAAGAAATAGATATATCTATAGATTATAATCCTAGTTACTTTTTTCAACTGTAAGACCGGATTTTAGGATATACCACGGATGTTTATGGCATGGATCTACTCTTTCTATATATTGTGTTGTGTAAGATATGTAGATCTTTATATTCGATCTATATGATCTGTTGTGTAAGTTAGGTAGATCTTTATGTTCAATCTATATGTCCTATTGTGTAATCTAGGTAGATTTATACGTTACTACTTCTTCTATATGTTTCACGTATTTAACTCGAGCTATTTTTTTATAATAGGGATGATATTTTGGTGACACTGCATAAGAATTGGACAGCTTTGTTTTTGCACAATCACCTCTCAGTAAGAGCAACAAATCATTTGAATTTGCATTTATTGATTTTTAATTTATATATGTTTATGGTCTAACTCCAATGATTTTCTTTTGTGCAATTTGTCCATCTTGTGCCAAGAATTTTGTGATGCGGAGTACTATATTTAGATTCGGGCTAGTGAGAATGCACGCATATGACTTCGCTCTCCCGTCGGAGCTTGAGGAAAATGGGAGGTCAGCCGGGGTGAAGGTGGCGCATCAATGCTAGAGGCACTATTTCTATAGATCTCGCATTTGTATAGTTAGCAACTGAATCTATGTTGAGATACATGTATACATCTGGTGTATGAAATGTACAATCAAATATAAATAAATTTTGCTAATGTATTTGCATGCATTGTTGAGTTATAGGCCACTAGGTACAGATGGGTATTGTTTGTTGCATGTATAAAACATTTGTGGTGTTGCTGAAATCATATGGCTAGTTGAAACAAACGTGTGTCATCTGGGTACAACACATATGCCTAGTTCAACAGTTTTTTTGGAGGGAAAACAATGGGGAAAATCCCCACTGCAATTTTTATTAATAAATAAAATTACAAAGTATCATACAATTGTACAAGATGTACAAAAGCAAAAAAAAAAAAGCAAAAAAAAGCAACAAGCAAACTAATCTATTCTATTCTAAGCTTCAAACTGAGCGTGCAGCCAATTTGTAAAAGGTTCAACAAGCTTCTTTTTCATTATGTAAGGTAGTAGGCTCAATTCATTCTTGAGCATAGCTTTCCATCTTTGAAACGTCGGCTCCTGGTTCTCAAACATCATATTATTCCTGGAAATCCAAATATAACAGGCAGCAAGAATTATTATATCCATGGCAAAAGGAGCTTCAATTTTTCTTTGATATCATTGAAAGCCTCTAAAACTGAAAGATCTCTAGTTCGCTAGGGGCATATGAAGTCCCAGCATAACTCAGCAAAGGGGCATGACCAGAATAAGTGAACTAAGGGCATCTCCAACCGAGCGACCCAAACCGCGCCCGCGCGTCCGGATGGGTCGAACCGGACAAAAACGCGGCCCAGCGCACGGACCCATCGCTAAAACGGATGGCCACGGCGTCCGGGACGACCCAAACCCGGCCCAAATCTGGGACGAGTTTGCGTGGCCGCGGACGCCGAATGCTGGTCGCTCGCGTCCTCCCCTTGTCCGCCCCTGGCCCGCCTGTCTGTCTCCCAAAACAGAAACACTCCACTCCACTCCCAAAACCTAGAGATGGCCGACGAAGCGACTGCCGCCGCCACCGCCAGCACCGCCACCATTGGAGACGAGGCACAGCTCGCGGACGTTGCTGCTCCTCCCGTGTCGGAGGCTCCTGAACTGGACGCTCCGGTGGTCGTGGAGCCCGGGCAGGCGACGAAGAAGGCGAAGCCCGACCTCACCGCGGAGCAGAGGAAGATCGAGAGCAAGAAGCGGGGCGAACGCCGCAGGGAGCTCGAGCAACGGAAGAGGGATGTCGCTGCCGCGGAGGAGCGGCAGCGGGCGGCGGAGCAGCTCCTCCAACTCAAGACGGAGGCGAAGGCGGACGTCATGCAAGAGCATGCCATGCTCTTTTACGGCCACGCAGCGCTCGCTCAGCACTTGATCCTCCCGGGCGCCGGCACGGCCTCGGGGGGGAGCTCGGCCTCGTCCGTGACCCGGCCCCTTCCTCCAAGGTCGACATCCCTGCCGACTGCCCCGTTTGGGTACACGCCCGGCGCGCACGAATTGGGGGCGCAGTCGGCGCGGTACGTGTACCCGTCACGGGATAGGTCACCGGAGGTGGACGAGTCCTTCACGGGGCCGTCTCCTTCGTCCATTGACCTGAACCGTGCGCCGGCGAACTCCAAAGGCCCCAAGCACATGGGATCAGCAGCGATGGCCGGAGCACGCAACCTGCTCGATGATTTGTCGGCCGAGCGCGCGCCGCCTCCGATGCAGGCACCGTCCACCGTGCAGGCCCCTCCGTCCTACACGCAGACAATGCCGACCACCATGCCCTATGCTTCAACCGAGCAGGCTCCCCAGCCACCTCCCATTGACACACAGCAGGACAGCACTGCCTGTCCCGGCAGCATTAACATCGAGGAGGAGCCGTTGTTCGGTCAGGAGCTCACGCAAGCCGCAGCTGCACAAGCTCGAGGTCGCCGCGTAAGCAAAAGAACCAGCAACTACACGGAGAAGGAGGAGAAGGTGCTCGTCGATGGATGGTTGACCGTCGAGCAAGATGCATTGACGGGTGCCGAGCAGAAGGGGACCGCATTCTGGCTCCGGATCTATGATTACTTCCATGAACATCGCAAATACGGACAGGAGCCATTTTAGAGGGACCGCACGAGACATCGCTCCAAAAGAGGTGGGGAGCAATTCAAACGGAATGCAACAAGTTCCAGGCGGCGTATGACCACGTGAAGCGGATCCCCGTTAGTGGCATGGGTGTGAAGGACTTGGTATGATTCTTAACCTCAACTTAGTCATCCAATGTTTTCACATATGTTTATCATTATTGTCTTGCTTTGCTCTAGGTGTGGCAAGCTTTGGAATGGTACAAAGGCAACAATGGAGAAAAGACCTTTCCCTTCCCTCATTGTTGGAAGCAACTCCAAGGCACCCCCAAGTTCCAGGAGGGGTACGAGGGGTACATGGCGACCTTGACTAGCAACAAGACCGCCAAAGATCCCACGGTCATTGACCTTGATGGTGGGCAGCCTTGCGGTAGCTCCGCTTCTCGTGCAAGTCGTCCTCGCGGCCACAAGGCAACCAAAGCCGACATGAAGCGTGATGCCTCGTCCATGCTATTGTTTGGCACTTTGAAGGAGATGCATGCCGACAGAGAGGTGTCCACGGACAAGAGGGATGAGAGAAGGCGCCGGGAGAAAGATGAGGACAGGAAGAACTACTTCGATGTACAAAATAAGAAGCTTGAGATTGAAGAGGTCAAGGCCAAGACCAAAGCTAGAGAAATTGAGCTCAAAGAGAGAGAAATTGAGCTCATAGCAATGGCAAGGGCCCAAGAGGTGGAGTTGAAGTCGAAGGAAGTTGAGCTCAAACGGCAAGCCGAGGAGAACCTGATCATGAACGCCGACTGGACCAACATGAGCGAGGCGAAGAGAGCTTGGTTCGAGAAGAGGCAGAAGGAGATCCTAGAGCTCCCAAATTGAGTTGACCACCCAACATGAGCTCCTTCACAAGATAAGAGGAAGAGGAACAATTATTCGAACATCTCTATATGCGGACTATGCGGCTATTTTTTTGGATCCCAAGAAGGAGGACATTCAAATCTTTCCTCCATCCTCGCCTTATTCGGAGAAGCTACCGGACTCATCACAAACTTCCAAAAGAGCATGGTCATTCCCATTAGATGTCAAGATATTGACATTGACGAGGTGCTTGATGGGGTTCCGGTGATCCACGCTTCCTTCCCAATCAAGTATTTGGGGCTGCCCCTATCAGTTTGGAAGCTTAAGAGGATCGATTTTCAACCGTTAGAAGACAAGATGGCCGGCAAGCTTGTTGCTTGGGATGGGAAAAATATCAATGCAGCCGGGAGAGGGGCCCTTGTCAAATCCGTCCTCACGTCCCAAGCAATTCTCCATCTAACCCCGCTCAAAATCTCACATCTCGAGAAATTTGCGAGGGCTCTTCGGTTGAGATGGCCTTGGTTTGAATGGCGTGACCCGATTAAGCTTTGGGTGGGCATGGGTACCCCTTGTGATGAGGTGGATATGGAGCTCTTCTATGCATCCACCTGTAATATCCCAGGTTTAGAGGCAAAAAAATGAGAGAACACCAAAGTGTGCATTGCATTCATGCATAGAAAATCCGGGGAATTTTCGCGCTTTCAAATAAATCTTACCACAGTCACTGAAGTTTCACTTGACTTGCTGGAATTGAAGTAGATCATCAAGTCAAGCACTATAAACTTCACTGTGATATTTGCTAAAACCTTATTTTGGGTAGAGATGATTTGATCTATGGATTAGATCAAATGGAATTAGATTTACAACAACACATTCTTTAAGAATCAAACCCTGACTTATTAACACTTGAAAGTTAGCAACTACCTTTGTGTGTAATTTAATTCACTTATAAATAAGTTAAACTACAGGGTCTAAAGTGCATAAAAGCCACACATTCTTATTTTAATCATAACTTATTAAATACATGGAATATCATAAAACTAAATCCATTTACATTACGAATTATACTTCAAACTATTTGAATAAAACTAACTATGAGTATTTTGAAACTCATATGACCATGCCTTGGTGAAATCAAACCCAACTATCCAAAATTGAAGAATAACCTTCAACCTTAACCTTTTGACCAATATTATAATATAAATCCAATCAAAGATGGTATGATGACTCATCCACAATAATACAACTCTCCATAAGATATTTAGTAACAAATGCCACTTGGCTATCCAAAAATAAATCATATGAGAGGATAATCTCTATGCCACATAGGATGAAAATATCTACATGACTTGCTTTCCAAGCTATGCCACCTCATGCTCAAAGGATTGCTATGGATAAGGGCATGACAACCAAGCACCTTACTCATCTAACCAACATAAGAGTCACCACCTATGTGTCATGATATTAGAGCTTGCCCAAGCCTATAAATAGAGACACACCCTTCATCCATTTGCTCATCAAGTACCATGATACATGGGAACAAACACATAGAGCCACTCCATGTGAATTAGCTAGGATCAAGATGAAGAAGCTAGGAGGTGGAGGCATACCACAAGATGCGGGTTTATCGGATTTCCGAAGAACAAGCTACAGAAGATTGCAAGGTAGAATTCCCAGGCAACCCATATATTTAGAGGATCATATCATCATCTCTTAAGTAGGACCTTAGGATATTCCAAGACATTGAGAAGTGAGAGAAGTTATAATACTAATCATAGCCATGATCATACAAGAATACTAGAGTAGTACTAATCCTAGTTATTCAAGTCAATATTTGATCTTGGAGGTGGGAACCCTATTCCAATAGCAATACCTTAAGGAACCAATTCCATAATCATCACAACTTGGTATTAATTATAAACCCTAAGAATCTAGGATGAGTGTGATGAGAGGAATATTAAAGAGGGATTAGTGAGGAATGAATGGATCTTGTCTAATGCATGATTATACCTTGTGGATATAGATGATAAGTTAAACCATATGATTAATAGATCTCATGTATCACATAAAATAATAAGTATATCACTAGTAGTTAACCCCAGACCAATCCTCATGCCTTGTATGGAGGAGTAACCCTAGCTAGCCAATAAAACATAATCAAAGCTTATACTTATACCCAATTCTGGCTTGTGTATCCCATGGGTAATCCCAAATAAAAACCCTAGACCACATTTGAATCCAAGTACCACTTGGGATCATGAAAAGAACCCCGCCATGCATCATGCCTACTTATATTGCAATTTAATGAAGACTATGCAAAACCCTAAACCCTTTCACATACGATCCACCTCACATAAAATGATATGCCCTAACTTGTGTATCATGGAACACAAGTATAATCCAAGCTAGAAGTTGCTAAGAAAGATTAGTAATTATAGAGTTTAATTAACCATTTTCTCAAACCTTAGAAACAATCATTCACATAAAATCATGAACCAATCCCATTTCCTTTACCATTTGTTAAACCCTAGCCATAATTAAATAATATGTAAGTAATCAATATGGTTAAGCACTAGAAAAATAGAATATGTTCACCATGCACATGTTCTACATTCCAAACCATTTAAAAAGGTTTGGTTCCAAAATTAATTAGGAATAGAGATGAACATTAGAATTATATCAATTGGAATTTTAACTTGTGCCTTATAAGAACCCCAAATTAATCATTGATAAAATGGTTGTTTATAAACAAAACAATACAGTAGGTAGCATTATCAAATTGTTTTGATATTAAAATATTTTAGAACCTGCAAAACAAAATAGAAATCAAATTTGAATTCAAACAACAAAATAGAAAACAGAAAAGAAAACAGAAATTTGAAAAAGGAAAGAGAGGGAAACTTACCTGACTTACCTGGACCGCAGCAGCCCAAAGCCCACCACAGCAGCCCAACAGTTAGCCCAGGAGCAGTCCAGCCCACGTCCAAATACCGTTTCGCGTGCGTCAAAAATCGTGCGAGAGGAGAAAACACTTCGTCGTCGTTGTCTCCGAGCTCGACAGCGCGGCGGAGCCAGTAGGCCACGATCTCATCGTCGATAAGCTTGCCCCGGACGTTGCCAGACACTCAGAACCACGCCCAACCTCTCTCGCGTCCAAGCTTATCCGCGGACGAGGAAATCCTTGCCAGCTAGAAGCTTCCAGAGACCGCCACCTCCCGACCATGGCCGTCACCGTGTCGAGGCCAAAGGGCTTCCCTTCGCCTATAAATAGGTGGAGAGCATCGCCGTGCGCGCCTTGTTCATCTCCTCCACTCCATTGCTGCTCAGACACTTTCTATCTCTCTTACGCATCCACTCTCTGTCGCCGGAGTCGAAGACGAAGCCGACGGAGGAGGCCACCCCAGCCTCTGGCGTGTGGTCCAGGAGAAGCGCCTGGACTCAAGGAGCATCTAGGAGGAGCCCAGCATCAAGGGGAGCAAGGAATCAGGGCAATTTCGGCGTTCCCTTCTGCAGCACCTCGCCGGGAAACCTCCAATCGCCGTCGTCTCCGTCAACCATCGCCGGAGCCGACCACACCTTGAGCTTCAGGGTGAGCATACGCGTCTATAGCACCTACTCTCGCTTCCTGGCATCGCCTGTAGCCCTAGTTCGCATGTTGGCCGGAGTAGCACCGCCGCAGCACCCATCGCCGGCGACGCTCCGGTGATCCCCTCGCTAAACCATCATCACCATTCGATTCGCCTCGTTGTACTCGTTCAGTAGAGCCTAGCCGCGCATCTCGGGAGGCCATAAATCGGCGGCGCCACCATCTACTGACCGCCGGCGTTTAACCGCCGGTGAGGTCAAAGGCCTCGGTCAAATTTGACCAGTCCTTGCTGGCGTGGCATCTGACGTGTATTTAGGCCCCACTCGTCCGTCTCTGTGGCTAGAACTGTCTCGGTACATTTAGTATTTTCCAGTTATTTCAAATTCCAGTAAATAGCTAAAACTTTGCAAAATCATAGAAAATTCATATTAACTCAGAAAAATATGAATAATATATCAAAATGCTCACAAAAATAAACTCTATTCAAATAAAATATAAAACAAAAATGTGTGTCAAAATAAAAATTCACTTATTTTTAACTTTGTTAATTATGCCTTTTCAATTTATTTAAAACACAATTTGAATTAAATAATTAGTGAATTTTAAAAATTAAATTTTAACTATTCAGTAACTAAGTAAAATGTTAAGATTAATTTTCTTTATCATAATTGCATCCACTTAAATATTAGTGGTATTTCATAAACCCTAATTTGCAAATTACTATCTTCCATTTTCTTTAATTGATAATTAAGTAAGAAAATACTAAAGGCTAATATTGTTTTGGTAATTCAAAACTTGTTTATTTAAACATCTTTAGTTACCAAGTTAAGTATTTTAAAACCTAATAACAATTGTTAAACCCTAATTCTTAACTAAACCTAAATAGGAGTTGCCCTAATTATTAATTCTTGTGAAAGTTAATAAAATGCTAAAACCATTATTAATTTTGTTTCAAAGTAATTAGTGACCACATCTCTATTGTCAATTATGATTTTAAGAGTTGTACCATAATTTAGAAACCCTAATTCTAACATAAACATGAACCTTGATCTCATTATTTCATGTGATCACCCTAAATTAGTGCAACCCTAAAACCTAGGGGTTTAGCCCATGTGATCATATCCACTTCACCTTTACATGTAGAACCTTAACAAACAACCAATAAATGCATGTTCATGATCCACCAACATAAAACCAAGTCACATGAGATTATCATTTCATGTCCCTATTCTTAATTAAAACCTATATGATTCCCTAGTGTCACTTAGGAGCAAACCCTAGCTTGTTAATTAGAGTAGTTCAATTGATCACCACTCCTATATACCACCTCATTATAATCAACTCCAACCATCAAACCCTAGTAGAACCATAATGATGAACCCTAGTACCAACCTTGTGTAATAATTCACAACACATGCTCATAGCCCACTAAACCCTACTTAAGGATCATAAACCACTTAGCTTGGAAACCATTAGTGATTCCTTAGTGAAACAAATAGGAAGTTATAGTAAACTCTAACCCATAGTATCACCTTGAACCATCCTTTGATATGATGTCTAGGAGAAACCATAGTAATAAACCTGCCAATACTTGCTACATATAGACCCATTCCAACAAAGAAACAACTGGTCTCTAATAGTAAACTTAATTGAAACTAATAGTAAGCCCTAGAAAGCCATAGCTCCTATGTATAGTAGTTCATATTCTTATTTAACCTGTTCTTCAAAAGTTATTCTTTTGAAGTACAAATGTCAATCAAACCTTAGAAGTCTTAATTCTTCTTTGAAATACTCATTATTTCTTAATCAACATGTTCTTCAAAAGTTATTCTTTTGAAGTATAATACAAGTAATCATCAACCATGTCCCGTAGAACTTAAAATTGACAACTACTCTTTACATATTGTTCAATTACAAGTCCTTTATGTGTCTGCTTGTTATGATGTCTTATATCACTTGGTTATGATGCTAATATAACCAAACCCTAATAAGAACCTTGTTTGAGAACCATCCTAAAAGTGCAACACACCCTAAGAAATCTTTACAACTTATCAATCCTAAATCATCGAGATTAGGTTACGCTTGGGACGATTGCATCTCATATTATGCATTATAGCATCTTTGCCAATTCTTTAACCATTGTCTTTACCGGACAATGATGGTATTTCAGAATTTGGAGTTCTCACGTATCGAAGCTTTTGCCTGCATAATCTTGCAGTCAAGAAAGGCAAGTTCATCGCTTGCTCATTTCATTTGATTATTTGTATCAAACTATATGCAAAGTACTATACTTATCACTCATGCATTGAAAAGCAAAGTATTATTTTACAATTATGAATATGACTATGTGGTGGGCAATGGAACCATGGTATGTGTTGATATGGTGGAGGTTCCATTGCATGGGTACTACTCATCTAGGACTAAGTACCAATGCCGTCTAGTGATTCTAGCACCGTACATATCGCGTTGACCATAAGATCTATAATGGCTCTGGGGAAGTCAGCTGTATCTTTTCCCTTCTGCACGCCAACGGACTGGTAGAGCCGCGGGATGTTGGAGGCACTGCCGTAGGTTGGGATAGCCTTTTAAATCCCCATCCATATGTGATGTTGAGCTCTACGGTCTATGATGGATTGTCCAAAGTACACCGTGAGTAAAGCCGTATTATCGGGAGAAGTCTACTTGGGGTGTACGGGTGGACAAAAGGGTGGGTTTGCAGTCGCGGAGAAGGCGGTGTGGACTTGGATCTTACACCTGGCCTCACACCAAGGAAGTGTGGACGGGAAAGAATTCACCTGGTTGGCAACAAGGATAAGGTCTCTTATGGGAAAAGTAACGCACCTCTGCAGAGTGTATCAAATTGTGGATGTCACTCCCTGTTCCGGGAAGGAACTACGAACGCGGCGAGGAAAGGAACTCCACGAAGTTCTCGTCAACCTGTGAAGGCCGGCGAGCATAGTTTTCGGAATAAAATAAACCTTTTGAAGAAATGTTTATGAAAACTTGCATTGGCCTATGACTTTACGGTCTATGGCTGTAGCTAGTGCATGATACACCTATTTCCTAATATGAACTTGCTTGAGTACGCTCGTACTCATTCCCTCCCATTTGAACCCCTTCTTAGATCAAGGCACCAAAGGAGAAACTACCGTGGAACTCGAAGACAAAGGAGTCAACTGCAACAAGACGAAGAATCCAATCAAAGAAGTCAATGGAGTCAACTTCTGCATCAGCTAGAGTGGAAACTTAGACTAGTATTAGAAGAGAATTTTTCCCTAATCCTAGCACCTAAGTAGCTAGATTTCTATAGCAAGCCAAGTAGCTCTTGAACTTGAGTTAGCAATAAGATAGACTACGAGTCGTTCTTCTGGAGCTTTATTTGAAGTTTTACCTCACCGTAAAGTAGGAGGTTGTGTTGATCTTATGTAAACAACTCGTGTGTACTTCTATAGACATACCTTGGACTCGCATATGTTTTCGTTGTACTACTCGAGGGATGTAATATGAGTGGAACGGTGTTTCACTTGTGTTATGTCAACGACTTGTGTACTACACCATGCGGTGGTACGTCTGGGTCACCGCAGACTGGTATCAGAGCAAATGCTTTGACCCTAGGATTAAAACCCTTTAAAGGAGACCTATAGGTTTGGTAGTGTCTATAGGAAGTTGTATTAGCTAAGTAAACTATGCTAAGCCAACAGTTCTTTTGACTTGAGATGGGTATTCACTTGAGAATAATCCTGACACACTTGAGTCAATCTTTCTTATCTATTTTCTTAAGTAAAGTTAATTAGTTATCTTGCTTCATTTCAAATAATTAGAACACTATTGAAGCATAAGATAATGGGTGGTAGTAGACCACAGTTGGTATACAACAGATGGTAGTCCAAAGAGAGGATACAACCATAAGGAAGATATCCTATTGGAAGATGTATACCAAGACATATTATGGCTAAGTAAGAGTCGTTTAAAATGTCAAATGACTGATGTTAAGTAATGAAGATAAGTTATATAAGGTAGTACATATCTATGATGAGCCAATCATAGGAGGTATGGAAGAGTAATAGGAGTTATACAGATTTACTTTTCATGGTAAAGTTGGTAATCATATATGATTCACTTGAGAATCATGATGTGAGGGAGTAGAACATCATAAATGAGTTAACAGAAGTATGATGAGGAGTAGGATTTAAGGAATAGTTTGAAAGCTTAGGCCTTAAAATCCTAATAATTGTGCCAAGTATGTTAGAACCATAGTCCTTAATTTAAAGAAGGCTTATTTAGAGCATATCACATAGAGAAATCCTAGAGTTATAGGTGGTATATTCTAAACAATCATGTGTTTAGAGTAGACATGTTAGAACTAATTGTATAATAGGAAGTAGTCCTCAATAGCACATATATATGGTATACTATTTTGTTAGTACTTCCAAAGAAAACTAGGTTAACTTCAACTGTCCTAGGCCATTTTGTTTCAAGTTTGTCTCATTGCAAATGTGCAATTAAGATAAATGTTGAGACAAATAGTAGAAATTCACGTATTCGTGCTAAGTATCACAACCTAAACTTATCTTATGTGGTGTTATATACTACACATCTGATCCTGATGTTTAGGGATGTTTTACCCAATTACTATATTCAGGCATATAAGGATGTGTATTATAAACACAAAGCTGAATCTTCTTGGATTTTATTGGATTTTCATTGTTTGACTAGATCCATACATGAAGTTTGATTTTGATATGCAAATGCATGTTGCAATATCAAGCTCTTACTTGATGTTATAGGTCTAGAGGGTAAAGGTATTCGTGTGAGGAAGTGACGAATTCTGAAGATTTTGAAGACAAGATGAAGGCTCACTAGAAGAAGGAAGTAAAGTTGTGGGAAGTAACCACAACAATCTGAAGGAAGGATCAATTAAAACTCACTTTTATCCTCAATTAAGGAGTACTTCAACATGGAAGTACCATGAAAGTGAGAAAATAGTGAATATGGAGGAGTAGAAGTGGAGCCATGTTCATTATGAAAGAAGGGAATGCAAATGAAGTCACTTATGATACTATCTTCATAGTGTCAACAAGTGGTTATCTTACAAAACAAACCCTAGAAGAAGGAAAATAGACAAGTGAAGTCGCAGCTGGTATAATAAAACCGCAACTGATATAGGATAATCATGAAGAGAAAGTATGTGAAGTGAGGTATATCTTAACTAAAACTATAAAAGTAGCCACAGCTGGTAGGTAGATATTGATTAGAACCATAAAATAGTCCACAACTCGATATCAAGTAAGCAACATCTCGTGTTAGATAGTGCTGCAGCTCGTAACGGACAAGTCCACGGCTTAATCGTTCTTTCACTCTAAAGGAAAGAGGGATTCCGTAGTTTGGTATCCCGTAGCTGGTAAATATTTAGTTGGAGGATTCACAATGAATATCCACAATTGTGTGGATACACCACAAAGAATTCTTCGCGAGACTCTAGAAAAGTACAAACTATAACCTAGACCAAGACTAATCTTCTAACCTTGGAGTTTAATGATTAGAAGAAAGGAAGTTTGAAGATCATTAGTAAACTCCAAGGGGGAGAGGAAGGCCGAAGGAGAAGTATTAAGATATGATTTGTAGTGTGATAGACCAAGAAGAAGGTCTGAACTGAGAGGAAGTCCGATCCTATTTTCATAAGATTGGTGGAAAGTATCCATATAATAGTACTCTCAGGAGGTTGTCAGACCAGGAGCCGAGGTTCATATCTCGAGGAAGTAAGGGTTAGACCCTAACTTGAGTGGGTAATTGATAATTACTCAGAAGTAAAAGGGCTCAAGTAAGTCCAAGATAATGAAGTTGGATGAAGTAGATGTCGGAGGATAATCAAAGCTTAAGAAGGCTTAAGACCGAAGGGTTTGACCATACCAAAACTGATGATTATTAGAAAGATTCCTTTCATGGAACCTAAAGAAACCATTAGGAGGATAACTAGCATAAACTACAAGCCATGATTGGATGGACTAAATGAGTCTAATCTATTCGTAGGAATAAACCACCAGGACCGTGCCTATTGTAAATACCTTACTAAGTACCATTACTTTCGTTATGGTAATAAGGGAAAACAATACCCTACCTTAAATAAATCTCTTAGAATTAAGGTTTGGGCACCGCAGCTGGTACACCGTAGTGCCATATTACACCGTAGCTGGTAGAACCAAGTTTTGGGTACCAGATAGGAAGCTATCACCACAACCATTAGTAAAGTCCATTAGTATAAGAAGATGTCCTAATTGAAGAATCTTTGGAGAGCAAACCTATAAGCTTAGAGTGTTGGAAGAAATCATAGAATATAAGAAAGTATAAGTGCCAGACATCAGAAGACTCCAGGAAGGATCTGGACAAGGGATATATCCAATTATATCTAATGAGATCACCATGGAGTATGAAAGGATTGTGATATGTTCAAATCAGTTCCACGTTCCGAAACATGAGAGCGTTCGAACTTCGGGACGAAGTTCAGTTTAAGGGGGAGAGGCTGTAATATCCCAGGTTTAGAGGCAACAAAATGAGAGAACACCAAAGTGTGCATTGCATTCATGCATAGAAAATCCGGGGAATTTTCGCGCCTTCAAATAAATCTTACCACGATCATCGAAGTTTCACTTGACTTGCTTGGAATTGAAGTAGATCATCAAGTCAAGCGCTATAAACTTCACTGTGATCTTTGCTAAAACCTTATTTTGGGTAGAGATGATTTGATCTATGGATTAGATCAAATGGAATCAGATTTACAAAAACACATTCTTTAAGAATCAAACCCTAACTTATTAACACTTGAAAGTTAGCAACTACCTTTGTGTGTAATTTAATTCACTTATAAATAAGTTAAACTACAGGGTCTAAAGTGCATAAAATCCACACATTCTTATTTAAATCATAACTTATTAAATACATGGAATATCATAAAACTAAATCCATTTACATTACGAATTATAGTTCAAACTATTGAATAAAACTAACTATGAGTATTTTGAAACTCATATGACCATGCCTTGGTGAAATCAAACCCAACTATCCAAAATTGAGGAATAACCTTCAACCTTAACCTTTTGACCAATATTATAATATAAATCCAATCAAAGATGGTATGATGACTCATCCACAATAATACAACTCTCCATAAGATATTTAGTAACAAATGCCACTTGGTTATCCAAAAATAAATCATATGAGAGGATAATCTCTATGCCACATAGGATGAAAATATCTACATGACTTGCTTTCCAAGCTATGTCACCTCATGCTCAAAGGATTGCTATGGATAAGGGCATGACAACCAAGCACCTTACTCATCTAACCAACATAAGAGTCACCACCTATGTGTCATGATATTAGAGCTTGCCCAAGCCTATAAATAGAGCCACACCCTTCATCCATTTGCTCATCAAGTACCATGATACATGGGAACAAACACATAGAGCCACTCCATGTGAATTAGCTAGGATCAAGATGAAGAAGCTAGGAGGTGGAGGCATACCACAAGATGCAGGTTTATCAGATTTCCTGAAGAACAAGCTACAGAAGATTGCAAGGTAGAATTCCTAGGCAACCCATATATTTAGAGGATCATATCATCATCTCTTAAGTAGGACCTTAGGATATTCCAAGACATTGAGAAGTGAGAGAAGTTATAATACTAATCATAGCCATGATCATACAAGAATACTAGAGTAGTACTAATCCTACTTATTCAAGTCAATATTTGATCTTGGAGGTGGGAACCCTATTCCAATAGCAATACCTTAAGGAACTAATTCCATAATCATCACAACTTGGTATTAATTATAAACCCTAAGAATCTAGGATGAGTCTGAAGAGAGGAATATTAAAGAGGGATTAGTGAGGAATGAGTGGATCTTGTCTAATGCATGATTATACCTTGTAGATATAAATGATAAGTTAAACCATATGATTAATAGATCTCATGTATCACATAAAATAATAAGTATATCACTAGTAGTTAACCCCGAGACCAATCCTCATGCCTTGTATGGAGGAGTAACCCTAGCTAGCCAATAAAACATAATCAAAGCTTATACTTATACCCAATTCTGGCTTGTGTATCCCATGGGTAATCCCAAATAAAAACCCTAGACCACATTTGAATCCAAGTACCACTTGGGATCATGAAAAGAACCCTGCCATGCATCATGCCTACTTATATTGCAATTTAATGAAGAGTATGCAAAACCCTAAACCCTTTCACATAGGATCCACCTCACATAAAATGATATGCCCTAACTTGTGTATCATGGAACACAAGTATAATCCAAGCTAGAAGTTGCTAAGCAAGATTACTAATTATAGAGTTTAATTAACCATTTTCTCAAACCTTAGAAACAATCATTCACATAAAATCATGAACCAGTCCCATTTCCTTTACCATTTGTTAAACCCTAGCCATAATTAAATAATATGTGAGTAATCACTATGGTTAAGCACTAGAAAAATAGAATATGTTCACCATGCACATGTTCTACATTCCAAACCATTTAAACAGGTTTGATTCCTAAATTAATTAGGAATTGAGATGAACATTAGAATTATATTAATTGGAATTTTAACTTGTGCCTCATAAGAACCCCAAATTAATCATTTATAAAATGGTTGTTTATAAACAAAACAATACAGTATGTAGCATTATCAAATTGTTTTGATATTAAAATATTTTAGAACCTGCAAAACAAAATAGAAATCAAATTTGAATTCAAACAACAAAATAGAAAACAGAAAAGAAAACAGAAATTTGAAAAAGGAAAGAGAGGGAAACTTACTCGACTTACTCGGACCGCAGCAGCCCAAAGCCCACCACAGCAGCCCAACAGTTAGCCCAGGAGCAGTCCAGCCCACGTCCAAATACCGTTTCATGTGCGTCAAAAATCGTGCGAGAGGAGAAAACACTTCGTCGTCGTCGTCTCCGAGCTCGACAGCGCGGCGGAGCCAGCAGGCCACAATCTCGTCGTCGATAAGCTTGCCCCGGACGTTGCCAAACACTCAGAACCCCGCCCAACCACTCTCGCGTCCGAGCTTATCCGCGGACGAGGAAATCCTTGCCAGCTAGAAGCTTCCAGAGACCGCCACCTCCCGACCATGGCCGTCACCGTGTCGAGGCCACGTGGCTTCCCTTGGCCTATAAATAGGTGGAGAGCATCGTCGTGCGCGCCTTGTTCATCTCCTCCACTCCATTGCTGCTCAGACACTTTCTATCTCTCTTACGCATCCACTCTCTGTCGCCGGAGTCGAAGACGAAGCCGACGGAGGAGGCCACCCCAGCCTCTGGCGTGTGGTCCAGGAGAAGCGCCTGGACTCAAGGAGCATCTGGGAGGAGCCCAAGCATCAAGGGGAGCAAGGAATCGGGGCAATTTCGGCGTTCCTTCGCAGGCACCTCGTCGGGAAACCTCCAATCGCCGTCGTCTCCGTCAACCATCGCCGGAGCCGACCACACCTTGAGCTTCAGGGTGAGCATACGCGTCTATAGCACCTACTCTCGCTTCCTGGCATCGCCTGTAGCCCTAGTTCGCATGTTGGCCGGAGTAGCACCACCGCAGCACCCATCACCGGCGACGCTCCGGTGATCCCCTCGCTAAACCATCATCACCATTCGATTCGCCTCGTTGTACTTGTTCAGTAGAGCCTAGCCACGTATCTCGGGAGGCCATAAATCGGCGGCGCCACCATCTACTGACCGCCGGCGTTTAACCGCCGGTGAGGTCAAAGGCCTCGGTCAACTTTGAGCAGTCCTTGCTGGCGTGGCATCTGACGTGTATTTAGGCCCCACTCGTCAGTCTCTGTGGCTAGAACTGTCTCGGTACATTTAGTATTTTCCAGTTATTTCAAATTCCAGTAAATAGCTAAAACTTTGCAAAATCATAGAAAATTCATATTAACTCAGAAAAATATGAATAATATATCAAAATGCTCAAAAAAATAAACTCTATTCAAATAAAATATAAAACAAAAATGTGTGTCAAAATAAAAATTCACTTATTTTTAACTTTGTTAATTATGCCTTTTCAATTTATTTAAAACACAATTTGAATTAAATAATTAGTGAAGTTTAAAAATTAAATTTTAACTATTCAGTAACTAAGTAAAATGTTAAGATTAATTTTCTTTTTCATAATTGCATCCACTTAAATATTAGTGGTATTTCATAAACCCTAATTTGCAAATTACTATCTTCCATTTTCTTTAATTGATAATTAAGTAAGAAAATACTAAAGGCTAATATTGTTTTGGTAATTCAAAACTTGTTTATTTAAACATCTTTAGTTACCAAGTTAAGTATTTTAAAACCTAATAACAATTGTTAAACCCTAATTCTTAACTAAACCTAAATAGGAGTTGCCCTAATTATTAATTCTTGTGAAAGTTAATAAAATGCTAAAACCATTATTAATTTTGTTTCAAAGTAATTAGTGACCACATATCTATTGTCAATTATGATTTTAAGTGTTGTACCATAATTTAGAAACCCTAATTCTAACATAAACATGAACCTTGATCTCATTATTTCATGTGATCACCCTAAATTAGTGCAACCCTAAAACCTAGGGGTTTAACCCATGTGATCATATCCACTTCACCTTTACATGTAGAACCTTAAAAAACAACCAATAAATGCATGTTCATGATCCACCAACATAAAACCAAGTCACATGAGATTATCATTTCATGTCCCTATTCTTAATTTAAACCTATATGATTCCCTAGTGTCACTTAGGAGCAAACCCTAGCTTGTTAATTAGAGTAGTTCAATTGATCACCACTCCTATATACCACCTCATTATAATCAACTCCAACCATCAAACCCTAGTAGAACCATAATGATGAACCCTAGTACCAACCTTGTGTAATAATTCACAACACATGCTCATAGCCCACTAAACCCTACTTAAGGATCATAAACCACTTAGCTTGGAAACCATTAGTGATTCCTTAGTGAAACAAATAGGAAGTTATAGTAAACTCTAACCCATAGTATCACCTTGAACCATCCTTTGATATGATGTCTAGGAGAAACCATAGTAATAAACCTCGCCAATACTTGCTACATATAGACCCATTCCAACAAAGAAACAACTGGTCTCTAATAGTAAACTTAATTGAAACTAATAGTAAGCCCTAGAAAGCCATAGCTCCTATGTATAGTAGTTCATATTCTTATTTAACCTGTTCTTCAAAAGTTATTCTTTTGAAGTACAAATGTCAATCAAACCTTAGAAGTCTTAATTCTTCTTTGAAATACTCATTATTTCTTAATCAACATGTTCTTCAAAAGTTATTCTTTTGAAGTAGAATACAAGTAATCATCAACCATGTCCCGTAGAACTTAAAATTGACAACTGCTCTTTACATATTGTTCAATTACAAGTCCTTTATGTGTCTGCTTGTTATGATGTCTTATATCACTTGGTTATGATGCTAATATAACCAAACCCTAATAAGAACCTTGTTTGAGAACCATCCTAAAAGTGCAACACACCCTAAGAAATCTTTACAACTTATCAATCCTAAATCATCGAGATTAGGTTACGCTTGGGACGATTGCATCTCATATTATGCATTATAGCATCTTTGCCAATTCTTTAACCATTGTCTTTACCGGACAATGATGGTATTTCAGAATTTGGAGTTCTCACGTATCGAAGCTTTTGCCTGCATAATCTTGCAGTCAAGAAAGGCAAGTTCATCGCTTGCTCATGTCATTTGATTATTTGTATCAAACTATATGCAAAGTACTATACTTATCACTCATGCATTGAAAAGCAAAGTATTATTTTACAATTATGAATATGACTATGTGGTGGGCAATGGAACCATGGTATGTGTTGATATGGTGGAGGTTCCATTGCATGGGTACTACTCATCTAGGACTAAGTACCAATGCCGTCTAGTGATTCTAGCACCGTACTTATCGCGTTGACCATAAGATCTATAATGGCTCTGGGGAAGTCAGCTGTATCTTTTCCCTTCTGCACGCCAACGGACTGGTAGAGCTGCGGGATGTTGGAGGCACTGCCGTAGGTTGGGATAGCCTTTTAAATCCCCATCCATATGTGATGTTGAGCTCTACGGTCTATGATGGATTGTCCAAAGTACACCGTGAGTAAAGCCGTATTATCGGGAGAAGTCTACTTGGGGTGTACGGGTGGACAAAAGGGTGGGTTTGCAGTCGCGGAGAAGGCGGTGTGGACTTGGATCTTACACCTGGCCTCACACCAAGGAAGTGTGGACGGGAAAGAATTCACCTGGTTGGCAACAAGGATAAGGTCTCTTATGGGAAAAGTAACGCACCTCTGCAGAGTGTATCAAATTGTGGATGTCACTCCCTGTTCCGGGAAGGGAACTACGAACGCGGCAGGAAAGGAACTCCACGAAGTTCTCGTCAACCTGTGAAGACTGACGAGCATAGTTTTCAGAATAAAATAAACCTTTTGAAGAAATGTTTATGAAAACTTGCATTGGCCTATGACTTTCTGGTCTATGGCTGTAGCTAGTGCATGATACACATATTTCCTAATATTAACTTGCTGAGTACGCTCGTACTCATTCCCTCCCATTTGAACCCCCTTCTTAGATCAAGGCACCAAAGGAGAAACTACCGTGGAACTCGAAGACAAAGGAGTCAACTGCAACAAGACGAAGAATCCAATCAAAGAAGTCAATGGAGTCAACTTCTGCATCAGCTAGAGTGGAAACTTAGACTAGTAAAAGAAGAGAATTTTTCCCTAATCCTAGCACCTAAGTAGCTAGATTTCTATAGCAAGCCAAGTAGCTCTTGAACTTGAGTTAGCAATAAGATAGACTACGAGTCGTTCTTCTGGAGCTTTATTTGAAGTTTTACCTCACTGTAAAGTAGGAGGTTGTGTTGATCTTATGTAAACAACTCGTGTGTACTTCTATAGACATACCTTGGACTCGCATATGTTTCTGTTGTACTACTCTGAGGGATGTAATATGAGTGGAACGGTGTTTCACTTGTGTTATGTCAACGACTTGTGTACTACACCATGCAGTGGTACGCTGGGTCACCGCAACTGGTATCAGAGCAAATGCTTTGACCCTAGGATTAAAACCCTTTAAAGGAGACCTATAGGTTTGGTAGTGTCTATAGGAAGTTGTATTAGCTAAGTAAACTATGCTAAGCCAACAGTTCTTTTGACTTGAGATGGGTATTCACTTGAGAATAATCCTGACACACTTGAGTCAATCTTTCTTATCTATTTTCTTAAGTAAAGTTAATTAGTTATCTTGCTTCATTTCAAATAATTAGAACACTATTGAAGCATAAGATAATGGGTGGTAGTAGACCACAGTTGGTATACAACACATGGTAGTCCAAAGAGAGGATACAACCATAAGGAAGATATCCTATTGGAAGATGTATACCAAGACATATTATGGCTAAGTAAGAGTCGTTTAAAATGTCAAATGACCGATGTTAAGTAATGAAGATAAGTTATATAAGGTAGTACATATCTATGATGAGCCAATCATAGGAGGTATGGAAGAGTAATAGGAGTTATACAGATTTACTTTTCATGGTAAAGTTGGTAATCATATATGATTCACTTGAGAATCATGATGTGAGGGAGTAGAACATCATAAATGAGTTAACAGAAGTATGATGAGGAGTAGGATTTAAGGAATAGTTCGAAAGCTTAGGCCTTAAAATCCTAATAACTGTGCCAAGTATGTTAGAACCATAGTCCTAAAGAAGGCTTATTTAGAGCATATCACATAGAGAAATCCTAGAGTTATAGGTAGTATATTCTAAACAATCATGTGTTTAGAGTAGACATGTTAGAACTAATTGTATAATAGGAAGTAGTCCTCAATAGCACATATATATGGTATACTATTTTGTTAGTACTTCCAAAGAAAACTAGGTTAACTTCAACTGTTCTAGGCCATTTTGTTTCAAGTTTGTCTCATTGCAAATGTGCAATTAAGATAAATGTTGAGACAAATAGTAGAAATTCACGTATTCGTGCTAAGTATCACAACCTAAACTTATCTTATGTGGTGTTATATACTACACATCTGATCCTGATGTTTAGGGATGTTTTACCCAATTACTATATTCAGGCATATAAGGATGTGTATTATAAACACAAAGCTAAATCTTCTTGGATTTTATTGGATTTTCATTGTTTGACCAGATCCATACATGAAGTTTGATTTTGATATGCAAATGCATGTTGCAATATCAAGCTCTTACTTGATGTTATAGGTCTAGAGGGTAAAGGTATTCGTGTGAGGAAGTGACGAATTCGAAGATTTTGAAGACAAGATGAAGGCTCACTAGAAGAAGGAAGTAAAGTTGTGGGAAGTAACCACAACAATCGAAGGAAGGATCAATTAAAACTCACTTTTATCCTCAATTAAGGAGTACTTCAACATGGAAGTACCATGAAAGTGAGAAAATAGTGAATATGGAGGAGTAGAAGTGGAGCCATGTTCATTATGAAAGAAGGGAATTGATGGCGTGTATTTCACACGTTCGTTGGGCAACCCCAAGAGGAAGGTATGATGCGCACAGCAGCAAGTTTTCCCTCAGAAAGAAACCAAGGTTTATCGAACCAGGAGGAGCCAAGAAGCACGTTGAAGGTTGATGGCGGCGGGATGTAGTGCGGCGCAACACCGGAGATTCCGGCGCCAACGTGGAACCTGCACAACACAACCAAAGTACTTTGCCCCAACGAAACGAGTGAGGTTGTCAATCTCACCGGCTTGCTTGTAACAAAGGATTAACCGTATTGTGTGGAAGATGATTGTTTGCAGAGAAAATAGTAAAAACAAGTATTGCAGCAGATTTGTATTTCAGTATTAAAGAATGGACCGGGGTCCACGGTTCACTAGAGGTGTCTCTCCCATAAGATAAAAGCATGTTGGGTGAACAAATTACGAGTCGGGCAATTGACAAATAGAGAGGGCATAACAATGCACATACATGACATGATAAGTATAGTGAGATTTAATTGGGCATTACGACAAAGTACATAGACCGCCATCCAACCGCATCTATGCCTAAAAAGTCCACCTTCAGAGTTATCATCCGAACCCCCTCCGAGTATTAAGTTGCAAAGCAACGAGACAATTGCATTAAGTATGGTGCGTAATGTAATCAACAACTACATCCTCGGACATAGCGCCAATGTTTTATCCCTAGTGGCAACAGCACAACACAACCTTAGAACTTTCTCGTCACTTGTCCCGGTGTCAATGCGAGCATGAACCCACTATCGAGCATAAGTACTCCCTCTTGGAGTTAAAAGTAAAAACTTGGCCGAGCCTCTACTAGAAACGGAGAGCATGCAAGATCATAAACAACACATGTATAATAACTTGATAATTAACATGACATGGTATTCTCTATCCATCGGATCCCGACAAACACAACATATAGAATTACGGATAGATGATCTTGATCATGTTAGGCAGCTCACAAGATCCAACAATGAAGCACAATGAGGAGAAGACAACCATCTAGCTACCGCTATGGACCCATAGTCCAGGGGTGAACTACTCACTCATCACTCCGGAGGCGACCATGGCGGTGTAGAGTCCTCCGGGAGATGAATCCCCTCTCCGGCGGGGTGCCGGAGGAGATCCCAGAATCCCCCGAGATGGGATCGGCGGCGGCGTCTCAGTAAGGTTTTCCGTATCGTGGTTTTTCGCCTCAGGGGTTTCGCGACGGAGGCTTTAAGTAGGCGGAAGGGCAGAGTCGGGGGCCAGACGAGGGGCCCACACCACAGGTCGGCGCGGCCAAGACCCGGGCCGCGCCGCCCTATGGTTTGGCCACCTCGTGGCCCCACTTCGTGTGTTCTTCGGTCTTCTGGAAGCTCCGTGGAAAAATAGGCCCCTGGGTCTTCGTTTCGTCCAATTCCGAGAATATTTCGTTACTAGGATTTCTGAAACCAAAAACAGCGAGAAAACAGAACTCGGCACTTCGGCATCTTGTTAATAGGTTAGTTCCGGAAAATGCACGAATATGACATAAAGTGTGCATAAAACATGTAGGTATCATCAATAATATGGCATAAAACATAAGAAATTATCGATACGTCGGAGACGTATCAAGCATCCCTAAGCTTAGTTACGCTCGTCCCGAGCGAGGTAAAACGATAACAAAGATAATTTCTGAAGTGATATGCCATCATAACCTTGATCATACTATTTGTAAACATATGTAGTGGATGCAGCGATCAAAACAATGGTAATGACATGAGTAAACAAGTGAATCATAAAGCAAAGACTTTTCATGAATAGTACTTCAAGACAAGCATCAATAAGTCTTGCATAAGAGTTAACTCATAAAGCAATAAATCAAAGTAAAGGTATTGAAGCAACACAAAGGAAGATTAAGTTTCAGCGATTGCTTTCAACTTGTAACATGTATATCTCATGGATAATTGTCAACATAGAGTAATATAACAAGTACAATATGCAAGTATGTAAGAATCAATGCACAGTTCACACAAGTGTTTGCTTCTTGAGGTGGAGAGAGATAGGTGAACCGACTCAACATAAAAGTAAAAGAATGGTCCTTCAAAGAGGAAAGCATCGATTGCTATATTTGTGCTAGAGCTTTTATTTTGAAAACATGAAACAATTTTGTCAACGGTAGTAATAAAGCATATGAGTTATGTAAATTATATCTTACAAGTTGCAAGTCTCATGCATAGTATACTAATAGTGCCCGCACCTTGTCCTAATTAACTTGGACTACCGGATCTTTGCAATGCACATGTTTTGACCAAGTGTCACAATGGGGTACCTCCATGCCGCTCGTACAAAGGTCTAAGGAGAAAGCTCGCATTTTGGATTTCTCGCTTTTGATTATTCTCAACTTAGACATCCATACCGGGACAACATGGACAACAGATAATGGACTCCTCTTTAATGCATTAGCATGTGGCAACAATTATTATTCTCATATGAGATTGAGGATATATGTCCAAAACTGAAACTTCCACCATGAATCATGGCTTTAGTTAGCGGCCCAATGTTCTTCTCTAACAATATGCATGCTCCAACCATGAAGGTGGTAGATCTCTCTTACTTCAGACAAGACGGACATGCATAGCAACTCACATGATATTCACCAAGGAATAGTTGATGGCGTCCCCAGAAACATGGTTATCGCACAACAAGCAACTTAATAAGAGATAAAGTGCATAAGTACATATTCAATACCACAATAGTTTTTAAGCTATTTGTCCCATGAGCTATATATTGCAAAGGTGAATGATGGAATGTTAAAGGTAGCACTCAAGCAATTTACTTTGGAATGGCGGATAAATACCATGTAGTAGGTAGGTATGGTGGACACAAATGGCATAGTGGTTGGCTCAAGGATTTTGGATGCATGAGAAGTATTCCCTCTCGATACAAGGTTTAGGCTAGCAAGGTTATTTGAAACAAACACAAGGATGAACGGTACAGACAAAACTCACATAAAAGACATATTGTAAACATTATAAGACTCCATACCGTCTTCCTTGTTGTTCAAAACTCAATACTAGATATTATCTAGACTCTAGAGAAACCAAATATGCAAACCAAATTAGCAAGCTCTAAGTATTTCTTCATTAATGGGTGCAAAGTATATGATGCAAGAGCTTAAACATGAGCACAACAATTGCCAAGTATCAAATTATCCAAGACATTTTAGAGTTACTACATGTAGTATTTTCCAATTCCAACCATATAACAATTTAACGAAGCAGTTTTAACCTTCGCCATGAACACTAAAAGATAAAGCGAAGAACACATGTGTTCATATGAACCAGCGGAGCGTGTCTCTCTCCCACACAAGCATTTATTCAAACAAAAACAAAAACAAAAACAAACCGACGCTCCAAGCAAAGTGCATAAGATGTGACGGAATAAAAATATAGTTTCGGGGAGGAACCTCGATAATGTTGTCGATGAAGAAGGGGATGCCTTGGGCATCCCCAAGCTTAGACGCTTGAGTCTTCTTGAAATATGCAGGGGTGAACCACCGGGGCATCCCCAAGCTTAGAGCTTTCACTCTCCTTGATCATAGTATATCATCCTCCTCTCTTGACCCTTGAAAACTTCCTCCACACCAAACTCGAAACAAACTCATTAGAGGGTTAGTGCATAATCAAAAACTCACATGTTCAGAGGTGACACAATCATTCTTAACACTTCTGGACATTGCTCAAAGCTACTGGAAGGTAATGGAACAAAGAAATCCACCCAACACAGTGAAAGAAGCAATGTGAAATAAAAGGCAGAATCTGTCAAAAAAGAACAGTCCGTAAAGATGGATTTTATTAGGCCACCAGACTTGCTCAAACGAAAATTCTCAAATTGAATGAAAGTTGCGTACATATCTGAGGATCATGCTCGTAAATTGGCGTAATTTTCTGAGATACCTACAGGGAGATAGACCCAGATTCGTGACAGCAAAGAAATGCAGTAACTCGCGCAGTAATCCAAATCTAGTACTTACTTTTCTATCAAAGACTTTACTTGGCACAACAAAACATAAAACTAAGATAAGGAGAGGTTGCTACAGTAGTAAACAGCTTCCAAGACACAAATATAAAACAAAAATACTGTAGTAAAAACATGGGTTGTCTCCCATAAGCGCTTTTCTTTAACGCCTTTCAGCCTAGGCGCGTAAAGTGTTTCTCAAGTGTTATCGAAGGGTGGTGCACCTACAGCGGGGTTTGGAGTTTTCTCAACCATGCATAGTATATTGGATACATAAGTTTCAGCGTCTCCCTTTTCATTAGTCTTGGGCTTGCTACTCTCATCAAACAATTTTTCAGGAACAAGCCAAGCATAGTTATTTTCTAGTGCATCATTCATAGCTAGGAGTTTACATGGTATTGGTGCTTTGATCTCCCCACCAACATTAGCATTATTAGTGTACCTTATCCTATCCATATCCATTTTTTCAAGGAGACCAACAAAATTAGTATGAGAACCAAGCATATTAAATTTAGCGAAGACTTTTCTAGCCTCTCTTGCTAGACCACCAAATTCTCTAAGAAGGGTTTCTAAAACAAAATCTTTCTTTTCCCCCTCTTCCATATCACCAAGTGTAAGAAACATGTGTTGGATTATAGGATTGAGATTAACAAATTTAGTTTCCAACAGGCGAACTAAAGCAGACAGCAGCAATTTCATAAGTGGGAGCAAGGTCTACCAAGTGTCTATCTTCGAAATCTTCAATGGTACTAACATGGGTGAAAAATTCTTCTATATTGTTCCTCCCAATTATAGACCCTTGTCCTACCGGTATGTTCTTTGCGGTAAAATCAAAAGGAAACATGATGAATCAAGTAAAGTAAATGCAAGTAAACTAATTTTTTTGTGTTTTTGATATAGAAAACAAGATAGCAAATAAAGTAAAGCTAGCAACTAATTTTTTTGTGTTTTCATATAATGCAGCAAACAAAGTAGTAAATAAAATAAAGCAAGACAAAAACAAAGTAAAGAGATTGAGAAGTGGAGACTCCCCTTGCAGCGTGTCTTGATCTCCCCGGCAACGGCGCCGGAAAATATGCTTGATGGCGTGTATTTCACACGTTCGTTGGGCAACCCCAAGAGGAAGGTATGATGCGCACGGCAGCAAGTTTTCCCTCGAGAAAGAAACCAAGGTTTATCGAACCAGGAGGAGCCAAGAAGCACGTTGAAGGTTGATGGCGGCGGGATGTAGTGCGGCGCAACACCGGAGATTCCGGCGCCAACGTGGAACCTGCACAACACAACCAAAGTACTTTGCCCCAACGAAACAGGTGAGGTTGTCAATCTCACCGGCTTGCCTGTAACAAAGGATTAACCGTATTGTGTGGAAGATGATTGTTTGCGAGAGAAAATAGTAAAAACAAGTATTGCGAGCAGATTTGTATTTCAGTATTAAAGAATGGACCGGGGTCCACAGGTTCACTAGAGGTGTCTCTCCCATAAGATAAAAGCATGTTGGGTGAACAAATTACGGTCGGGCAATTGACAAATAGAGAGGGCATAACAATGCACATACATGACATGATAAGTATAGTGAGATTTAATTGGGCATTACGACAAAGTACATAGACCGCCATCCAATCGCATCTATGCCTAAAAAGTCCACCTTCGAGGTTATCATCCGAACCCCCTCCGGTATTAAGTTGCAAAGCAACGAGACAATTGCATTAAGTATGGTGCGTAATGTAATCAACAACTACATCCTCGGACATAGCGCCAATGTTTTATCCCTAGTGGCAACGAGCACAACACAACCTTAGAACTTTTCGTCATCGTCCCGGTGTCAATGCGGGCATGAACCCACTATCGAGCATAAGTACTCCCTCTTGGAGTTAAAAGTAAAAACTTGGCCGAGCCTCTACTAGAAACGGAGAGCATGCAAGATCATAAACAACACATGTATAATAACTTGATAATTAACATGACATGGTATTCTCTATCCATCGGATCCCGACAAACACAACATATAGAATTACGGATAGATGATCTTGATCATGTTAGGCAGCTCACAAGATCCAACAATGAAGCACAATGAGGAGAAGACAACCATCTAGCTACTGCTATGGACCCATAGTCCAGGGGTGAACTACTCACTCATCACTCCGGAGGCGACCATGGCGGTGTAGAGTCCTCCCGGGAGATGAATCCCCTCTCCGGTAGGGTGCCGGAGGAGATCTCCGGAATCCCCCGAGATGGGATCGGCGGCGGCGGCGTCTCGGTAAGGTTTTCCGTATCATGGTTTTTCGCCTCGGGGGTTTCGCGACGGAGGCTTTAAGTAGGCGGAAGGGCGAGTCGGGGCCAGACGAGGGGCCCACACCACAGGTCGGCGCGGCCAAGACCTGGGCCGCGCCGCCCTATGGTTTGGCCACCTCGTGGCCCCACTTCGTGTGTTCTTCGGTCTTCTGGAAGCTCCGTGGAAAAATAGGCCCCGGGTCTTCGTTTCGTCCAATTCCGAGAATATTTCGTTACTAGGATTTCTGAAACCAAAAACAGCGAGAAAACGAGAGCGGCACTTCGGCATCTTGTTAATAGGTTAGTTCCAGAAAATGCACGAATATGACATAAAGTGTGCATAAAACATGTAGGTATCATCAATAATATGGCATAGAACATAAGAAATTATCGATACGTCGGAGACGTATCAGGAATGCAAATGAAGTCACTTACGATACTATCTTCATAGTGTCAACAAGTGGTTATCTTACAAAACAAACCCTAGAAGAAGGAAAATAGACAAGTGAAGTCGCAGCTGGTATAATAAAACCGCAACTGATATAGGATAATCATGAAGAGAAAGTTTGTGAAGTGAGGTATATCTTAACTAAAACTATAAAAGTAGCCACAGCTGGTAGGTAGATATTGATTAGAACCATAAAATAGTCCACAACTGATATCAAGTAAGCAACATCTCGTGTTAGATAGTCTGCAGCTCGTAACAGATAGTCCACAGCTTAATCGTTCTTTCACTCTAAAGGAAAGAGGGATTCCGCAGCTGGTATCCCGTAGCTGGTAAATATTTAGTTGGAGGATTCACAATGAATATCCACAATTGTGTGGATACACCACAAAGAATTCTTCGCGAGACTCTAGAAAAGTACAAACTATAACCTAGACCAAGACTAATCTTCTAACCTTGGAGTTTAATGATTAGAAGAAAGGAAGTTTGAAGATCATTAGTAAACTCCAAGGGGAGAGGAAGGCCGAAGGAGAAGTATTAAGATATGATTTGTAGTGTGATAGACCAAGAAGAAGGTCTGAACTGAGAGGAAGTCCGATCCTATTTTCATAAGATTGGTGGAAAGTATCCATATAATAGTACTCTCAGGAGGTTGTCAGACCGGAAGCCAAGGTTCATATCTCGAGGAAGTAAGGGTTAGACCCTAACTTGAGTGGGTAATTGATAATTACTCAGAAGTAAAAGGGCTCAAGTAAGTCCAAGATAATGAAGTTGGATGAAGTAGATGTCGGAGGATAATCAAAGCTTAAGAAGGCTTAAGACCGAAGGGTTTGACCATACCAAAACTGATGATTATTAGAAAGATTCCTTTCATGGAACCTAAAGAAACCATTAGGAGGATAACTAGCATAAACTACAAGCCATGATTGGATGGACTAAATGAGTCTAATCTATTCGTAGGAATAAACCACCAGGACCGTGCCTATTGTAAATACCTTACTAAGTACCATTACTTTCGTTATGGTAATAAGGGAAAACAATACCCTACCTTAAATAAATCTCTTAGAATTAAGGTTTGGGCACCGCAATTGGTACACCGTAGTGCCATATTACACCGTAGGCTGGTAGAACCAAGTTTTGGGTACCAGATAGGAAGCTATCACCACAACCATTAGTAAAGTCCATTAGTATAAGAAGATGTCCTAATTGAAGAATCTTTGGAGAGCAAACCTATAAGCTTAGAGTGTTGGAAGAAATCATAGAATATAAGAAAGTATAAGTGCCGGACATCGAAGACTCCGGGAAGGATCTGGACAAGGGATATATCCAATTATATCTAATGAGATCACCATGGAGTATGAAAGGATTGTGATATGTTCAAATCAGTTCCACGTTCCGAAACATGAGAGCGTTCGAACTTCGGGACGAAGTTCAGTTTAAGGGGGAGAGGCTGTAATATCCCAGGTTTAGAGGCAACAAAATGAGAGAACACCAAAGTGTGCATTGCATTCATGCATAGAAAATCCGGGGAATTTTCGCGCTTTCAAATAAATCTTACCGCAGTCACTGAAGTTTCACTTGACTTGCTGGAATTGAAGTAGATCATCAAGTCAAGCGCTATAAACTTCACTGTGATCTTTGCTAAAACCTTATTTTGGGTAGAGATGATTTGATCTATGGATTAGATCAAATGGAACCAGATTTACAAAAACACATTCTTTAAGAATCAAACCCTAACTTATTAACACTTGAAAGTTAGCAACTACCTTTGTGTGTAATTTAATTCACTTATAAATAAGTTAAACTACAGGGTCTAAAGTGCATAAAATCCACACATTCTTATTTAAATCATAACTTATTAAATACATGGAATATCATAAAACTAAATCCATTTACATTACGAATTATAGTTCAAACTATTGAATAAAACTAACTATGAGTATTTTGAAACACATATGACCATGCCTTGGTGAAATCAAACCCAACTATCCAAAATTGAGGAATAACCTTCAACCTTAACCTTTTGACCAATATTATAATATAAATCCAATCAAAGATGGTATGATGACTCATCCACAATAATACAACTCTCCATAAGATATTTAGTAACAAATGCCACTTGGTTATCCAAAAATAAATCATATGAGAGGATAATCTCTATGCCACATAGGATGAAAATATCTACATGACTTGCTTTCCAAGCTATGTCACCTCATGCTCAAAGGATTGCTATGGATAAGGGCATGACAACCAAGCACCTTACTCATCTAACCAACATAAGAGTCACCACCTATGTGTCATGATATTAGAGCTTTCCCAAGCCTATAAATAGAGCCACACCCTTCATCCATTTGCTCATCAAGTACCATGATACATGGGAACAAACACATAGAGCCACTCCATGTGAATTAGCTAGGATCAAGATGGAGAAGCTAGGAGGTGGAGGCATACCACAAGATGCGGAGTTTATCAGATTTCCTGAAGAACAAGCTACAGAAGATTGCAAGGTAGAATTCCTAGGCAAACCATATATTTAGAGGATCATATCATCATCTCTTAAGTAGGACCTTAGGATATTCCAAGACATTGAGAAGTGAGAGAAGTTATAATACTAATCATAGCCATGATCATACAAGAATACTAGAGTAGTACTAATCCTACTTATTCAAGTCAATATTTGATCTTGGAGGTGGGAACCCTATTCCAATAGCAATACCTTAAGGAACTAATTCCATAATCATCACAACTTGGTATTAATTATAAACCCTAAGAATCTAGGATGAGTGTGATGAGAGGAATATTAAAGAGGGATTAGTGAGGAATGAGTGGATCTTGTCTAATGCATGATTATACCTTGTAGATATAAATGATAAGTTAAACCATATGATTAATAGATCTCATGTATCACATAAAATAATAAGTATATCACTAGTAGTTAACCCCAGACCAATCCTCATGCCTTGTATGGAGGAGTAACCCTAGCTAGCCAATAAAACATAATCAAAGCTTATACTTATACCCAATTCGGCTTGTGTATCCCATGGGTAATCCCAAATAAAAACCCTAGACCACATTTGAATCCAAGTACCACTTGGGATCATGAAAAGAACCCCGCCATGCATCATGCCTACTTATATTGCAATTTAATGAAGAGTATGCAAAACCCTAAACCCTTTCACATAGGATCCACCTCACATAAAATGATATGCCCTAACTTGTGTATCATGGAACACAAGTATAATCCAAGCTAGAAGTTGCTAAGCAAGATTACTAATTATAGAGTTTAATTAACCATTTTCTCAAACCTTAGAAACAATCATTCACATAAAATCATGAACCAATCCCATTTCCTTTACCATTTGTTAAACCCTAGCCATAATTAAATAATATGTGAGTAATCACTATGGTTAAGCACTAGAAAAATAGAATATGTTCACCATGCACATGTTCTACATTCCAAATCATTTAAACAGATTTGATTCCTAAATTAATTAGGAATTGAGATGAACATTAGAATTATATTAATTGGAATTTTAACTTGTGCCTCATAAGAACCCCAAATTAATCATTTATAAAATGGTTGTTTATAAACAAAACAATACAGTATGTAACATTATCAAATTGTTTTGATATTAAAATATTTTAGAACCTGCAAAACAAAATAGAAATCAAATTTGAATTCAAAAAACAGAAAAGAAAACAGAAATTTGAAAAAGGAAAGAGAGGGAAACTTACCTGACTTACCTGGACCGCAGCAGCCCAAAGCCCACCACAGCAGCCCAACTGTTAGCCCAGGAGCAGTCCAGCCCACGTCCAAATACCGTTTCACGTGCGTCAAAAATCGTGCGAGAGGAGAAAACACTTCGTCGTCGTCGTCTCCGAGCTCGACAGCGCGGCGGAGCCAGCAGGCCACAATCTCGTCGTCGATAAGCTTGCCCCGGACGTTGCCAGACACTCAGAACCCCGCCCAACCACTCTCGCGTCCGAGCTTATCCGCGGACGAGGAAATCCTTGCCAGCTAGAAGCTTCCAGAGACCGCCACCTCCCGACCATGGACGTCACCGTGTCGAGGCCACATGGCTTCCCTTGGCCTATAAATAGGTGGAGAGCATCGTCGTGCGCGCCTTGTTCATCTCCTCCACTCCATTGCTGCTCAGACACTTTCTATCTCTCTTACGCATCCACTCTCTGTCGCCGGAGTCGAAGACGAAGCCGACGGAGGAGGCCACCCCAGCCTCTGGCGTGTGGTCCAGGAGAAGCGCCTGGACTCAAGGAGCATCTGGGAGGAGCCCAGCATCAAGGGGAGCAAGGAATCAGGGCAATTTCGGCGTTCCCTTCTGCAGCACCTCGTCGGGAAACCTCCAATTGCCGTCGTCTCCGTCAACCATCGCCGGAGCCGACCACACCTTGAGCTTCAGGGTGAGCATACGCGTCTATAGCACCTACTCTCGCTTCCTGGCATCGCCTGTAGCCCTAGTTCGCATGTTGGCCGGAGTAGCACCACCGCAGCACCCATCGCCGGCGACGCTCCGGTGATCCTCTCGCTAAACCATCATCACCATTCGATTCGCCTCGTTGTACTTGTTCAGTAGAGCCTAGCCACGCATCTCGGGAGGCCATAAATCGGCGGCGCCACCATCTACTGACCGCCGGCGTTTAACCGCCGGTGAGGTCAAAGGCCTCGGTCAACTTTGAGCGAGTCCTTTACGGCGTGGCATCCGACGTGTATTTAGGCCCCACTCGTCGGTCTCGTGGCTAGAACTCGTCTCGGTACATTTAGTATTTTCCGAGTTATTTCAAATTCCGATAAATAGCTAAAACTTTGCAAAATCATAGAAAATTCATATTAACTCGAGAAAAATATGAATAATATATCAAAATGCTCAAAAAAATAAACTCTATTCAAATAAAATATAAAACAAAAATGTGTGTCAAAATAAAAATTCACTTATTTTTAACTTTGTTAATTATGCCTTTTCAATTTATTTAAAACACAATTTGAATTAAATAATTAGTGAAGTTTAAAAATTAAATTTTAACTATTCAGTAACTAAGTAAAATGTTAAGATTAATTTTCTTTATCATAATTGCATCCACTTAAATATTAGTGGTATTTCATAAACCCTAATTTGCAAATTACTATCTTCCATTTTCTTTAATTGATAATTAAGTAAGAAAATACTAAAGGCTAATATTGTTTTGGTAATTCAAAACTTGTTTATTTAAACATCTTTAGTTACCAAGTTAAGTATTTTAAAACCTAATAACAATTGTTAAACCCTAATTCTTAACTAAACCCAAATAGTAGTTGCCCTAATTATTAATTCTTGTGAAAGTTAATAAAATGCTAAAACCATTATTAATTTTGTTTCAAAGTAATTAGTGACCACATATCTATTGTCAATTATGATTTTAAGAGTTGTACCATAATTTAGAAACCCTAATTCTAACATAAACATGAACCTTGATCTCATTATTTCATGTGATCACCCTAAATTAGTGCAACCCTAAAACCTAGGGGTTTAGCCCATGTGATCATATCCACTTCACCTTTACATGTAGAACCTTAAAAAACAACCAATAAATGCATGTTCATGATCCACCAACATAAAACCAAGTCACATGAGATTATCATTTCATGTCCCTATTCTTAATTTAAACCTATATGATTCCCTAGTGTCACTTAGGAGCAAACCCTAGCTTGTTAATTAGAGTAGTTCAATTGATCAACACTCCTATATACCACCTCATTAGAATCAACTCCAACCATCAAACCCTAGTAGAACCATAATGATGAACCCTAGTACCAACCTTGTGTAATAATTCACAACACATGCTCATATCCCACTAAACCCTACTTAAGGATCATAAACCACTTAGCTTGGAAACCATTAGTGATTCCTTAGTGAAAAAAATAGGAAGTTATAGTAAACTCTAACCCATAGTATCACCTTGAACCATCCTTTTATATGATGTCTAGGAGAAACCATAGTAATAAACCTGCCAATACTTGCTACATATAGACCCATTCCAACAAAGAAACAACTGGTCTCTAATAGTAAACTTAATTGAATCTAATAGTAAACCCTAGAAAGCCATAGCTCCTATGTATAGTAGTTCATATTCTTATTTAACCTGTTCTTCAAAAGTTATTCTTTTGAAGTACAAATCTCAATCAAACCTTAGAAGTCTTAATTCTTCTTTGAAATACTCATTATTTCTTAATCAACATGTTCTTCAAAAGTTATTCTTTTGAAGTATAATACAAGTAATCATCAACCATGTCCCGTAGAACTTAAAATTGACAACTGCTCTTTACATATTGTTCAATTACAAGTCCTTTATGTGTGTGCTTGTTATGATATCTTATATCACTTGGTTATGATGCTAATATAACCAAACCCTAATAAGAACCTTGTTTGAGAACCATCCTAAAAGTGCAACACACCCTAAGAAATCTTTACAACTTATCAATCCTAAATCATCGAGATTAGGTTACGCTTGGGACGATTGCATCTCATATTATGCATTATAGCATCTTTGCCAATTCTTTAACCATTGTCTTTACCGAACAATGATGGTATTTCAGAATTTGGAGTTCTCACATATCGAAGCTTTTGCCTACATAATCTTGCAGTCAAGAAAGGCAAGTTCATCGCTTGCTCATGTCATTTGATTATTTGTATCAAACTATATGCAAAGTACTATACTTATCACTCATGCATTGAAAAGCAAAGTATTATTTTACAATTATGAATATGACTATGTGGTGGGCAATGGAACCATGGTATGTGTTGATATGGTGGAGGTTCCATTGCATGGGTACTACTCATCTAGGACTAAGTACCAATGCCGTCCAGTGATTCTAGCGCCGTACATATCGCGTTGACCATAAGATCTATAATGGCTCTGGGGAAGTCAGCTGTATCTTTTCCCTTCTGCACGCCAACGGACTGGTAGAGCTGCGGGGTGTTGGAGGCACTGCCGTAGGTTGGGATAGCCTTTTATATCCCCATCCATATGTGATGTTGAGCTCTACGGTCTATGATGGATTGTCCAAAGTACACCGTGAGTAAAGCCGTTTTATCGGGAGAAGTCTACTGGGGGTGTACGGGTGGACAAAAGGGTGGGTTTGCAGTCACGGAGAAGGCGGTGTGGACTTGGATCTTACACCTGGCCTCACACCAAGAAAGTGTGGACGGGAAAGAATTCGCCTGGTTGGCAACAAGGATAAGGTCTCTTATGGGAAAAGTAACGCACCTCTGCAGAGTGTATCAAATTGTGGCTGTCACTCCCTGTTCCGGGAAGGGAACTACGAACGCGGCAGGAAAGGAACTCCACGAAGTTCTCGTCAACCTGTGAAGACTGACGGGCATAGTTTTCAGAATAAAATAAACCTTTTGAAGAAATGTTTATGAAAACTTGCATTGGCCTATGACTTTCTGGTCTATGGCTGTAGCTAGTGCATGATACACCTATTTCCTAATATGAACTTGCTGAGTACGCTCGTACTCATTCCCTCCCATTTGAACCCCCTTCTTAGATAAAGGCACCGAAGAAGAAACTACCATGGAACTCGAAGACAAAGGAGTCAACTGCAACAAGACGAAGAATCCAATCAAAGAAGTCAATGGAGTCAACTTCTGCATCAGCTAGAGTGGAAACTTAGACTAGTAATAGAAGGGAATTTTTCCCTAATCCTAGCACCTAAGTAGCTAGATTTCTATAGCAATCCAAGTAGCTCTTGAACTTGAGTTAGCAATAAGATAGACTACGAGTCGTTCTTCTGGAGCTTTATTTGAAGTTTTACCTCACTGTAAAGTAGGAGGTTGTGTTGATCTTATGTAAACAACTCGTGTGTACTTCTATAGACATACCTTGGACTCGCATATGTTTCTGTTGTACCACTCGGAGGGATGTAATATGAGTGGAACGGTATTTCACTTGTGTTATGTCAACGACTTGTGTACTACACCATGCAGTGGTACGTTGGGTCACCGCACCACCACTATCTCCATTGGTAAAGGGGAGATTGCACCTTTTTGGGACTCCTCGTGGCTCAACAGAAAAAAGCCCAAAAATATTGCCCCGCTCATATATGAGGCCTCCACGAGGAAGAAATGGAAAGTCGAGCATGCACTCACCAATAATGCTTGGATTGCCAAAATAAAAATGGACACCAACTTGACCGTCCATCACATTCATGAGTACATCCTGGTTTGGGTGCAATTAAATGTCTTTCAACTTATTGAGGGCCCTCAAGACTCCATCACTTGGAACCTCACTTCGAATGGGGAGTACACGACGACCTCCGCTTACAAGGCGCAATTCTTTGGAGCCACATTAACAAATATGAACAAGATGGTGTGGAAGGTTTGGGCCCCTCCAAAGGTCAAGTTCTTCGCTTGGTTGGCCATCCGCAATAGAATTTGGACGGCGGATCATCTTGAGAGAAGGGGTTGGGACAATTGTGGGCTTTGCCTGCTTTGCATGCAAACTCAAGAGATGGCGGCACATCTCTTCTCTCAATGCCGCTATACCAAGAGGCTTTGGGATATAGTTAAGAGTTGGCTTGGAATCCCCTCCATCCGCACTCATGAGTGGGGGGAGATGTGTCCTTTCGGGAGTGGTGGAAGATGATGTTGTGCAATGCAATGGAGAACCGGAAAGCCATATCTTCCATAACCATGCTTGTCACTTGGACAATATGGAAGGAGCGCAATGCGAGAATTTTCAACAATAAGTCCGCGCCCCCAACCACCTTACTTCAAATCATTAAGGATGAGGCTGAACTTTGAAGCGCCGCGGGTGCGAAGCATTTGAGTTTTGTAATATCAGGAGAGTAATCTTTTAGGAACTTATGTTATTCTTTTTATTTTGTCTTGTCAAGACTCTCCTACTTATTTAATGAATGGGGTCAAATCTTTTGCCCCCCTTTTTCAAAAAAAATCTTTCACAAGTGTTTTTCTTTTATTTTGTGGAGTGTCATTTCTTTGCAGGGTGTTTTTCTAAGACACTCGGTGAAGAGCTTCTTTGCCGAGTGCCCAATGAAAGGCGCTTGACAAATATCCTCGCACTCAACAACAACAAAAAGGCTGATTCTGGTAGTAAGTTGTTATAATATTGGAAGCATTATGTTGAATTCTGGTTGACAAACTGGCACTTGTATGCTTGCTGGAGTGGTCATTGCACTTGCTATCGAAAAGATGTTGTGAATATCCCATACAAGATGATCTTATTTGATAAGGGTTTTTCCGACAACTCAGTTTAAATTGTTCTTATGATTAATTGTAGAATATCAAGGTCTTGCACTGCTACTCAAGTTATGCTTACTGTTGATATTCCCTTGATCACATTATGTTGATGAGGTCGACAACTCTATTTCTCGGGAGCAGACAGTATATATGCAGGGGTTAGCGTGTTCAGCAT
This sequence comes from Lolium rigidum, assembly GCF_022539505.1. Taxonomy (NCBI): domain Eukaryota; kingdom Viridiplantae; phylum Streptophyta; class Magnoliopsida; order Poales; family Poaceae; genus Lolium; species Lolium rigidum. The sequence continues at coordinate 243,003,786 of NC_061513.1, forward strand.
GTACCCTGAAAAGCTAGCGTGCATAGCAGCGGCAATAGCAACACCGCCGTCCATAATGCAATGATGAATGCAAGATCCAGTACGGCAATACTCCACTTGTTATTAGAAATCACGTCGCACCTTACATAGCGGGACGAGACAAATCGAACCAGAGCTAGCGTGGCGATCCTCAGCCCAGTCCACAGGCGAGAATCAAACCACTCCGGCTAGTTTCAGTATAACAAGTAGTAGTGGGAAGCAAAACAAGCAAATATAGATGCGTCGGCTGATGATCCTTTCAGCCTCCAGTCATATATAAGAGTAGATCGGGGTTGGCGGGCTGCCTAGTTGCCGCCGTGGCCGGCGGCGTCCTTGACGGCCTCCGCGGCTCCCCCGGCGGCCTCGGTGACGCTGTGAGCGACCAGCTGCGCCTGGCCGCCGACCTCCTCGAGCACGCCGCCGGCCTGGTTGGCGCCCGCACCCGCGGCGTCGTGGGCAGCGCCCGCCGCGCCGTGCGCGGTGCCCGCGGCGTCGTGGGCCACATGGCCGGTCGTGTCCTGCCAATCGGGCATCCAGGTTATAGTAATAAGCTAACTACACACGCTTGCACGGCCTGAGCAGGAAGCACGTCGCCGGCCGGCCAACTGACGTACCTGGGCGTGGCCAACCGCCGCGCCGGCCTGGTGGCTCACGTGCTCGGCCATTGCTGAAGGTGGATTCGGTCGAGGATGCTTGCCCAAATGGTTGCTGGTTTAGCTTGTGATGGATGCGCCGGCTGCTGTGATCAGGGAGAGGGACGCTCCCGCCAATTTATAGGCGTGGCTCATGGTCGCTCGCAACTTGCGGTTTGCCTTGGCGAACGTGCGGACGTGGATAATCTGGACCAAAAGTGTCGTGCGCGCCTCTGTCGGAAGCGGCGGCGTGTTCGGTCACAGCGCGGTTCCCTCGCGCCGCGGACGCCCGGAGTTGACGCGCCACCTCTCTTCTCCGGCCGGCGCTTTCGCGGATAGGCGAAGATGTGTTTTTTGAGCATGCGAAAGGTGCATAATTTGTCGTCCTCTCGTAGTTCGGGTGCAAGAAAACCAGGCTAGGCTAACTGGATATGGCATTATATTAGTGTATTAAAAGAGTAAGCACTGATTTTTAGGACAAATCCGTCGTAGTCTAGGTGGTTAGGATACTCGGCTCTCACCCGAGAGACCCGGGTTCAAGTCCCGGCGACGGAAATCTTTTTTGCCCGTTTTATTTCTCAGCTGAAAAGCATCATCTCATTGTCACAAAAATTATCTAGTATGAAACATTAACACGTGCTTATCTAGATTATTTGTTTATGCACTATCTAGCTCAGTTGGCATCAAGATTGATGACTGCGTCATGGCTATTTTTAAAATAATATGATTTTTTATTCAATACCAGCATGATTTTTTAAAATAATATGATTTTTAAAATAATATGATTTTTTATTCAATACCACAAATGATACGTAAATCTGAGAAATCACGAAAATAATATCCTAATAGTAGTACGAATGCACGTAACTGAAAAAAGAAGAAAAAAAATCCGCTATAGTCTCGAGTCCTTCAAACACCAGCATGATAACACTGAAGTTCAAGTTCTCCAAAACTGACGCTTCGAAGATGGAAACAAAAGAAAAAAAGTAGAGTAGGCGTATTAGCCGAGGTAAGTAGTCATTAGCGAAGAACTGGTAGATCATGCAACATATTAGACGTGGAAGGGAAACCCGTCAAAGTGGTCATTCTTGCAAAAACCTTGAAATGAAGCTGGTGAAAACTGCAGTTTTCTCTGTTTATTGCCTAGCCATAGCAACCATTTTTTTTCAAAATGGGGTTCATCCCGGCCTCTGCATCGGTTGATGCACACTGCATTTTATTAAAGCCTGAATATTCAAAGTTTACAAATCATGGATTAACGAGGATCGATACAAAAATCAACCACCGAAAAATAAGAAGTGTGCTAAATAATCTAGGCATCTTCTAATCTCTTAATCACCAAAACTGAATCCAGTGAACCCTAGTGTGAATAACCTGCTCAGCCATAGCAACCAATGACGGAACGCAGATTCCATGCTCCCGAGCTCCAGTGCTCCTGGTTAGTTCAAAAAATTCAAAACCATATCTGTGAGTCTTAAAAAAATTGAAAAAAAATATTCGGATGTAGTTCATGAATTATCCCACAAACGTGTAAAATATCAATTCCAAATACTTTGTATTCTGAGCTGTAAAAAAATAACAAAAATGTAGATATGTAGAAGTATGTTTCAAATCCCCAAATTTTATCAGATTTGCCATTTTTGTGTAGCCCACAATACAAAGAATTTCAAGTCACGATTTTACATGCTTGTGGGATACAACACTAACTATGTGCAGAATTATTTTCAGATTTTTTTAAAACTTGTAAACCATGATTTTAAATTTATTTAAACGACGAGATCACTGGTGCTCAGGAGCAAATGATACTTTCCGCCAATGACGTCGTATTTGTTTGCTCTGGCCCAACAAGCAAAAAAGAAATCGCAGCCAGCGCGGCACGTTGCTTAAAGACTAAGATCATGTAGTAGTAGTAGTTCCGCTCAAAAAAAAAATATGTAGTAGTAGTAGCTTTTTTCAAGATAAAGATCTTGTAGCTTTACCCAAAGGTGGAAATAACAATAAACGAAACAACGAAGTGTGCCGATGAAGCTGCGGGAGCAAGGAGAAAAGAGATGAAAAATCGCCTATTTTAGGCTGCTGGTCACCTGCCGGCGCAACAGAACCTGATAAACTCACCTTCGCACACTGGCCGAGATCACAACCGCGTGAGCGTCGCGAACGGTCAAGATTCGTCCGTCGACCTCCGTGGCCGTTTCACACCGCCAGAAAATCACTCACATGGCGGTAACGTACAATCAGCTCAGTTCTCATCTAGTAGAAGAGAAGTCTCCAAAGTCGAAAAGCTCCTCTCCACTGAGCAAGCTCACTCCCCCACTCGCCACCCTTTCCGCCCGGGCACCCCCACGCACATGCCACCCAACAGCATTATTATCGTGTTCTCGCGTTGTCGTGCCGAGGTAAAGCGGCGCAAGAGAACAAGAGAGTAGAGAGCGAGCGACACGAGCGCATCCGAGCGAGTAGGATGCGGCAGCAACCACTTCCGCTCCCACCGCGCATGCGGGCGCCGACAGATCGCGAGCCCGCGGCCGCGGCCGGCGACGGCACGGCCAGGCCGCCGGAGCGCCGGCAGCAGCAGCTGGGGCAGGGCAGGAGGCCCTACCGCGCGGCAGAGGGCGACGAGGCTCCCGTCCCCGTCAGGACCAGGCCGCCGGAGCCTGAGCCGCAGCCGCCCAGGCCTCGGCCGGCCACGAACCACGCCGCCGAGGCCCGCGCGGCACTCCTCGCCGACGTGGCCAGGCCACCGGCGCAGACGCACGGAGCGCCGCAGGGCCGCGCGACTCGGGAGGCTCCCGCCGACCCCGCAGTGGCCAGGCCGCCGGAGCGCCCCGCGACTCCGGAAGCTCCCGCCGCCGCCGTGGCCAGCCCGCCGGGGCAGCAGTACGGCGCGCGGGAGGGCCGCGCAGCTCGCGAGGCTCCCGTCGCCACCGTGGCCAGACCACCGGGGCACCCCAACGGTGTTCCAGAGGGCCGCGCCGCTCAGGAAGTGACCAAGCCACCCGGGCAGGCCAACGGGGTTCCAGAGGGTCGCGCCCCGACCGTGGCTAGGCCGCCAGAACCGCAGCCAAACCCCTACTACGTGCCGGAGGGCCGCGGCGCAGCTCCCGTCGCGACCACCGACAGGCCGCCGTCGCCTCCCACCTGGCCGTACCCGTACTACTACGAGCCGGAGCGGCCCCGACGACGTCGCCGCGCCTCCCCACTAACATCCTGCCTCCTAGCCGCGGTCTTCCTCCTGCTGGCCGGCGGCGGGGCCGCCGCCGCGCTGTTCCTCCTCTTCCGCCCGCGGCCTCCGGACATCGCGGTGTCGGCGGTGCGGCTGCCGTCCTTCGCGGCGGCCAACGGCACCGTCGCCTTCACCTTCGAGCAGCTGGCCACGGTGCGCAACCCCAACCGCGCGCCGCTCGCGCACTTCGACAGCTCGCTGCGCATCGCCTACGCCGGCGGGGAGATCGGCTCCATCTACATCCCCGCGGGCCTCATCGACAGCGGCAGCACCAAGCACCTCACCGCCAGCTTCGCCGTCCAGGCCTTCCCCGCGGCCACGCCGCCGCCAACGCCGCTGCAGATGGCCGCGCAGCAGCCGGCAGCCGCCGCCGTCGTCATGGAGGTGGACTCGCTGCTGGTCGTCAAGGGGAGGGTCAAGATGCTAGGGGTGCTCACGCACCGGGTGCAGGCATCCAAGATGTGCCGCGTCGGAGTCTCGCCCATGGACGGCAGGGTGCTTGGCTTCCGCTGCTGATTCCCTACTGCTTGCTAGTTCTAGAGATTTGAGAGGTTTGGATTCAACTGTAAGAAATCAGGTCAGAATTTTACAGCAGACGAGGCAATCTCGACTACTAGAATTGTGTGAAATGCCAGGGCCAAAACGTTCATCAACCGAACAAATTGGAAATGTGGGAATGAAATGGCTTGTTTCTCCAGCAGCAGTCTGAACATATTTCATCGCGTTTGCAAACGTTCCAAAAACATGCCCACTTACAACCGTACAAATACTAGCCGATCATGGCAAAAAGAAACATTTACCATTTCAGCCTGAAATCTTTAAATGGCAAAAAGAAACATTTACCATTTCCAAGATCGAAAAGCCAACTCTACACATCTATTTAGTTAATGGAATGTGCGGCTCCAAGAATTCATGGAACTCATCCATCAGGATAAGGCTCTATTACTACTACACAACGCATTTAGGTTTGCAGTTCGGTACTCTTGTTTGAGAGGAATATGCAGCTAAAGTGTACTCTCGCTTGAATAGGCAGATGCGGGATAAGCTGTAGAAGCGACTGTTGAGCTGGAATCGATTATACGGTGCATCGGGATCTTGAGAAGTCTTCATCTTGTAATGGAGGATGTCCGAGCGTCACCAGGTCACCATATCTTGTTCTTGACCCAAAAGAGCATCACTACTATCCCAATCACAATGGCAACAGGGGCATACTTCCGAATCAAGGCCTGAAAACACCAAGAGGCAATGCTGTCAGATTAATAAGAAAAAGGACAGCAGCTAACGGTGACTAGTTATCGAGCAGAATGCTCGATGAACACTCACAACCAACATTTTTTTTTGACTAGTTTGTAAATTACATGGGTAAAGTGGTGTCGATCAGATGGCAGGGCTTGGCGCCCTTCGGTAGGTTGTTCAATACAGAGAGATAGTTGGGAGCTGTATCCCATATGATAATTTATTCTTCTAGCCTATCGTTTTATGTGTGGTGGTTCTCTTGAAACCAGTGTAAACTGTTATTTTTTATGGAATGAAATGATAACCAGCTATCTTGCACATTCTCAGAAGTGGTATACATCAGGTAGCCGTTATACTGCAATCAACTCAACCAGACAAGATAAAACCAGTAGTATTAACAACAGAGACGGTATAGTATGGCATGCAAGATTGCCATGCCAATCCTATGATTGCAGAAACTTACTGGAATTTGTATGGTTACCAAATAGAAGAGGAAAACATATTAAGAATTAATTAGAAGGTTGTTGCAGATCACAACGGGACCTAGTTAGGTTTGACTGCACGGCTTTTATTTGTTTATACTAAGAATTACAACACATGAAATTTGCAGGAAGTGACCAATCGAACTAAAACAGGAAGTATGAAGCGAAGTTTGTGGCTACTCAACTGTGTTGAGCAGCACACATTTTATAAGCTGTTTTAGACAAAGAGCCACGGAAATAAATAAAAAGTTGGCAACCAAAAGGAAAAATAAGCAAAAGTTGGTTAGGCAAATGGAATTTATCATAATCCACTGTAATGTCAAACGCAGCCTACATCTAACTATGGAATCTTGAACTAGTAAGTTTGAGTAAAAAGATGGCACCATGATACTACGAACCAAATAAATAGATTTACCTCAAGATTACTTTCATTTAACATAAGAAACAAAAAAGATGAAAGCACTACTGTGAACAAAAGAGAGCCATACTTATCTCGTGTCCAGTACAGATTTATCATTTGTTTTAGTACTAGTACTAAGCTTAACTGCTTGGATACATATATACTGGAGCAGAAAGTGAAGTTACATGAAGGATACCTGGCGATTGAGATCCTTTGCCTTGTCTGCATACATTCTGGTATCAGAGATCAACCTACTAGACATTTCACTCACCTCTGCAAAGGACAAATAGAAACTTGTTTTTGAGCAACAGTCTTAATTGACATGGCTGAGGGTTATGAATATGTAATGATACGGTAGAAGGACCATGACAAGTGCTGCTAAAAAGGAAGCGTCCACAGCAAAAAAGTCGAAAATACGAAAATGCAGTGTCCAAAAGTAAATTGCACAAAAGTCTTTGCAAGTATTCTCGAAATATAGGACTAGAAAGAAAACATAGCATTAAGGCAGTCATAATAACTAGTACTACAGTTAAGGGGTTCCAAAAGAAGCATGTGTAATGAAATATGGAAGAGTAAAAGGTCCTATTGATGAAAGGCATATACCAAAATTATACTATAGCCCAACAGAAAATTCACATCCATTGAAACCAAATTAGTTTCTGAACATAACAGACACCCTACTCACTGATGCCTTTTGGGGTACACACTTACAGATATGTTCCAAATATATCTAAATATGCACAGAAATCATTCAAGTGTCTATAAATCGAGAAAAATATATTAAGCAACAATACAACGTAATGAACATACGATGACAGTGTGGAACTCACGATCTAGTTTTTCACCCACACCAAGAACTTCTTGAACATTGCGAGTCATAATCTGGTGCACCTCGTAGAGCTCATCATTCAACCTGGCAAGGTTCCTTTGGGTTCTGGTATCCAAATACAGCTTCCTGGTTTTCTGTATGAACGTGTCTAAACATAGACATGTATAAGCTATCAAGTACTAGCTATTAAGAAAATGAGCAGGAAGAATCTTCATATAAGATCCACAAAACCGTACCAAATTTGATGAAAGCATATGGCCTTGCAGCAGTTTCAATTTGGCTGCCATTGACTCTCTCAAATTCATTCTTTAGATCCTCTAAATACTGGAATGCAAGTTTCTTTGGATAAGAACGGTCGCACATTGTCAAATAGCATACACGGCTCTCAATGATGTAACTGTTTTGTTGAATCAAGGTGCAACAAGAGAGGTACAATAATTTCACCAAGAAAACAAGTTACAACTACAGATGAGGATTTCCTTCTCAATATACAGTATTAGCAACGTCTTACTACATGCAATAAACACACGAATGCATCATGAAGACAGAGTGCACTGCAAGAGGTGTTGTAGATGTAAAAGCGAGGGCAGTCCAACAAAGTGTTCAGGATTCAAGTCACCAAATTTTTTACTCACATAAGCAGTAGAAGTATGTTACCAATGCCTATGAAAGGCTCGGGCAGATCAGAATAAGCAGGTTCTGACAGCTCTACTACTTAGAGCTGGTGCTTCTCACACACGTATAGTGGACACACACTGAACTCAAAGATAGAACTGGATGACACAAGTATTTTGGAGCAGCTCAAAGTTGCTGCGTTTTCTCTCTACTACTTGGTATTGAACTGATACAATGGGGTGGGCTATTTATACTACTAGTGAGCTACACAAACCAGCTCACGTACTACACTTCTGGTGTGAACACTTGACTAGTGGAAGCTGAGAATGTCAAGCCGACTTATCCCTGCAGGTTTCAGGTTTATCTTCTGCAGCTTATCACCTTCTAGCCTTGTCAGGTTATCTCCTGCAACTCTGATTTGCCTCTTGCCCACTTGCCCTACTTGCTGATCCTAGTCATGCAAGGATTCTGTTCACACAGAGCAAACTACTACTACTAGTAGATGCACGTACAGGTGCATGCCTTATTTGTGGCTAAGCAAACTTGCTACTACTACTCTACTAGCAACTGATTAAACAACAATTCTCCCCCTAATCTAGTTGCGGTAGAGGTTGATGACGCGAATTCTTTCTCGCATATTTTGAAACTGAACACGACCAAGTGCCTTGGTCAGAATATCTGCGAGTTGGTCTTCTGTGCCGATGTACTCGACCGTGACAGTTCCATCCTCAATGCAGTCCCTGATGTAGTGGTACCGCGTGTCGATGTGCTTGCTACGGTCATGGTACACTGGATTCAGCACAGTTGGATCGCAGACTTATTGTCGACGAGCAGATCAGCAACGAGAGGAGCAGATCCCAGCAAGTCGCCGAGCAAACGGCCGAGCCAAACACCTTGACATGCCGTCGTCGCAGCTGCGATGTACTCAGATTCGCAGGACGACAATGCCACCACCCTTTGCTTCTGGCTCTGCCATGACACTAGAGCAATTTCCGAAGAAGAAGAGTGTACCTGTAGTACTCTTCCTCGTCATCGATATCACCGGCGTGATCTGCATCGTCGTCAGCCGATCAGGTGTGCACCTTCGGCGCGGAGGAGAACGGAACAGCCGGTGTCGATCGTCCCCGCAATGTAGCGGAGTAGGTGCTTCACAGCACTCGGGTGCTCCGTGGTGGGCGCTTCCATGAAGCGGCTCACCATGCCAACGGCGAAGGCTGATGTCCGGCCTCGTGTGCACGAGGTAGCGCGAGCGCCGACAATCGCTGCGGTACGGCGTGACGTCGGCCGGAGGATTCGTGCTCCTCTTCGAGAGCTTCAGCCTTGGCTCCATCGGCACATGAGCTGCGTTGCGGTCAGCCATGCCCGCCTTTTCGAGCACCTTCGGCTGCGAGGCGCTCCGCTCGACGTGATGTGGCCGGGAGCCCGACATACCTCGATGCCCGGGTATAGAGTGAGCAAGCCCGGGTCACTCATCTTGAGCCTGGCTGCACATCTGCCGCTGAAGCTTGAGATTGCAGTGGTGCTCCCTCCTGTGACGACGAGATCGTCGACATAGACTCCAAGCAGAAGTCGTGAGTTACCCTCTCCACGGGTGTACACGGCATGCTCCGAAGCACTCCGCACGAAACCGAGTGACACCAGCACGGCATGGAGCTTGGTGTTCCATGCGCGCGGGGCTCGACGGAGACCGTAGAGTGCCTTGTGGAGGCGCATCACCTTGCTCGAGTTGTTGCCGTCGACGAATCCTGGCGGCTGAGTCACATACACTTCCTCCCCCAAGTCACCGTTGAGGAATGCTGTCTTCACGTCCATGTGGTGGACCTCCCACTTGAATTGGGCAGCGACAGCGATCAGGAGCCTGACAGAGTCCAGTCGCGCAACAGGGGCAAAGACTTCATCGAAGTCAATCCCTGGCCGCTGGACGTATCCCTTCGCGACGAGCCTGGCCTTGTGCTTGAGGACGTGACCATCGGCGTCACGCTTGAGCTTGAAGATCCACTTCAATCCGATGGGCTTGTGACCTGGCGGCAGATCAGCAAGCGACCATGTCTGGTTCTCCTCGATTGACTGGAGCTCATCGACCATGGCGAGCCGCCAATCTTCGTCTCCTTCGGCCTCGGCGGCGTCGGCGGCTCGCTTTGTGGGAGTGAGGAGGAGGCGCTCCGCTCGCCCTGGATTCTCCTCATCTGGGTTGAGGAAGTCTCGAATGCTGCGGTAGCGAGCGAGGCTTGGGTCAACGCCGGCATCCAGATTCTCGATGCCTCCATCTGCTGGTGGAGAGACGAAACGCACGGGTTGGCCTGATGGCGCAGAGATGGGCCGACCCACCAATGGCGGCCCAGTCGGAGTCGATGCTGCCTGTGGTGACGGCGAAGGAGAGCTTGATAGAGGTGCTACTTCAGCTGGTTTCTCCGGCGGTGCTGCCGTTGGTTGCGACATTGTCCAACTCTCCACAGCGAGAGTGGCAGCGCCGTCGTTGTGCTCTCCCCAATCCCAGCTCGCGGCCTCATCAAAGATGACGTCGCGGGAGACATGGAGGCACTTCTTCTCCGGGTCATACAGGCGATACGCCTTGCTTCCTTCCTCATACCCAAGCATCACCATCGGGTGGCTGCGGTCATCGAGCTTCTTCAAGCCTGGTTTCGTCTCCTTCGCGTATGCCTTGCAGCCGAACACGCGAAGAAAGTGAACACTAGGTTTTCTGCCATACCAGGCTTCAAATGGTGTCTTCCCTTCCAGGCTCCGTGTCAAGGATCTGTTCAGGACGAACACCGCTGTTGCCGCCGCTTCTCCCCAGAACTTAGGCCGGGACGGATTTTGCCTTGAGCATGCTCCGGACGGCGCCGACGATCGTCCGGTTCCGCCGTTCCACTACCCCGATTCTGTTGTGGAGAATAGGGGGCAGTGAGGTGATGCTGGACGCCATGCTCTGCGCACCAATCGGCGAACTCGTTCGCCGTGAACTCGCCACCCCGATCAGTGCGGAGCACGCGCAGAGGACGCTGCGTCTCCTTTTCTGTCTCGGTCTGGAAACGCCGAATTGCCGCAGCTGCCTCATCCTTTGACCTGAGCAGGTACAACCACATGTACCGGCTATTGTCGTCGACGAGCAAGAGGAAGTACTTCTTCCCTCCCGGTGTAGGCTGGCGAGATTGGACCGCACGAGTCACCGTGCACGAGCTCAAGAGGCTTCGTGGCGCGGTACTTGGTTGCTCGCGGGAAATGGGGAGCGCCGGTGCTTCCCGCAATGCGAGCTTCGCAAAGCTGCTCGGCGTGGCTGATGGTGGGGAGACCGCGCACTACTCCCTTCCTCGACATCTTCTCGAGGCTATCGAAGCTCTGATGGACGAAGCGTGAGTGCCAGCGCCACGCGTCGTCGTTGGCGTGCGCCGCCAGACACACTGGCCGCACGATTTGGAGCTGCGCCACGTAGAGTCTGTTCGTCGTCCTTGGCACCTTGGCGATTAGGACCTTGGCACGATCGCGAACCTCCATGTAGCCGTGCTCGACATGGGTGGGGTACCCGAGCTCGTCTAGCTGCCCAATGCGGCGATGTTCGACTTGAGCCGTGGGATCCGGTACACGCCGGCCAGCTCGTGATGTCGCTCGTTGTTGATGACGAAGAGGACGGTTCCGCGGCCGCGGATGTCGACGACCGATCCATCACCGAGCGCACCTTGCCGGAGACGGTCTCGTCCGGCTCGGCGAAGACGCTGTCGTCGCCGGTCATGTGGTTCGACGCTCCCGTGTCGAGGTACCATCGCTGCATCGGTGTCATGCGCCGTGCGCTCGAACACAACGCGGGCGCGCTCCTCGTTGAGATACACCTGCTCCCCGTAGGCGGTGCGGGTGGATCGAGTCAATGTCGAGGAGGCCGCACCGGCGGTGCGGGAGAAGCGAGCTCGACGACGGTGGCCATGTGCAGCTCCGGTCCGCTTTTCCGCCATTCTCGTCCTGGATCGGGTGTGCCGCCGCAGCGGCTTCGTCCCGCTGCTTCTTGCGGCGGTCCACGCTTCCGGTGCCCCTTCTTGCCACAATAGTGACAGTTTACACGGTCGGCGTTGCCGCTGGAGCCTTGCGATAGCGAGGACTTGGGCGGCGGCTTGCCACCTTTTTGTCCACCGCCACCGTTCCTGCCAGAGTCGCCGCCCCGCTGCTGCCTCCTTCTGTCCTCCCACTGCTTCTCTGTTAGCAGCAGGTTGCCGCCGGAGGCAGTGTTGCCCTGCTCAGGGTTCAGGCGATCCTCGACGGCCCGAAGGTGTCCGACAACCTCCTCCACGGTGAGTGTGGCCGGGTTCATCATCGTCTCCATCGAGAAAGCGATCTGCACAAACTGATTAGGGACGACAGAGAGGAATTTCCTTACTATCTTCTCATCATCGCAGGTATCCCCGAGGGAGCGCATGGTGGCGGCGAGGTTCGTGATGCGCAACCCGAACTCGTCGATGCGCTCACCATTCTTGAAGGCGATCGTCTCGAATTCCGTCCGGAGCCGCCGCACGCGTGAATCGCGCACACGATCGTTGCCCTGGTGCTGCACCTTGATCGCCTCCCAGGCCGCCTTGGCACTCCCCTTCCCGATCAGCATCGGATGCATCTCGGGTGGAGTGGAGCGGAGCAGTGCCGCCAAGGCTTGCTTGTCCTCTCGCCGAGAGACTGCGGCGTCCTCGATCGCGTCCCAGAGCGATGCCGCCTGCAGGTTCACCTCCATCACCATGGCCCAGTTGGTGTAGTCTCCGCGCTTGAGCATCGGGAAGACGAGGCTCGTACCGCCGCCTCCGCCGCTAGTCATCTCGCGGATCACCTCCCGCTGTACCACGACCTCGCCCCCGCCGTGTCGCACCTGCTCCGTCCCCGACTTGGCGATCGCCGTCGCTCGTTTGTCGGAGGAGGGGTTGCGGACGCACGCCGCTGCTGGAGAGGTGGTGGTGCCGACATCTCCCGAGGTTGCTCGATACCAATTGACAGCTCTACTACTTAGAGCTGGTGCTTCTCACACACGTATAGTGGACACACACTGAACTCAAAGATAGAACTGGATGACACAAGTATTTTGGAGCAGCTCAAAGTTGCTGCGTTTTCTCTCTACTACTTGGTATTGAGCTGATACAATGGGGTGGGCTATTTATACTACTAGTGAGCTACACAAACCAGCTCACGTACTACACTTCGGTGTGAACACTTGACTAGTGGAAGCTGAGAATGTCAAGCCGACTTATCCCTGCAGGTTTCAGGTTTATCTTCTGCAGCTTATCACCTTCTAGCCTTGTCGGGTTATCTCCTGCAACTCTGATTTGCCTCTTGCCCACTTGCCCTACTTGCTGATCCTAGTCATGCAAGGATTCTGTTCACACAGAGCAAACTACTACTACTAGTAGATGCACGTACAGGTGCATGCCTTATTTGTGGCTAAGCAAACTTGCTACTACTACTCTACTAGCAACTGATTAAACAACAGGTTCTATATAAACAAAAACGCTAACAAAAACAGTGTATTATGCCATAAAGCATACAGAAATTTAAATTTGTGGCCTAGAATTTTACAATGGTACAAATAAAGCAACTACTGAAGCTAGTTATCTAATTAAGCTGCACAAGTTGCATGATTCTATTCCTCTTTGGCACAGAAAATTGACATAAGCTTACAGGAGAGACTTCAGCTACTAATAAGGCAACTACTGAAGCTAGTTATCTAATTAAGCTGCACAAGTTGCATGGTTCTATTCCTCTTTGGCACAGAAAATTGACAGAAGCTTGCGGAAGAGACTTCAGCTACTAATAAAGCAACTACTGAAGCTAGTTATCTAATTAAGCTGCACAAGTTGCATGATTCTATTCCTCTCTGGCACAGAAAACTTTGACAAAAAAATCATGGATAGATCACATTTTCTCCAAAAGAGGAACAAAACCAAAATGCTGCAGGTAGCGTACAGGTCAAGGATACTGGAAAAGGTATGGTCCAGTCTCAATTGACAGCCTTGATGAATCATGATGCCCTTTTGATAAGTTTTTGAACAACAGTTTTGCTTGCTGCTTGTAGAAGTCGGCATCCCTCAGATCTCGACCATCATCCAACCCCTCAGCCAATGGAAGGCCATCAGTGATACGGGCTATCATTGTCAGCTTCACCATTTTGAAAAGATGACAAGAAACAAACTAGCATATCTAATGTAAAAGTGCGACCTGCACAGAAAAGCAGAGGAAAGCAGTAAATACTTGAGACATGTTGCACCATCAACAGCTAGTACAGATTTCTAATGTCCACTTCAACACAATGAATCATACTTATCTGATGACGAATATATTCCAAACAGTAAAAGCTTAAATCTAAATCAACAGGGGATGTCAAGCATATCCTCCAAACCCAATTGCAAACAAATAATAAGACGGGGTCACAACTTATAAGTTATAACAAAGCTAACCCAACTTCCCAAAGAGCAACAGAACACTATTATAATGCTCCAAGCTTCAGAGGTAATCCCCTAAATAGCAACAGGAGGTCAAACAAACTCTACAAACAGGATGAAAGCATCTGAAGCTTTGCATCCTTCGAACAGCATCCTCCATCTTACATACATATGTTAACTTCCTATGTCAAACAAGGGTAGTAGTATTATTTGTGTCAAAAATAAAAGAAAAGGGTAAATGCACCAATCGAATTGTTAAACTTGATAAGAACACCAAGCAAAGGAAATATAAGGGCTAATAACTTTAGCAAGATAACTAATACCAAGATTAGGATGAACTCTAACAGATACAAGTCCAAGTCAGGGTAACAGCAAGATGAATAGATTAGGATGAACAGCAAGCAAAGGAAATGGATCAGACTAACAGGTCACATGAGTCTATATCAGCATGTATTTATAACGAATGGGCAAATTGCTTCCTAATCAAGATTAATATCAGAAAACTGGGTCTCCAATGTTACAAGCCTCTGAACATCATTAACACTACAAAAATTGGTAGGGATCAGCACAAAATATTCATGCCGCTCAGGTATTTACTGTATCAGCTTTCAGATACTATGGTCATGACAGGGCAACTTCAGCGTGAGATGAACGCACATCAATGCTGGTGGCAGAAGGCATCCCAAACGAACTCCCCAGAGCATTTGCAGCAAGCTGTACCCGAAGGCATGGATTAACCATGAGTCCAACTGCAGCTACCGTAACAAATTTCGGTCCTCAAGTCTCAGCGCACAGATGAGTAGCACCCAGGCGCTTACCAGTCCACCGGCATTGGGCCATTGGTTGAGTGAGCAAACTACCTAACAGCGTTCGCGTGGAATGTCGTGGAAACAACATGCATCCCTCCCTCCCTCCGCAACCAGTCCACCCATCGGTCCCAGACCCTCACGGATCCGCTAAATCACGCAACGACCGCCCCCCGTCCCCCGCCAAAACCCTAGCAGCGACCTCCGATCGATCCCAAACCCTCGACAAACCCAAACGACAGCGAGGAAGGGGATCCTTTCGCGACCCACCGGTGACGGGCTAGATCCGCGTGCGGACGCGGCGGCGGATGCTGGGCACGGCGGGCCGGCGGAGGCATGGGAATGGGAATGGGGGAGGGGATCGTGCTTACCATCTCGCGGCGGACGAGCTCACGCTTCGCTTCGTGTCGCCGAGGCGGGTTCGCGTAGTGAGAGGGGCAGAAGAGAAGAAGGGAGGCGATTTTGCAGAGGCAGAAAGCGCAGAGGAGGTGGCCGTGATGGGGTCCGACCCAGGGAGGGGGGGCAACACCGCGAGCTCGGTTCGGTTCGAGCGTACGATCGTAAAGCGAAATGGACTCGGAATTATCGTGCTGGTTTGCCCGTTCATTTTGCTTTTTTTTTAATCTTCTCATTTGGACTTTCCATGTACTACTCGCACCACGATAATCTTTTGAATCAAAGAGGCTCTTAACTTTTTTTTGGTACAATCGTAACAAGGAACAGATACTCTTTTTACTCGATGTTTTCCTCATTTAGGGTCTCTTTGATTCGCAGGATTTTGAGAATTTAGGAATAGGAAAACGTAGGATTGCAATCATAGACACATACCAATCCCACCAAGTTTCTTGTACACCAAAGTTTGTTTGATTTCCACACAAGAGAAGCAAAGAATGCTTACCAAAAGGTTGAGTACAAGCGTGTAAAATGGAGTGCAAATGGTTTCTTGAAAAAAAAATTATATGAAATTCAATCGTACAAATCAAACAACCACCGCAGAAAAAAAATCTAAGGATTTGGATCCTCCAAACTTCCCACGATAATCCTTTAAATCAAAGAGGTCCTTAACTTTTTTTCCAATCCTAACAAAGTGTGTCAAACTTATGTAGCGTTGGACCCGCATGCCACATGATGCCATGTCATACGATATCAGAAAATGATTTGTGAAATTCTCATAAGACATAAATAGAATTGGATCACACTTATTTTAATCCAGCTTTAGTGATAATTCTCCCTACAATCACATTTACGTAGCTCGATTGTAGCAGCGACGCAGAGGAATTTACATTGTGTAAAGTTCAGCCGTTTGCAGTTCGGCCTTGGAGATGTCAAACACGTACAACATGAGGCCAAAATGAGACGCACAAAGGCTAGATGTTCCAAATAAGCCATTTCCTGATGTTTCTCATTCCCAAGATCTAGTCCAAACCAACATATATAGATGATTCTTGTCTCTCGGACCTTCAAACGAAGGAATTATTTGTTTGGGTGTGGGTGTGACTGTCTAAGCACATGAACTCCCAGTTGTTCTTTCTTCCGATCCAAGTATATATCGTGCTTATGGAAGTAAATATAGTTGTCCTCTCACCTAAACATAGTTATGTAAAGGCGGAGGAAATGGTCGATGTGAGGACTGACATGTGTTGTGCCTTTGAATGAGCACTAGGCGTGCTCAAATATGATTTCACAATAATGAGTTCTACCAACTAGTAGATGTGGAACATTACAAATAGTCCCTATGTGTTTGAAACTCCTAGCTCTCATGTGTAAGAAACTCTGGATTCTAAGTGATGTTGGTGCTTGTTTAATCCACACTTTGAAGTTTGTTTGATTTCCACACAAGAGAAGCAAAGAATGCTTACCAAAAGGTTGAGTAGAAGCGTGTAAAATGGAGTTCAAATGGTTCCTTGAATAAAAAATTATATGAAATTCAATCCTACAAATCAAACAACTACCGTAGAAAAAAAATCTAAGAATTTGGATCTAAGAACTTCCCACGTCAATTCTTTAAATCAAAGAGGCCCTTAACTCTCTTTTTTTCAATCCTCACAAATTTTATCGGCCTTATGTAATGCCGGGTCCGCATGCCACACGCTATTAGAAAATGATTTGTCGAATCCTCACAAGACATAAAAAGAATCGGATCTCACTCATTTTAACCCAACTTTAGTGATATTTCTCCCTACAATCACAAATAGTTGTAATCCAAAATGCACTTGTGATACCGATTTCATGTTTCTTTTACTTCCCATGAGTGAAAATAAAATTGAACTTGATGTATTTCAAAGGATTATAATAAATTCAATTCTATTGCACGATATTAGAAAATGATTTGTGGAATTCTCAGAAGACATAATTTTTTTTGGATCACACTTATTTTAACCCAGCTTTTGTGATAATTCTTCCTACAATCACACTTACGTAGCTCGATTGTAGCAGCATCACATTACGCAGAGGAGTTTACATAGTATATCGTTCAGTCATTTGCAGTTCGACCTTGGAGATGTCCAACACGTATGGCAAGATCTAGTCCAAACCAACATATATAGAAGGTTCTTGTCTCCCGGACCTTCAAACAAAGGAATTATTTGTTTGGGTGTGGGTGTGACTGCCTAAGCACATGAACTCTTAGTTGTGCTTTCTTTCGACCCAAGTATATATTGTGCTCATGGAAGTAAACACAGTTTCCCTCTTACCTAAACATAGTTATGTAAAGGCGGGAGGAAATGGTCAATGTGAGGACTGACGTGTGTTGTGCCTTTGAATAAGCAGTAGGCGTGCTCAAATATGATTTCACAATAATGAGTTCAACCAATTAGTAGATGTGGAACATTACAAATAGTCCCTATGTGTTTGAAACTCCTAATATCTGCAGCTCTCATGTGTAAGAAACTCTGGATTCTAAATGATGTTGGTGCTTGTTTAGTCCACACTTTGAAGTTTGTTTGATTTCCACACAAGAGAAGCAAAGAATTAATAATGCTTACCAAAAGGTTGAGTAGCCTCGTGTAAAATGGAGTGCAAATGGTTCCTTGAAAAAATTATATGAAATTCAATCCTACAAATCAAACAACCATCGTACAAAAAAAAACTAAGAATTTAGATCCTGAGAACTTCCCACGACAATCCTTTGAATCAAAGAGGCCCCTAATTTTTTTTTTCAATCCTCACAAAGATTGTCGGACTTATGTAATGCCGGATCCGCATGCCACATGGTGATATGTCGCACGCTATTAGAAAATGGTTTGTGGAATTTCTCATAAGACATAAAAAATAACCGGATCACACTTATTTTAACCCAGCTTTAGTGATAATTCTCCCTACAATCACACTTATGTAGATCAATTGTACGCAGAGGAATTTACATAGTGTAAAGTTCAGTCGTTTGCAGTTCGGTCTTGGAGATGTCCAACACGTACAGGATGAGATAAAAATGCGGCGCAAGACAGCTAGATGTTCCAAATAAGCCATTTCCTTTCTCATTCTCAAGATCTAGTCCAAATCAACCTATATAGAAGGTTCCTGTCTCTCGGACCTTCAAATGAAGGAATTATTTGTTTGGGTGTGGGTGTGACTGTCTAAGCACATGAACTCTCAGTTGTGCTCTCTTCCGATCCAAGTATATATCGTGCTCATGGAAGTAAACATAGTTGTCCTCTAACCTAAACATAGTTAGTTATGTAAAGGTGGGAGAAAATGGTCGATGTGAGGACTAATGTGTGTTGTGCCTTTGAATGAGAGTAGGGGTGCTAAAATATGATTTTACAATAATGAGTTTTACCAACTAGTAGATGTGGAACATTACAAATAGTACCTAGGTGACGGAGCTTAAATCTTCGGGTTTGGCTTTTGCATGTGCAAGTATATCTGATATCTCGGCCATTGGTTTCACTCTCCTTTCCAGGAGGAGGTATTTGAACTCGACGAAGCAGACGCACCGTGTGTTTTATGTACATACACAAATATCTATTTGAACTCTTTGTCAACGAAGTTTTACAAAATGATTTGTGGAATTCTCATAAGACATAAAAAGAATCATACCTCACTCATTTTAACCCGGTTTTAGTAGTAATATGTGTCCCTACAATCACAAATAGTTGTAATCTAAAATGCACTTCTGATATTGATTTCGTGTTTTTTTACTTCCCGTGAGTGAATCTAAATTGAACTTGACATATTCCAAAGGATTTTAGTAAATTAAATTTTACTTTCGCTCTGAGACTCGGATTTCCATAAAATCAATTGAACATAATACTACTATTGAGTTCACGTACGAAATAAATTCACAAAGGTACAATTTTTTGGGCGCATAATTCATAAAACATCCGTCTAGTTGATGATCAAAGCACAAGTAAAAATGTGTGTAGGCCTTACAGAATGCAAAATGTTATATGAGTATATACATATAGCTCGATTGTAGCGGAGGTGGTGTTTCGGCACATAAATGCATATGAACCTATTATTTAAAATGGATAAAATATAAAACTTAAAAATATCAAAAAAAAATGAGATAAAATTTTACTTGTACATTCGGATATTCTATGTTGGCACACAAGTTTCCGGGTGAAACTAACATTTTACGTGGCCTATGCAAAAAAGACAAAAAAAAAAATGATCCATGAATATTCATATTAGAACATCAAAAATTGTCTTTTTTACATGAAACATAAAAAATATTCTTTTTCCCCGAAAGCATGTGCACGAACATAAAATGTCTAGATGTACATGCAATTTTATTTCAGATTTTTTTTGATATTTTGAAATATGTTTTTACACAGCGGGTCTATATGCACCTGTGAGCCGAAATGAATATCCTGATTGTAGCAGCATCAGATGGCCCAGAGGAATTTACATAGTGTAAAGTGCAGTCATTTGCAGTTCATCCTTGAAGATGTCTAACACGTAGAGCATCAGATCAAAAGGCAGCGCACAAAGGCTAGATGCTCCAAATAACCCATTTCCTGATGCTGCTCATTCTGAAGATCTAGTCCAAACCAACCTATATAAAAGGTTCTTGTCTCTCGGACCTTTAAGCAAAGGAATTATTTGTTTGGGTGTGGGTGTGATTGTCTAAGTACATGAACTCTCAACTGTGCTCTCTTCTGATCCAAGTATATATTGTGCTCATGAAAGTAAACATAGTTGTCCTCTCACCTAAACACAGTTATGTGAAGGTGGGAGGAAAGGGTCGATGTGAGGACTGATGTGTGGTGTGCCTTTGAATAAGTAGTGGGCGTGCTCAAATATGATTTCACACTAATGAGTTCTACCAACTAATAGATGTGGAACATTATATATAGTCCTTATGTGTTTGAAACTCCTAATTTTTTGCAGCCCTCATGTGTAAGAAACTTCGAATTCTAAGTGATGTTGATGCTTGTTTAATCAACACATCTTACATGATGGTTTATGCGAAAACAAGGTTTACATAATATGGGTAAAAGTTCTCCTTCTCCATCCATGGATAATGGAGAATGTATATTAATGTTTATTTTCCTCCACCATAAAAGGTAAACATGAGGGTGACTAGATAGAAGCGAAGCAAAGTACATAAACACCAAATGTTTAGTATTGTGAGCCAGATGGATTTATCAATTTTAAGTCGGGCATGCAGTGCATTTCATCTACAAAAGTACTCTACATAAACATTGTATACACATTTATTGTTGTAATTCCCCATTTACGGTTTGATCCCAAGAGAATTATATAGATATAATGTTTTGCTTCGGTAAACCCTATCTAGAAGAGTTACAACATTTGATGAATTCAAAAGGTTACTATTGCAACTGACCCTTTTAGTTAAAGCTTACAGTCTCAAACATATTTTGGGTCATCCATCCATTTGATCCAAAGGCTATATTCAGCATGGTAACCTAGTACATGGTAGGTTTTATATATGGATATTTAGAATAAGAGGAGACAAAGAATTGGAAAGTAAACTATTTGACTAGAAGAAAAGGAAATTCTCAAATCAAAAAATCAAACTAAGGTTAAAAAAAGGTAGGGATTCTGTAGCCCCGAATATATAGAATTTCGAATTGATTTTTTGCATGGTTGTAGTTGTAGGATACATCATTGTCTACATCTAGAATTTTTTCATATTTTTTTTGAACTTGCAAATATGACTTTTGAATTTTAAAAAATAAAAGGCTCCCTGGAGCTCAGCCTCCTTGTCCGCACTCCTCCAATCCCATTAATATATAAATAACTCATACAAGAAAATACTCAAGACATGGGTATCCTTCAAAGTTTCTATGAAATTTCTTTGAACAAAAGACACCCTAATCCTGCACGAGATTCTTAATACAAAATTACAGCACGACTATGCCATTTGAGACAAAGTCAATGGCAAATTCGCCATTTGATACACGTTGCCTATCTTGATAAAGACATTAACACATAACTTAAGTCACAAATCTATCATACAAGATTATCCTACAGCAGAAGTCTATTAAGCTGACATGAATTACAAGGTGCAAACTGCAAAGTGGCAAGCCGAGCTGTCAAGTGCTGATATCACGAGAACCAACCCGAGGTTGGGTGGTTAGGAGGGTGGTTGTACCCCCAGCCCACCAGAGTTCAAATCCCAGGTTTGACATCTGTGTGTCTCATAAAGGCGGAATATTCATTCAGTGGGAGGCGACGTTCCCGTCGACAGCGAGGCGCCTGTGGTGACTTCGTCAATTTCAAGATCCAATCCGCCGGCTCAGTCTTCCGGAGGTGCTCATAGGGGTAGGGGTGTGCGTGTGTGCGTTCATAGGGATGAGTGTATGCGCGTGTATGTGAGCGTCTGCGTTTGTACTGTGTTTCTCAAAAAAAAGTGCTGATATCACACTAGATCCCACAATCCCACTCCAAAGTATATATACCCTATTTCAGTGTCAGCTTATAGCTTCAGTTTGACCTGCTAGCCTCTGTATTACCATATTTGAAGTCGCAAGACTGATGACAGAGTTTGGTAATAATGCAGTTTACTGCTGAAACACAGCTGAAGGCACCAGAGAACTTGTTGAGCCAACCTGTAATAAGGTGCGGGATGCCATATATACAGAGTTTACTTTACAAGATCATCCTACCCTCCTAATTTTGTTGAACAAAGAAAAAACCATGAAACATCGCTGCTTGTGACGGTAAAGCACACGTCCGTTGGGAACCCCAAGAGGAAGGTATGATGAGTACAGCAACGAGTTTTCCCTCAGTAAGAAACCAAGATTATCGAACCAG
>NC_061513.1:243025754-243050310 GCF_022539505.1 Lolium rigidum
ATATAAAACATGATGACAACAATTACTAACATGTGAAACTCAAACATACTAGATGCATTAATCAACATGAGTAGCAGCAGCGCAAACGGTAAAGCATCCATCGCTAAACAGATCGAGATATGTCGCACGTACCGATCCGGTGGTGGTGGCGGTGGAGGTGTAGCGGACGATGTCGCAGCGAGTAACGTTGTTGATGACAACGTTGTTGACGACGGGGACGACGGGTCGAAGTAGACGGCGTTGAAGACGACGGTAGGCAGCACCGCCCGACTTGGACGGAAGGCGACCCGTGATGAAGAGCTTGAGCGAGTCGCGCGAGCGCTTCCCAAAAACCTAATTCGCCCTCTCCCGTACGGGATCGCAAGGACGAGCGGTTCCGGAGACCTGCTCTCCGTTCGCCGATGCACGTCGGCGCGCGGGATGGAGTAGGCTACGGTGGCGGCGCAAGCGCAGAGAGGTGGAAACCCTAACTCGTGTATTAGATGTGATTATGCGGTAGCCGGGCAGGGAGATTATATAGGCTCGGGAAACCCTAAGCAACGTGGGCCACGCCCACGTCGCACGAACGTTTTGAGTCGGTTACAGATAGCCCACGATCCGGGAGCGACCCGAACCAACTAACTGCGACGCGTCCGTCTAGGACTCTGTTCGTTTTCCTGAGTTGCAAAAAGTAAGGAAAGTCACGGCTCGAGGCTCAATCCACTCACCACGAGCGCGGTGCGCGCGTCGTGACGTGTCGTGACGAGCGAGCGAGGAGGAGGAGGAGCGCGCGTGTAGCACTCCTATTCTCACTCACTTACTAGTGGTGAAACAACCCACCTTATAAGGTGGTCTAACTTCCTCCCAACTTTCCATGTGGGACTAAACTTCCCACCTCTTGCCACTCCCTAGTGAGCTGCCACCAACTTGGGCTCAAACTCACATGGCTGCCACTATGTGGGCTTTGAGATTTATAGGAAAAACTGAAATCTAATTTGGGCCACTAAAAATGGGCCCAATATTTCATCAATCCCCCACCAGATCTCAAATCCCCATTTAGAGATTTACCAATACTCGTTGCTTGTTTATATACCGGTGTTTCAGCGGAGACTGTTAAGTTGAACTTCCGCCTAGAACCTTAAGCTACATCCATTCACACTTGAACAATGGACTAAGCCTTGAATTGCAAGTTTTGCGTGAACGGGGCACTCAAAGTCATGACCGAGTACATGGCTGCCAGTAGCCTACCCCGCGGGTGAAGCATATGCGTCATACTTCGTGGTCTCTTCATGAGTTTACTAGAGATCACCCAAATCTCATAGATTGCGACGTTTAACAATCGGACTCATATAGGTGTGTTATTTCAAGAATTCTCTGTAGGACAGCACCTTTGCTAAAATAGCCAACATAAACACATTAAGCCTTGTTGCCAACCTGCCTTACAGCAATTGAGAGTTGTGCATCTTCACATAGAGAGGGTTACATAATACTCTCCTCAATTAAACCGCTAGTTTGTTCTTCCCGTGTCCTAATTCACGGGATCTCCGATCACAAAGGTTGGGTTACCACTATGGTGTAACATCAACGGGTCTCAAACCCATCTCCCTCGATGCACTTTCTATCACATTACGTGATAGTCCCTTTGTAAAGGGATCTGCCGAGGTTTTTGTCCGTTTGAATATATGTAACGGTTATTACTCCGGAGTTTCGCAATTTCTCGACGGACTTCAAACGTCTCTTGACGTGTCTTGATGACTTCGCGTTATCCTTAGAATTGTTCACTTTGACAATTACGGTTTGATTGTCACAATTCAAAAGGATTGCCGGAACAGGTTTTTCAACCACGAGCAAGTCCATCAAGAGCTCACGCAACCATTCCGATTTCAACGATGGTTGTGTCTAAAGCGATAAGTTCTGCTTCCATAGTTGACCTCGTCAATATGGTTTGCTTGCAAGATCTCCATGACACTTGCGCCACCTCCAAAGGTAAATACATACCCACTTGTGGCGTACGGATCAGCTACATCCGAGATCCAATTCGAATCACTATATCCTTCAAGCACGACTGGGTGCCCCGAATAGTGAATCCCATAACTCATTGTACCACATAGGTAGCGCATGACCCTATCAAGTGCATGCCAATGATCGATACCCGGGTTTGACATGAACCTACTCAACTTGCTAACGACAAAAGAGATGTCGGGTCTAGTCGCGCTCGCTAAGTACATGAGTGAGCCAACGATCCGAGAATATCTCAATTGATCTATGGCAATCCTCCGGTTCTTGCGTAATGTCACACTCGGGATCATAAGGTGTTGGAGAAGACTTGCTATCAATATAGCCGAACCGGCTCAAGATCTTCTCAACATAATGGGATTGCGTTAGAGTAATCCCACTCTCATTCTTAATAAGCTTGATGTTCAGAATTACATCGGCTTCTCCCGGATCTTTCATATCAAAGCACTTTGACAAGAAAGACTTGACCTCGTGTATTACTTTCATGTTTGTACCAAATATCAGAATATCATCCACATACAAACACAAGTATAACACCTTCGCCCCCACCATGGCGATAGTAAACACACTTGTCGACCTCATTGACAACAAAGCCTACGAAGTCAAAGTTCGTCAAACTTCTCATGCCATTGCTTAGGTGCTTGTTTCGGGCCATATAAAGATTTCAGCAACTTGCACACCTTTCTTTCTTCACCTTTTACTACGAACCCATCAGGCTGATCCATATAGATTTCTTCTTCCAACTCTCCATTAAGAAAAGCTGTCTTTACGTCCATTTGATGAACGATAAGACCATAGGAGGCAGCCATGGACAGTAGTACTCGAATGGTGGTAAGTCTAGCGACAGGTGAATAGGTGTCGAAGTAATCTTCGCCTTCTCTCCGTGTGTAGCCTTTAGCTACAAGCCGCGCCTTGTACTTCTCAATAGTACCATCAGGTCTTAGCTTCTTCTTGAACACCCATTTGCAGCCCACGGGCTTGCATCCATGGGGTCGTTCCGATAGCTCCCAAGTTCCATTAAAAGAATCGAGTCCATCTCATTATGGACGAGCTTCTTTCCGATCATCCGCATCCGGAGATGCATATGCCTCTGCAATGGACGTGGGAGTATCATCCACAAGGTACACAATGAAATCATCACCAAAGGATTTTTCAATCCTTCGTCTCTTGCTCCGTTTAGGAGCTTCATTGTCATCCTTCTCGGTAACATTCTCATGTGATTGTTCAAAATACTCATTAGATGTACTTGGACTCAGGAATTATCTCGGTAGAAATTCTAGCAATGCTATGCATATCTTTCATAGGAAACATATTCTCAAAAAATGTTGCATCACGAGATTCCATAATAGTATCAACATGCATATCAAGTACCTCGGATTGAACTACTAAAAATCTATATCCTACACTCCGAGGAGCATAACCTAGAAAGATACAATCCATCGTCTTTGGTCCAAGTTTGCGCTTCTTAGTAATTGGAATATTGACTTTCGCCAAACATCCCCATGTGCGCAAATACGAAAGTGATGGTTTTCTCCCAGCCCACTCCTCGTAAGGGGTTTTATCTTTATTCTTGTTAGGAACTCTATTCAGGACATGACATGAAGTCAATAAAGCCTCCCCCACCATGCCTTAGATAAACCAGCAAGTGGCTAACATGGAATTCACCAAGTCGGTCAGCGTGCGGTTTTTCCTCTCGGCAACCCCGTTTGATTGGGGTGAATAGGGAGGCGTCCTCTCATGAATAATGCCATGTTCCTCACGGAATTCATCAAAGATTTTAGGAAAGTATTCGCCACCACGATCCGACCTAAGACGCTTGATCTTTCTCTCTAGTTGATTTTCAGCTTCGGCCTTATAAATTTTGAAGTAGTCTAAAGCTTCATCTTTAGTTCGCAACAAATAAACATAGCAAAATCTAGTCGCATCATCAATCAATGTCATGAAATATCTCTTTCCACCTTTTGTCAACACACCATTCATCTCGCATAGATCAGAATGTATGAGTTCTAGAGGTGCCAAGTTTCTCTCCTCGGCCGCCTTGTGAGGCTTCCGAGGTTGCTTTGATTGCACACAACTATGGCACTTAGAACCTTTGGCAATGGTGAAATTCGGAATTAAACTTAAACTCGGATAGCCGAGACATTAAACCAAAATTAATGTGACATAAACGAGAATGCCAAACACCGGTATCATCACTAACATTGCCACAAATATGGTTCACAGACTTATTACGAAATCGAAGCGAAAAGCGGAACAGGCCTCCGCACTCATAGCCTTTACCAATAAATTGTCCAAACTTGGAAACAACTACTTTATTCGACTCTAAAACAACCTTAAACCCATCTCTCGCAAAGAAGGGAGCCGCTAACGAGATTCTTGTTCATAGTAGGGACATGCTGCACGTTCCTCGATCCGCACGATCTTCCCGAAGTGAACTTCGGATCTACCGTGCCAACACCACGAACGAAGCATGTGACCCATTCCCCATCAAGACGGAAGAATCCCGGGCGACCTGGTAAGAAGTGAACATGGATATGTCGGCACACACATGAACATTAGCACCTGTATCAATCCACCAACATGGAGATTGAAATACCGAAAGAACGAGTAAAGAGATTACCGTACCCATCAGCATTGCTAGCGGTCACCGTGTTGACTTGCCTCGCCTTTTTCTTCCGGTCCGCCCTCTCCGGACGAGTCCTTAGAAAAGTGGCCGGTCTCTCCACACGTAAAGCAGCTCGGATCTGCTTTGTTTATCATCTTCTTCTTCTTGAAGGTTGTAGTCTTCATAGGCTTATTGAAGGAGGGCTTGTTATTCCCTTTGTTCTTGCTTGTAGGGTTTCTTCGCACCATGTTGGCGCTAGACCGACCCTCTCCTTTCTCGGTATTATCCTTAGCCCGAGCTTTCTCCTCAACATCAAGAGATGCTATCGGATTTTCAACCGATATCTCCTGTCTCTTGTGTTTGAGAGTTGTGGCAAAGTTCCTCCATGAAGGGGGCAACTTAGCGATGATGCATCCAGCCACAAACTTGTCGGGTAAGGCACACTTAAGGAGTTCAAGCTCTTTCGCAATGCACTCGTATCTCATGAGCTTGTTCGACTACGGAACGGTTGTTAACCATCCCGATGTCATGGAAGCTCTTCATGATGTACGAGTTCATCTGCCTACATCGGTTGCACCGAACTTAGCATTCGGTGCATCCCGAGCTCTTTACCATCCGTTAAGTGCATGTACACATCACACGGACGATCGACAAGAATACTTAGAACGCATCCGACGAAGAGATTATTGTTTTCCTTGAACTTGTTCCGATCTTGGTCAGATATAGTTCCTTCGAGTAAACCATCGGTAACTTCGAACACTTTCGGATGAGTAAGCCAGAGCATGGCCTTATACTGCCACCTCTTAAAGTGCACACCGGTAAACTTATCCGGCCTCAGTGCATCGGAAAAACCAGCCATTGTTAACTCAGGAAATTGCCTACTATTAGGTTTTTGGATTGTTGGATAATTAGACACAATTTCCATGATTAATTCCAGAATATAAAACATGATGGCAGCAACTACTAACATGTGAAACTCAAACATACTAGATGCATTAATCAACATGAGTAGCAGCAGCGCAAACGGTAAAGCATCCATCGCTAAACGGATCGAGATATGTCGCACGTACCGATCTGGTGGTGGTGGCGGTGGAGGTGTAGCGAGACGATGTCGCAGCGAGTAACGTTGTTGATGACAACGTTGTTGACGACGGGGACGACGGGTCGAAGTAGACGGCGTTGAAGACGACGGTAGGCAGCACCGCCCGACTTGGACGGAAGGCGACCCGTGATGAAGAGCTTGAGCGGTCGCGCGAGCGCTTCCCAAAACCTAATTCGCCCTCTCCCGTACGGGATCGCAAGGACGAGCGGTTCCGGAGACCTGCTCTCCCGTTCGCCGATGCACGTCGGCGCGCGGGATGGAGTAGGCTACGGTGGCGGCGCAAGCAGAGAGAGGTGGAAACCCTAACTCGTGTATTAGATGTGATTATGCGGTAGCCGGGCAGGAGATTATATAGGCTCGGGAAACCCTAAGCAACGTGGGCCACGCCCACGTCGCACGAACGTTTTGAGTCGGTTACAGATAGCCCACGATCCGGGAGCGACCCGAACCAACTAACTGCGACGCGTCCGTCTAGGACTCTGTTCGTTTTCCTGAGTTGCAAAAAGTAAGGAAAGTCTCGGCTCGAGGCTCAATCCACTCACCACGAGCGCGGCGCGGCGCGTCGCGTCGCGTCGCGTCGCGTCGCGTCGCGTCGAGACGAGCGAGGAGGAGGAGGAGCGCGCGCGTGTAGCACTCCTATTCTCACTCACTTACTAGTGGTGAAACAACCCACCTTATAAGGTGGTCTAACTTCCTCCCAACTTTCCATGTGGGACTAAACTTCCCACCTCTTGCCACTCCCTAGTGAGCTGCCACCAACTTGGGCTCAAACTCACATGGCTGCCACTATGTGGGCTTTGAGATTTATAGGAAAAACTGAAATCTAATTTGGGCCACTAAAAATGGGCCCAATATTTCAACAGGATCTAGCCCGCCTCCGGTGGGTCGTTTAAGAAACACGAAATCAATATCACAAGTGCATTTTGGATTACAACTATTTGTGATTGTAGGGAGAAATATCATTAAAGTTGGGTTAAAATGAGTGAGATCCGTTTCTTTTTATGTCTTGTGAGGATTTGACAAATCATTTTCTAATAGGTTGCGGCATATCATCACGTGGCATGCGGATCCGGTATTACATAAGTCCGACAAAATTTGTGAGGATTGGAAAAAAAGAAGTTAATGGCCTCTTTGATTTAAAGGATTGTCGTGGGTAGTTCTTAGGATCCAAATTCTTAGATTTTTTTCTACGGTGGTTGTTTGATTTAGAGGATTGAATTTCATATATTTTTTTTTCAAGGAACCATTTGAACTCCATTTTACACGCATCTACTCAACCTTTTGGTAAGAATTCTTTGCTTCTCTTGTGTGGAAATCAAACAAACTTCAAAGTGTGGATCAAACAAGCACCAACAACACTTAGAATCCAGAGTTTCTTACACATGAGAGCTGCAAATATTAGGAGTTTCAAATACATAGGGACTATTTGTAATGTTCCACATCTACTAGTTGGTAGAACTCATTATTGTGAAATCATATTTGAGCACGCCTACTACTCATTCAAAGGTACAACACACGTCACTTCTCACATCGACCATTTCCTCCCGCCTTTACATAACTATGTTTAGGTGAGAGGACAACTATGTTTACTTCCATGAGCATGATATATACTTGCATCAGAAGAGAGCACATTTAAGAGTTCATGTGCTTAGGGAGTCACACCCACACCCAAACAAATAATTCCTTCGTTTGAAGGTCCGAGAAACAAGAACCTTCTATATTGGTTGGTTTGGACTAGAGCTTGAGAATGAGAAACATCAGCAAATGGCTTATTTGGAACATCTAGCCTTTGTGCGCCGCATTTTGGCCTCATGTTGTACGTTTTGGACATCTCCAAGGTCGAACTGCAAACAGATGAACTATACGCTATGTAAATTCCTCTGCGTAATCTGATGCTGCTACAATCGAGCTACACAAGTGTGATTGTAGGGAGAACTATCACTGAAGCTGGGTTAAAATAATTGTGATCCAATTCTTTTTCATGTCTTATGATAATTCCACAAATCATTCTCTAATATCGTACAACAGAGCATCACGTGGCATATGGATCTGGCACTACATAAGTCCGACAAACTTTGTTAGGATTGTTATAAGGGCCTCTTTGATTCAAAGGATTATCGTGGGAAGTTTTTCAGGATCTACAGTGCAACTCGAAGGCCGATGAGTCAACAACTACTTCAAGGGACATGACCCTGTTAGAAGAGTCAAACACCACATCCACCATAGAGAAAACCTAGATTAGCAGTAGAAGAGAACTAGCTCCCTAAACCTAGCTCCTATTTTAGCTATAACCCATGCATAGCCTCTATAGCTAGTCAATTTCTCCATAGATAGAGTTCGTGATAAGATTAGAGTACGATTCGTTCTTCTGGAGCTTATTTGCAGAGGCTGTGCTGATCTTATGTAAAGAGTCTGTGTGTAAATCTATAGATATGCCTTGGAACCGCATATATTTCTGTTGTACCACTCTGAGGGATGTAATACTAGTGGAACGGTGTTTCATCGGTGTTATGTCAACGACTTGCATACTACACAATGCAGTGGTATGCTGGGTCACCACAGTTTTGCGCTCAAAGTTACTGTAGTCTTTAGCATAAAACTACCACTTTTTGCATAAATTTTGAAAAACTAGCACTTTAGGTTTCCGTGACAATGCGACCACTATAGTGCATTTCTTTTTGGCAATATGCACTAAACTTGAATTAAACACGTTTGACAATGATTGTGGTACGCACCTGTATGGCTGACGTGTCACAAAACTTAGTGAACTTGCTAATGTTGATAGGGACCCACTAGTCAGCCAATTAAAAAATAAAAAAAATGGTTGAGATGTGAAGGAGGCTGCTTCCTTCCTCGTGCCCTATGCCGCCCGATGGCAGGAGCACCTTGGCCAGGAAGGGAGTCGGGCACCACCGCGATCTCTGCCCCTTCCTACTCTGATGAGGCAGGGCGCCGCCTCCCTCCCACCATGCCTCACCTGCCCTCTGATCCACGATGATTCCAAGGCTCCAAATATTGCGATGGTGGCCTCCCGCTCGAGGACCGCCGCATACTCCTCCTCTCGTACCGCATCGGTGTCCTGAGCCGAGGCGGCACAGAGGACCGACTCACGCTCACATTAGAGTTGGACCGATTCCTTGCCAACAAGGATGAGGGGCAGATCGCCAAGGACATGAAGGGCGGGATACTGCTGCTCAATGCCGCCACTAGGGTTGCGAGGACCATGGTGTTGTTCGGCCTATTCCGGTGCTCTCGCGAACCAGCACCGTCACCACACTCCTTTTACAAGGAGGAAGGGCGCAAGGCGAGAATGTAAAATGTAGTTTTCTAGAATTTATGCAAGAAAGTGATAGTTTAATGCTAAAGACTCGAGTTAATGGCCCCAACTTATCACCGTATACTATTCTCTCCGTTCAATGGTCAAGGTCTTGGAAAAGTCAAGCTAAGTAAACTTTGACCAACTTTTTATAAAATTTCATCAAGAACATCGATAATATATAAAAAAATATTTTATGATGTATCTAACGGTGATGGTGTTGATTTTAGATTTTACTTATGAATATTTTCCTAAAAGTTTAATCAAACTTTACATTATTTAATTTTTTAAAATAAATGTAATTCTTATTTATTGGAACGGAGGTAGTATTCACGTGGAGTTAATGTGGAGGGATAGAAGACGACAGTCCAACCGGAGTAGATCTGATCGGGCAAACCCTCCCTGACCCTGGAGCTTCATCCCCAAACCAAGCCCTCTCGTCTCTGCCTATTGGCCTTCCTGCCAACGCTGATCTCAGTCTGCCCGTCGCTCCCTCCCTGGTCGCCGCGTCGCCGGCGACCTCAGCTCCCAGCGACGATGGTGCTGAGGTCAGTTTTCTTCCTCCTATAAAAAACCTCCGCAGGAATGCCGTGGGTTCTCTTCGGACTCCCGCGGGCTCCGCCCATGGACCGGGAGGCCGTCTCCGCATCCGCTTTGTCCCGCTATCTGCCATCTCCATTTCCAACTTGCGAAAACCCTATTCCTCCTCAATTATCCGTCGGCGCTGCACCTAAATTCTGGCCGTATTTGGGGGGTTTCTGACTCCCGTTTGTTCTCAATTCCTCTGCAGCTTTGTCATCCCTTACTAGTGTGGCGTGGCGGCTCGACCTGCAGAACGCAGCACCAGCATGGAGACTACCCCGCTGACGCAGCAGACCTTTGAGTTCAACGACAAGGTGCGCCTTTCCGGCTCCACTTCCCCCGGTTTAGTTCTGGTTTTCGTCCAATGCAGTGGGGCTACATCTTGGTGGATGACTGGATGTGCTTTGCAGGTCTTGCAGGACGAGCTGCATAGGCTGGGGCTCAAGGTCAACCACCATGAGGAGAACATCAGGTTCCTCAAGTCCGAGGTCAACACCGTCCAAGAGTCCATAGCCGACCTCAGAAGTAAGATATTCAGACTTGACTTTCCTTGCGAGTGCTGAATCCTGAATTGATGGTGTATCAAATAGCTGATAAGATGGTGTGCAATTACACGCTTGCTATCAGGGCGCATGTCCTGTAAAAACGAACATCATTTTGAGAATCTAAAAATGCTGTGCTATAAAAGGACATGTACAAACAAGTATAGAAATGTTCTCCAGAAAATCTGCTACCAGTGAAGAGCTTGTTATACATCTGTGCAGTTTTCCAACTTTAAATTCAGTGTACACGTGAGATGCACAAAAGATACAATTGGCTATGAGTAGTATTTTCATATGATGCCCTTGTGCCAATTTTATAAAAGGAAGTCAGAGCTGTCCTCTACTTTTCTCGATCTATTGCCCCTATTTATATGCTGAACCCTAGAACTTTTGACGGTGACTTGGAAAGGGTGATGTAATTTCAAATCATCATACAATAGTTGTCCTATTCTTTCTTAAATCTATCGCCCCTATTTATATGCTGGTTCCTGGAACTTCTGTCAGTTAAACTTGGAAAGGGGGTGGTAATTGCGAATAATGGTACATCTGTTCAAGAAGCTGAGACGCTTGTTATTCAAAGCATACTTAGTCAGGAAAAGACAGCAGCTTCGCTTGTATGCCATCTGCGCAAGTATGAACAAACACAAATAATGAAAGATGTCCTTGGTGTTGTGGCTACCTTGGGAAAAGTAAATGATGATAATCTAAGCAGGTCAGTTTTTATCTTTGTTTTCTATTGGGTTTAGCGTCTCTGTTGGTGCTAATTTACTTCACATGATATGCTTGTTTGTCTACGTTTGATGCTATCATTTTCTTGTAAATTTGTGATAGCCTACTGTCAGAGTACTTGGGAATAGACAATATGCTTGGCCTCGTTTGCAAGACTTATAATTGCATCAAGGATCTTGAAATATATGACAACAAAGGCATCATTGATAAGAAAGAAGGTATTCATCGACTTGCTGGCACAATTGGAAGGCCTCTGGATGGGAGGTTCACCGTGTTCTGTCTTGAAAACATAAGGTGCCATTCTAAATATTAAATTCTCCTGTTCTCCATTGGACTCAGACTGTGTGAACACTTTAACATTATACACTACTACACTTTGCAGGCCTTTTTCTGGAAAAGTTATGATTGATGATCGACAGAGACATCTTATATTGCATAAACCAAGGTTGCCTAGCGGGGAGGCTCCTCCTGGCTTTCTTGGCTTCGCAGTAAATATGATACATATGGACGAGGCATACTTGGGTTATCTCACACCCAATGGCCATGGCCTTAGGGAGACTTTGTTTTACAGTTTGTTTTCTCATTTGCAAGTTTATAAAACTTCAGCTGATCTACGAAGTGCTATTCCCTTGATAAATGATGGTGCCATTTCTCTGGATGGTGGTATATTCAGGCCTAATGGTTCATTCTGCCTTGGTGACAGGTACACAAATATGAATTTCATCCCTTTAGATTTCTTCATAATGTTGTAGTGAGTCCTTTCATGACTCTAGACATTTCACTGCCTGTAAAAACGTATACTCACTCTGTCCCTATTTAGGTGGCACACGTGTTTTTTGAGTTCTAAGTTTGACCATCAATTTGACCAACAAAAATGACTATCTCATGTAAATTATACCATTGAATTCGTATCCAGATAAAGTTTTTAGTGGTATAATTTTTATAACAAGTAACACGTGTTATATTGGTCAAAGTTAAAACATGTAAAACAAAGGCGCCATCTGCATTGGGACAGGTGGAGTATTCAATAAAAATCAGGATTATCTTTCACAAGCTCAGTTTATCACACTTGTTACATCTGAAATAAGACATTAATGTCGATTCCAGTAAGATCTATACAGTAAGCAAAACTATTAAGGATCTACAGTCACTCTGCCTGTTTATTAATAATCGTTATGAAATGCAGCTTGTAGTTTTCTTTCTTCTCAAAAGAGAAATCCTACTCTCTATTGTTACTTTACCCTGATTTACATACTCAAAGCAGTTCGTATACGTATTGCTCTTTTTGTACTAAAATTTGGGTCATCACTCTTTCTTGATGATCATAAGTGACATTTGTAGGAAAAACGTAGAAGTGAAATTTACTGTAACTGCAAGCCTTGTGGATTCAAGCACACATGGAAGTACCACTGAAATGGAATATCAAGTTAAACTGAAGAACTGGGAGAAGGAAAGGCTTGTTGAGGATTTAAAAAGAGAGGAAGAGCTGTTAAAGCAAGTTAAGGACTTATTCGCCAATCTAAAGCAACAGCTTATGGACAGTCGTCTCATTTCACCACCGGTGGCAAAGGTACATTCACAGTTCCTTTCTTTTCTCCTCCAAACTTCAGCAACTACATAAGGCAGCCTTTCGCAAAAAAGAAATAAAAACCCACATAAGGCAGCAATACAATGCAGCATGATGTATGCACAAATTTTAGCTTCCGCAGCATGTACTGGTTATCTTTCTCTGAGATCTGGTATTTCAATGTAGTTTATGTAAGGTTTATTATGCTCTGAAATTTTTGTGGTGCATCTTGGCCACAGCTGCCTGCTGAACAGGAGGGGTGAGTCTGAGTGGTCTGTTAGAAAAATAGAAATGAAAAACAGTGATCACCTTTTCCTCATCTGTTCTCTGTGGTAGAAATGACACAACAATAGCACTGCCATATTCAGCCTTCACATGCTGCATCAGTTATCTGTTGGTTTCAGAATGATACTTATGGAGCATCTACACACAATTCATGTAATAACATGATTTGAGGATACTAATAGTCTGATAGATTTGATTCATGTATTTATGTGGATTAATCATTGTTTTTGAGGATGGAAACACACTTGATTCTCCCATACTTGAATGCTTTATCTACCTCCGAGTTCATTAATAATGGCCGGTTCGTTGAAATCAATTTGAAGGTGCTGCACAGTAATGTAACATACTCCAACTTATGAAAGCAGGAGTTATGGGGCAAATCGTTATTGATCAGTGTTTCATTTTTCCCATGTCTCTTGTAGATATACCAAGATACCTTTTTTCTCTCAGTAAAAAAGAGAAATACTTGATGCTCTCATGCAGTATGTCATACAAGAGCTGCAAGAGATTTATATGCTTCACTTGATTTTCATAGACTCAGGAGTTCTGCCCATCCAACTTACTAAAAAAAATGCAACTTCGCTAGGACAGGCAGATATCAATTTTATGTTCCATATTTAAGTAAATGATGAAAAATACTGAACATGACAATGGACCTGATGCGATTTCTTTTCTGAAGAGGGTGCAGGTTTCGCCAACAAATCGCTCACCAGCAACTCCAGGAAGTAATCCATTTTCAGCAACTCGTGGAAGTAACCACTTTGCAGCATCTCCTGGAAGTAGCCCGTTTGCAGCAACTCCTAGAAGTAACCCGTTTGCAGGAACTCCTGGAAACAGTTCATTTGCAGCCAAGCCCCCCCACATGCGCTGACAGTATAAATGTTCACATGCAATGTTCTTGTGCTGGGAGTATTGCATGTGCTGGTTTCGTTCCTGCTAAACCAACTTCGTTTTGCGATGTTCTTGAAGCTAGTTTCTAGTGCACAGTAGAGATGCAAAAAGTTAGTACAGAACTGACTTCTGTTCATGAGTTGGTGGTCTGTCTCTGGCTGTTTGAAACGGATGTCTTATTTTGTTAGTTTTTCCCCTTCACTTCTTTTGCGTACCTTTCAAAAGAGAAGAGAAGGTGATAGAAAAGGTCCAACCTAACCGAATTCAGGAGAAGATTTCAAGCAACTCGGAAAGTGTTGTCTGGTTTCTTCACTAGCTGATTGTTTTGTTCCTGAACCTTCCTGCTGGAAGATGGCAGGAGCTTTTGTTCCCTCCAATCATGTATGAAACATGATGTAACAAATCAGTGTATTGTCAGTGAAGCAGCCTAGATTACTAAGAAGTAACCATTCTTGATACGTCTCAGCTGCATTGCCTGATCTGATGATTACATTGGTTATCGTTTTGCTCGTTGAAAATTTTGGCATCGAATTATTGTCATGACACAGCGGAAACCATAGGATAAGGTTGTGATAGTAGTAGAACATGTTTTTCGCGAGGCAACCTTGTCCGTGTGTTGAAACCAACCAGCAGGGTGCAATACAATTCCACAAGTTCCCTGTAATCGCTTGCAAGATGGAACCGTCGAATCCGAGCTACAAACATAGTAATGTGGAATTGGTTCTGCGGGCTGGATTAGATTCCAACACTGCTCGAAGAATCTGACCTAGCTAGACAATGTCAAGACCGAGAAATAAAAATCTGAAGAGTTGAACCAGGCCCTCTTCCTGTCTTCAGCATGCACCACAGTTCCTTGGGTCTGAATTACTTGTCACTGCAAATTGCAAATGCGTATAAGATCTCCTTGGATTCAATGGATATCTGCACTTGTTTCTTAATCAAGCTTGCAAACGGAAATGAATTGTGGACGTGTGCTTTTCATCAGTCATTAGACGCACCTTTTGTTGCTGTTGGAGGGGACTTTCCTTCCCTTTCCGGCTATGACGTCGTCCATGCTCTGGCCGTAGCGCCTGTACCGGCCGCCGGAGGCGACAAAGCCGGGGCACGGCCGGTAGGCCTTGATCGGCCACCATCCGAACAAGGGGACGGCGGCTATGCCGCCCATGATCCGCCCTTCGCCATTGCAGCCCCTCTCCGTTTCCTCGCGGCCGCAGCCCTTGCACCCCCTACGCACGGTCAGCATATCATCATTTCATCAAGTACAAGCTATTTGAAATTGGAAACACACCATATAAAAATCCAACTGAAGATGAATTTACAGACTTATCGGTAAGCTACATTTTCATTGTCTGGCTCAGGAGCTGTTCGAAATCTTTTCTCTCCTTTTTTTTGGAGAACAAAAGGCATCTACTCATTGTAGTTTATTCATAGTTTACATCAGCAGTTTTTTACAAGTTACGGTTTCTCAAAAGAAATGGAATGGTAAATTCAGTTTAGCAGAAGTTGTCAAAGAAGATGTGACTCCGCAAGTGGAAACAAAAAAGATAAAGATAAAGCGGTTTAGCAAAAGTTGTCAAACAGGATGTGACTCAGCTAATACACGTACTACAACAGTGGAAACAAAAAAACAAAGAAAAATAGGTTCTACCGAGAATTGAACTCGGGTTACTGGATTCAGAGTCCAATGTCCTAACCGCTAGACCATAGAACCACTTGCTGGAAGATTTTCTTCTTCTCCTTTTTTAATTTATTCGTCACTTGCATAATTATACTTTCCAGCGAATTTGAGACAGTATAATTCACTAGACCTGAACGGAAGCATGTACCTGAAGTTGGGGTCATCCCTGTAATCATAGCTGACAGGTGCAGGAGCAGGAGCAGGGGAGGTCGCCTCTGCTGCTCCCTCTTGGTCCTTGGTCACAACGGAAGAAGACGAGGAGCTACCAGAAGAGCTGCAGACAAGGTTGCCTCTGGCTCTGGTTGGTGCGTGCTTCCTGTGCAGCAGAGGAGATGAGGAGTGGCTGGTCGAGGAGAGGACAGTGTTCTGGAGAGGAGCTGGGAGCTGTAGCAGCCAGAGGGAGGCCGCCATTGCTGGCGTGTCTGTGCCACAGTCCCTGTGTGTTCTCCGTTTCCTCCCTCCCTGGAAATGGAGCCAGGGGAGAAAGAGGAAGAAATGGAGGAGAAAATTGGGGGAGGTAGAGAAAGATTGGACGATGAACTGGGAGCCACGTGGTCGGGACGAAGGCTTGTGGTGAGGATAATGCATGGTGGATGATTTTTGGGGGAATTTAATCAGTTTTTCCGTCTCTGAACTGTTTTCGTTTCCAATTTTGTTTGCAGATGGTAAAAACAATGGTTACAAATGAAGAAGACGATTCTCTATCAGAATTAGAAGCAAAAAGATTGTTGTTATCTTGACGTGAGAAGTCATACCGTCCATGTGGCGAGAAAAATACAAATGAAAAATATCGAGAAAAATAGGTTCTACCGAGAATTGAACTCGGGTTACTGGATTCAGAGTCCAATGTCCTAACCGCTAGACCATAGAACCTGTTTTGATTATTTCCACCTAAAAACTAGATATAAACCATTTACGCAGACCCTGCTGGCCCTGGCTTTATGCCTATAGACCAAATAATCCTGAGAAAATCTTCAAAAGGAAAATTCATAATGTATGACAAGAGGTTGGGCCTAAGTTTAATCTCAGATTGGTAATATAGTGTGAGTTGGATTTCTTTAATTATATCAAATGTCTTCAAGCGGTCGCGACGACATGTAGATTAGGAGTACCTCATGCGTGTGCTCCTTCTCTGCCACCCATCTCGACATGCACAACTTAGATTTAATTTTACTACATCGTACATTCATTGGTGACTATTCAGCAAATATATAACAAAATTTTATAAACAATCTAATTAAGTTGACTATCAAACCGCAAGGTACTGAGACATTGATGAAAGAAGGCATACTAAAAGGAGCTAGATGGTGGGGGTGGGGGTGGGGGATAAATAAGCGTTTTGATGGTATTATGGATTGGCATAATCCTAATACAAAGTTACATTAGTCTAATTTTGACAAAAACAAACTCGAAATATGGTATAGACTAAACTATTTGTACCAATAAAATGTTACTAAACAAGATAGGCACATAGAAGTAAACTTAGTAAGAAATTCAAATGATGTCCAAGATATATAAATTTGGAGCTAGCTTGGACTGCAAAATGTAATAGAGACAACTCATGTTTACCTGGAATTCAAATATGCATTGGTATTCTACTCACAATTGGAGAGGTTGTGCCAAATACTCCACACGGACACAAGGACATAGCCTTCTTCACCGAGAAAAATACGAGCTCCCCCCTAGCTTCTTCCTCCATCTTGTACATGGTAAGGTTCACAAATTATTCGGCTACTCGGGCCTCTTCAAAATCTTCACAAAGAGGTAAGTGAGGTAACAAACACCAAACCGTCTAGGAGATAGTTGCCTCCAAAAGCAACAACCTTTCACTCTCTCACTCCAAACAATTGACCCGAAGAGCTCAGACCAATGAAACAAATGCAAATCAAAGCAACTTGTGCTCGAATCCATCATCCCAAATTTTACTAAAATAAAAATAAAAAACTCATGCAATAAGGGAGTGAAGAGGAGGTGAACAATGAAGAAGGTCAACAAATGAGTTTAGATCACTGAGATTATTTCCCCTCACTTAGACTAGAGATTAATGCTTTGGAGGAGGATCTTTGATGTACAAAATAGGGGAGAACCTAGATACAAGAGCCTCCCTCCAGTGGGGAAGAAGACTCACTTTTATATGCCCAAAGAAATATGCTCGTTACCTTTCCTGCAACCGGTCCAGACAAGGTTCTGGACATTCAAGCTTTGGTACCAAGCAAAGAAAATGATATCCTTTCACATTTTACTTAGCTTGATGGTGACGTTCATGCTCGCCTCAAGCTGGAACCTTCTCTTGATTGGAGTCGCTTGGTGAAGGCTCACCCCCCACCCCGCACCTCCAGAAGCTTTACTTAAGCACATCCCCACATATCCATGATCATGAAATGGACCGCAAGTTTGAGCATGAATGTGCCCTTCTCGACCTTGATGATGGTCTCCACCAGGAAATGTAGATCGGCGGAAGAAGTTTTGGATGGTCCAGAATGATTGATGAAGATGAACACGTGATTATTATAGAAAGGAAAATGAGGGGAGCTATGTCAGACACATCCGAGCATCGTCATGGATCTGGTAAAGAGATAAAAGGCTTGTGAACCACTCCAAGTACATTTAGTACATCTGCCTGGTTGCACATCATTGTTTGTAGAAAACGGAGGAGAATATAAATTGAGTGCAAATCTAGATCCATTCTCCTATTTTTTATCCACAAAAGAACGAATGTACAATCAAAACCTAGCACTAAGCGTGAATGTTGTGTAGAGCACGGGAGGTGGCCTAGCCCGTCTCTCCCTCCTCTACGGCCGACAAAGCTGTAGGAGAGAAGAGGGAGATGAGGCATCGGGAAAATCAAGGTAGAAGACGAGAGCAAGATTGGTGGGGAGAAGTGGAAGAGAGGCAAAAATATGCCCACCGCGGAGTTATAGCATGTAAATCATTGGTATCAAGGTACCACCAATAATGTTTTACGGATTCTCATAGCAAAAAAGATGCTCTTAACAATACACAAAGAACATTTAGAAGTGACATCAGTCGACGGTGCATCTTTCAGGCTTGGGCCCTGCCTCAACGAGACGATAGTGGCAACAACATGGTGGCATGGCAACAGATTGAGAACAAAATTGGAACAGACGTGGCTACCATACAAATTCGCGCATGATTGCTCGCTGCTGCCACACCGTGAGGCAGCCAGCAGCAATAATAAGCACTAGCCGTAGCTTCCCTCGTCCCTCACCTAGATCCTAATCCCAGACTGCTCGTGCGGTCGTGCAGCTCCATTGGCCCCCGCGCGCGCTTTTCTTGGAAAGAACCGCCCCGGAATCCGCGGCGCGAGCCCCGCCTCCCCTCGCCTCGCGCCACAAAGCGCCGGAAGCGCAGGCCCCCCCACACACCGGAGGACCGGGATCGCGCGCGCGAACGTCGACGCGCTTGCTGTCCGTCGGCGGGCGGGGCGGAGGCGGCCGTGCGTGCGGGCGCGCGCCATGGACGTCGACAGCGTCGAGTGCCTGTCGCTGCCCGACGCCGCCATGGACGCGGCGGACGACGTCGGCCTCGCCACCCTCCACCCGCACATCGCCTCCGCCTCCTCCAGGCCCGCCCCGTTCCCCAATCCCAACGCCAAGGGCGGCGGCGGTGGCGGCGCCGGAGGCATGGTCGCGCCGGGGAGCAGCGTGCACGAGCTGCTCGAGTGCCCCGTCTGCACCAACTCCATGTACCCGCCGATCCACCAGGTTCTTTGATTTTGCTCCCCCAACAAGGTTCTTGATTTCCCAATTTTTGCGACGGCGCGCTATGGAGTAGTATGGGTGCGATTGGGGCTTCGGCGATTCTTGGGTCCGAATGTGGATGTGGGTTTGGGCAATCGGGCGTGGATATACAACAAATTACTTTCAACTAGCGTCAAATTTGTGGGGATATTGGCGTAGTGATTGTGGGTTGACTCTCGTTCCTCAATCCTCCTACGCTGGGATAATTTGGGTGACTTGTTCATTCCTTGCGTTATTGTTCCTTTCCTGCTATGTAGACGAGTAAGAAAAGGTAGGAATTAAGTCTTATAGACGACCAAGCTATCAGATGGCTTCTAGCCTGTCAAAATTGTAGTAGAATACTGAGCAGAAATTGGTGCTACATGCTACTAATAAGGCCTTGTTTACTTCTAAGGTATTTATGGGGATGGGAGGGGATTATTTCGTATCCCGGAAAATCCCCACTAGTCCGTTTACTTCTCCGGTTTTGAACCAAATAATCTCGAGATATCCCCTCCCATCCCCACATTTTTTGCCTAAATCAAAAACTCTCCATCATACTACTGTATTTTTGGGGAGGGGTACCCTCCCATCCCCATACCTATTGGGAAGAAAAATACGAGAGAATAAACAAGGCCTTAGTTTCGAATTGCATTTTATTCTCTTCACATGATTGTGAATTTCTGACCAGCCCTCTTAGTTGGGGGACACAAACTGGAGTGCAGGCCAATCAAATCAACTTATCTTAGAAATTCCTGCATTTAACCTATATAGTGGTGTATAATAGATCAATCTGAATATATGCACTTACGCAATCATAGTCGCAGTTGTACAAAAAAATGGACCCTAATGGCGCACGACTGCCATATGGCGCGACCCAACCCAGAGCTGCCACTTGTCAGTATAACAAGCTGGCAACTTTCCGAAGTTGCCATCCCTGCCACGCGTTCCAGATCCGATGGTGGCGATTCCGCTGCGCCAGGGAGCAGAAATCCTAATGTGCAGGCTCCATAATTTTCCAAAATAATTCAGTCGTCAGTGTTAGAGTTGAATATCAAACGAACTCTTTTTGTTTTGCAAAAAAATGAACTATATTTTAAACAGGAACAGATGTATGGGATCATATACGGGGTTATGAAATTAACATGTGGAAAGTTATTGGTAATAGCAGATCTAGCTGTATGTTGGAGGGACCTAAGAGCATGTCTAACAGGTTCCGTATTTTTCTGCTCCTTAAAACGCGAGTAGAGGGCCTGTATTCAGTTTCACCGGCCAAAAACTCGTCCGAGCTAGCAGAACCCGTATCCCCACCCCGTAAAACAGAATATTCTCGATGCGCTGCCAATAGCACTTGCCGCCTTGGTCCACTCCGGTGCACGCATCCATCCCCACCTTACTCCAAGCACGGACCAAGATCGCGTCTTCGATCTCGCTGTAGTTCGCCGTGCGTGGCTTCGGCGTCGTGGAAGAACCGGCGGCAGCCGGATCAACCTCAACCACCTCCTCTTCACCCTCATCCTCCTCCTCGTCATCAATCTCTTCGACGTTGCCCTCCCCATCGAACGCATCGATGCCGGCGTCCAAGTCCACCGCAGATTCGTTGAGCATGTCCATGTACGATGTTGTGGACTCAACATCGAACACCTTGTCTACGTCCATGTAGGGTGGCGACGGCGTGGGCGTCACCTCGGACGGAACGGAGGGAGGAGGGGCCGTGGCCTTGGAAGACGGTGGAGGCGCGAGGCCGATGCGGTTGACTGCCTTTGTCTTCACCTTGGACTGCGGGGCACCCCTCGGCCCGGCTGCCTTCGTCTTCATCCTGCCCTCCTTCTTGGCAGCCGGTGGGGCTACGGCCGGCGGAGCTGCGGCCGCCGCAGGGGCTTCGAAGAATTGCTTCGGAAACCTCTTCCTATTCCACGGGATGGTGGCGGAGATCATGGCCGACACGTCGCCGGCATTTGGCGGACCTCCAACGGAGACATCAACCACCGCGGCCGAAGGATGTGCACCGCCGGCGGTCGGCGGCCCTTGCGGAGGATCCATGGCAGCGGGATCCGGCCGCGTCGTTGCCGGGAAGGGCGGGGCGGAGGAGGTCAGGCCGCGGCGGCGGCGGTTGGGTTTCGCTGAAACCCTTCGCGGGCAGTGGAGGGGAGGATACTGGTTTGGCCCTCTATTCCCGCTCCCACCCCGCACAAGTAGGGGGCGAAGACCCGCCCCGTAATCGAAACCGGGAAAAATCGACGCGGGGCCTTTTTTACGGGGCCTGCTAGACGGCCGGGTAGAGCCCAACCCCGTATTTCGGCGGTTATTATACGGGTTTGGTCCTTTTAAGGGGTCTGTTAGACATGCTCTAATTGTGTGGAACGGAAGCTCCATGTGTTGTGTAATGCTAGTTTTTGACATGGCTCTAATCCTTTTACTGCATTTACAGTGCCAAAATGGACACACTTTGTGTTCCACATGCAAAGCTAGGGTACATAATCGTTGCCCTACTTGCCGACAAGAACTCGGTGATATCAGGTGCTTGGCACTGGAGAAAGTAGCTGAATCGCTTGAGCTTCCCTGTAAGTACTACACCTTGGGGTGCCCAGAGATCTTCCCATACTACAGCAAGATAAAGCATGAAGCACTGTGCAGCTTTAGACCATATAATTGCCCCTACGCTGGTTCTGAGTGTTCTGTGACCGGTGATATCCCTTACCTTGTTAACCATCTGAGGGATGACCACAAAGTTGATATGCACAGCGGCTGCACATTCAACCATAGATACGTCAAATCCAACCCAAGAGAAGTCGAAAACGCCACCTGGATGCTGACGGTAAGTATTTATAGCAGAATGTTTTCTCTTGTTCCACTTTGGTTTAATATACCTAGATATAAGATCATCCGCCACATACAGTAGTTCTTGGTATAATGTAACCTTGTATACATTTGAATTCTTGATACATTTGTTTGGTATATTTTGAGTAGGTGTTTCACTGTTTCGGGCAGTACTTCTGCCTGCACTTTGAGGCCTTCCAGCTTGGGATGGCACCAGTGTACATGGCCTTCCTTCGTTTCATGGGGGATGAGAATGAGGCAAGGAACTACAGCTACAGCCTCGAGGTCGGTGCCAATGGCAGGAAGATGGTATGGGAGGGCACCCCCAGGAGTGTCCGGGACAGCCACCGGAAGGTGCGGGACAGCCACGATGGCCTCCTGATCCAGAGAAACATGGCATTGTTTTTCTCAGGGGGCGACCGGAAGGAGCTGAAGCTGAG
The DNA here is from genome assembly GCF_022539505.1 of Lolium rigidum. Lineage (NCBI taxonomy): Eukaryota > Viridiplantae > Streptophyta > Magnoliopsida > Poales > Poaceae > Lolium > Lolium rigidum. The sequence goes on from NC_061513.1 coordinate 243,048,047, forward strand.
GATCACCGGCCGGATCTGGAAGGAGCAGCAGACACCGGATGGCGCCTGCGTACCAATTCTCTGTAGCTAAGCAACGGACAATATTCAAAAAAAATGGATCTGATATCATTTGACTGGATATCGGCCGTCCTGTTGCCATACCCTACTGTTTTCGTATGGTCTGAGGCGACGTTTCACGGTTTTGTCTTTGTTCAGCGAAATTAGGAGGGTAGGATGATCTTGTAAAGTAAACTCTGTATATATGGCATCCCACACCTTATTACAGGTTGGCTCAACAAGCTCTCTGGTGCCTTCAGCTGTGTTTCAGCAGTAAACTGCATTCTTACCAAACTCTGTCATCAGTCTTGCGACTTGAGATGTGGTAATACAGATTCTAGCAAGTCAGACTGAAGCTATAAGCTGACACTGAAATAGGGTATATATATATATACTTTGGAGTGGGATTGTGGGGGCCTAGTGTGATATCAGCACTTTGGATTAGAACTGCACATGGAGATTTGAAATGCTGATCTACATGACATTTGACAGCTCGATTAGTGATAGACTTCTGCTCCAGGGTAATCTTGTATGATAGATTAGTGACTTAAGTTACATGTTAATGTCTTTATCAAGATACGCAACGTGTATCAAATGGCAAATTTGCCATTGACTTTGTCTCAAATGGCACAGTCGTGCTGTAATTTCCTATTAAGAATCTCGTGCAGGAATAGGGTGTCTTTTGTACAAAGATTTTTTATAGAAACTTTGAAGGATACCCATATCTTCGGTATTTTCTTGTGTGAGTTATTTATATATTTGATGGGATTGGAGGAGTGCGGACAATGAGGCTGAGCTACAGGGAGACTTTTATTTTTAAAAATTCAAAAATCATATTTGCAACTTAGAAAAAATTCTGAAAAAGTCTAGATATAGACAATGATGTATCCTACAACCATGCAAAAAATCAATTCGAAATTCTATATATTCCTGGCTACAGAATGTCAGAATCCCTGGCTATTTTACCTTATTTTCATTTTCCTTTTCTTCTTCTGAAATAGTTTACTTTCCAATTCTGCTGTCTCCTCTTATTCTAAATATCCATATATAAAACCAACCATGTACTAGGTTACCATGTTGAATATAGGCCTTTGGATCAAATGGATTCATGACCCAAAATGTGTTTGAGAGTATAAGCTTTAACTAAAAGGGTCAGTTGCAATAGTCATCTTTTGAATTCATCAAATGTTGTAACTCTTCTAGATAGGGTTTATCGAAGCACAAAATTATATTTATATACTTGGGATTAAATAATCCACGCAGAAAAACATTTCTCCAATAGGGAATTACAACAATAAATGTGTACTCAATGTTTATGTAGAGTGTAGTACTTTTGTAGATGAAAGGCACTGCATGGCCAACTTAAAATTGATAAATCCAACCGGCTCACAACTTTAAACATTTAGTGTTTATGTACTTTGCTTCGCTTCTATCTAGTCACCCTCATGTTTACCTTTTATGATGGAGGAAAACCAACATTAATATAGATTCTCCATTATCCATGGATGGAGAAGGAGAACTTTACCCATATTCTGTAAACCTTGTTTTCGCAAAAACCATCATTGAAGAAGTGTGGATTAAACAAGCACCAACATCACTTAGAATCCAGAGTTTCTTACACATGAGAGCTGCAAATATTAGGGTTTTCAAACACATAGGGACTATATGTAATGTTCCACATCTTCTAGTTGGTAGAACTCATTGTTGTGAAATCATATTTGAGCACACCTACTGCTCACTCAAAGGCTCAACACACGTCAGTCCTCACATCGACCATTTCTTCCCACCTTTACATAAGTATGTTTAGGTGGGACTGTGGGAGGACAACTATGTTTACTTCCATGAGCACGATATATACTTGGATTGGAAGAGAGCGCAACTGAGAGTTCATGTACTTAGATAGTCACACCCACACCCAAACAAATAATTCCTTTGCTTGAAGGTCCGAGAGACAAGAACCTTCTATATAGGTTGGTTTGGACTAGATCTTGAGAATGAGCAACATCAGGAAATGGCTTATTTGGAACATCTAGCCTTTGTGTGCTGTATCTCCATGTCATGTTGTACGTGTTGGACATCTCCAAGGCCGAAATGCGAACAACTGCACTTTACACTATGTAAATTCCTCTGGGCCTTCTGGTTTCGCTACAATCGAGCTATGGATATGCTCGTATAAAATTTTGCATTATGCAAGGCCCACACTCATTTTGAGTTATTATTTGACCATC
>NC_061513.1:243050410-243089210 GCF_022539505.1 Lolium rigidum
TAGGGATATGAACTATGTTAGTCATACCTTAGCTAGACTTGGTAGCATGTCTAGATGCTCCAAGACTTGGGTCCGGGAGGGACCAAACATTATTAGAGATGCTTGTAACCAGAATCAAACTTCTTTGCCTTGATTAATATATTTTAATTCACAAAAAACTAGTATTATTATTTTCTATATATTTTATGGAAACCTGACTTTCAGAGTGAAAGTAAAATTGAATTTATTAAAATCCTTTGAAATACATCAAGTTCAATTTTAGATTCACTCATGTAGAAATACGTAGCAGCACGTAGGTTCAACGGAACCCATTTTACTTTGCGGGCCAAAAAACCATATTTCTGGACCTCCAAAAATTCCAAATAATTTTTTTTGCATGTAGATGATGCACATATGTACATGCGTGCCATTTTTCATACCCAAATTTGAAAGGATGTAGCTTAGACAAAAATGACAAGTTTCAGATAAACAATCTAAAGAAAACTTCCACTTCCTGAAATATTTGTAACTTAGTGGTTGGTAAACTATGTAACTTTGTGAAAGAGTAAGTTTAATCGGGTTCCATAGTATCACTCGTGGGAAGTAAAAGAACCATGAAATCAATATCACAACTGCATTTTAGATTACAACTATTTGTTTTTCTTTTTCTTTTGACAGACCATACAGAAATTGCATATGCTAATCAATCTTTGCTAGCAAGGGAAACAATGCACAATCTGAGAGCTTTCCCATGAAGCTTGGTGTCTACATGAGAACTTTCCCATGAAACTGGTCTAGCACATACAGAACTTTCCCATGAAGCTGGTCTAGTACATATAGAACTTTCCCATGACGCTGGTTAGAACTCTCCCAATCCAGCGGCAGCTTGACGTCTACATGAGAACTTTCCCACGAAGCTGGTCTAGAACACCAACTTGACCAACAAGACACCAATATGGCTTGGACACAGGCCACTGGTTTCTCTTTCTCTTCCGAGTCATATTCCGAGTCATATGGCTTGGCATCTTGGAAGTCTCCAAGCATTCCAAGTCAAAAGGGCCTTCAGTGTGGGCCCTGTCAACAAGACCACTGGTCGAACTTCTTCCTATCAGATTAGCCGCTTTGGACAAAACTTTTAGAATCTCCGTCCGTGGTAGAAAAGGAGTTGTTTGACTTTCATCATAAAAATTCATGCCAACGAAACAACCATCCAAACAAATAAGGGGGCCTCCAATCCCAGCCTTCTTGATTTGACAAGTGGACAAAAGAAGGTCTTCACAATCAAGATCCAAACTCTGCTGTCGAGCAGCCAAATGCTTGTTTTTGCGCTGAGTAACAGCATTGTATTTACCCTTCACTTCACCCATTGAGGCCATCAATAATCCGTGAGCTCCTTTAGGGGCACGCCCTATAGCTACTACCTGAGTATTTCTAGACTCCCTGACACTGAAGATATCTACTGGAGAAATAGGAGTACTAAGATCATATTGTAGACGGACAATGGCAATATTGTAATTTAGATGATAGAATTCCAATGTCCCATCCGCACGGTGATCTGGTGGGAGAAATACCTCAATGCTCAAGTTCCCATAAATCTGGCCATCATCACCAGTCCTAACCAAACTGGCCGAAGTAAGGACGAACGTGCAGTCTGGGCCTTTTATAAGGAGGCCTGTGCAAGCAAAATACCTAATCTTTCTTTTTCCATGGATATGGAATGAAGCAATTGAGACAACACTTTGGGATATTTTCTCAAGGACATCTTTTCCAAATTGCTTCCAGATAAGCTCCTCCCCCTCATAACGGTAAGGGAAATCAAAAGGATAACCATCCCAATAATGAAATTGACCGAAATACTCTTCAAACCTACCAGCCAATCTACCATTGAGCTCAAACACAAGTGGTGGTGGCAGGGGATAGCCCAATGATTGAAGAATCTTAGATCTTACCACACATCCTGAAGGGATGACTGTCTTTACACCATCAGGCAAAGAATATCCATGGAAGTGGGATGTTTTACTGGTTAGCAGAAGAAGACGCTGCAACCATTCATGAAGCATCTTTGTTGGTAAGAAGGTGGTATTTTCTTTACAATATCCAGTGATAAGCCCAGCAATGTGTCCAGATCCACCACGGCCAAAGTATATAACTGGCCCTCCAAGTCCAATCTCTGTTATCTTACAATTGACTGACACAAGGCCTGTAGCACTGAAAACGGGATGAGAACATTTTGCCCCCATCAAAGTGCCATTGGTTGCATAGCCAATTGCAAATAGCTTACTATTGCGTGTGCCTTTGGGCAGATCCACATGATTACATGTATCCATAGTGTAGACACATTTGAGGCTAAAGGAGGTGACCATAGCAATATTTTCATCATATAATCCCAAAAACCCATGGAGAGTTGCATTATCTTGAGTACGCAATTCAATCCTCAAGTTATCATCACTGGTTCTGTTCTCATTAAATTTGTGGGCCAAACGTGCTGTAGTCACAAATATTCTATGGTGATCTCGTATATTGTCATGCCAGTGGCGTACAGCTGCTCCCGAGCATGCATATACCATCACTTTTTCATTGTACAAAGCAATTGAGACAACACCAAGTCTCAAGTGTGAAGCTGAAATTTTCGCATGGCTGTCTGTGTCACCAAATGTTTCACTTGCTTCAGCTCGTGGTTCCGTAATCTCATCACTAGCTTCAGCTTGTGGCTCCATAATGTCCCAACTAGGTGCTGCTTGTGGCTGCATAATCTGGCGACTAGCTGTTTGTGGCTCCATAATGTCACGACTAGGTGGTGCTTGTGGCACCATAATCTCATAACTAAGTACTGCTTGGCGACTAGTTGGTGCTTGTGGCTGCATAATCTGGCGACTAGGTCCTGCTTGTGGCTCCATAATGTCACGACTAGGTGGTGCTTGTGGCACCATAATCTCATCACTAGGTCCTGCTTCCATAATCTGGCGACTAGGTCCTGCTTGTGGCTCCATAATCTGGCAACTAGGTCCTGCTTGTGGCTCCATCATGTCACCACTAGGTCCTGCTTGTTGTTCCGTAATCTCATCACTAACTTCAGCTTGTGTTTTCTTATTCTCATCCATATACTCATCCATGAAGCGCTTGTTCTCAGCTTCATACTCCTTTCTCATAATTTCTTCAAATCGCCACTTCTTTAAAACGGCGTCCGTCGCAGTAAATTTCTTCCACCAATTGCTGTCCTTCTTCGCAATGGACTCGTCAGCTCCTGCTTGTGGCTCCATAATCCTTCAGATGAAGCAGTTTTCCCAGCTGACCCCGCGCGCGGAGCGAGGAAGAGAGGGTGGCGTGGATAGCTGGGGCCAGAGCAGGGGCGGATCGGGAGGAAACGGGCGTCGCCGGGGCGGATCTGGAGGAAACGCACGTCGCCGGGGCGGATCTGTTTTGCAGCCAAGGTGCCCTAGGATTACAACTATTTGTGATTGTAGGGACAAATATCACTAAAGCTGAGTTAAAATGAGTGAGATCCGATTTTTTTATGTCTTATGAAGAATTCCACAAATCATTTTCTAATATCGTGAGACATAGCATCATGTGACACACGGATCTGGCACTACATAAGGACATCTCCAGCGCCGCGACACATTTTAGCGTCCGCGCGCGTCCGTTTGCGTCGATCCTTTTGGTCGAAATCGACCGCGCGTCCGTTTGCGTCGGGGGTGGCTCCAGCGACACGACGCATTTTTTAGGATGAATCTTTTTTTTAACATGAAACATAGTTTGACATACTTAAAAAATAAACCTAAAACGCCTACTGCTCCTCGCCGCTGTGCTGCTCCTCGTCGCTGTCGAGCACGATGAGCTCCGGTACGACCCAAGGCCAGTTGGCATCCGGGGGAGCGTACGCCACGCGCGCCGCCGCCGGTGCTCGAGGTTGCGGAGGCTGCGGCTGTGGCGGCGGTGGAGGGGCCAGTACTGCGGCTGTGGCGGCGGTGGAGGCGCCCAGTACTGCGGCTGTGGCGGCGGTGGAGGCGGCCAGTACTGCGGCTGTGGCGGCGGTTGAGGCGGCCAGTGCTGCGGCTGTGGCGGCGGTGGCGGAGGCGCCGCCGACTTCAGGAGCGCCTGTCGAAGTGCTTCATCCGCCGACAGGCCCGGCGGCATGACGGCGGTGGCGTAGCGGGGCAGCGGCGGCTACACAGGCGCGTCGTGCTCGGAGACGAGGACGGCGACCTTCGCCATCTCGTCGTCCGTCATGTTGTCCAGGAAGTCGAAGTTCCGGCCCTCCGCCAAGGCCTGCTGCCATTCGTGGAAGACGACAGTGACGTAGTCGTCGTTGTCGTCCTTCACCTCCTCGCTATGGTACGCGAGCGCCTCGACGTAGTCGTCGTCGTCGTACACGGCGTAGGCTTCATCGTCGTCGGCGTCGTCGTTGTGCTGCGTCTGCTGACGTCGCGTCCGCGCCTGCTGACGACGCGTCGGCGCCTGCTGACGACGAGCCGGCGGTGCAGGGCTGAAGGGGTAATCCCTGTCGCCCATGAAGCCTGCCCTTCGTCTCCTTTCCGTCTCCGTGGACAGGTACGTACGCCAAAGCTCCGAGTCGATGGCGTACGCCGGATCGTCGCGGAGGTCCGCCGGCAGATACCGCCTCCTCGCGCCGGATCTCCGCGGTCCGATCAGGCTCGCGCGCGAGTGCCGGAGGGATAGGGCACCCGGCGGCAGCTGAGCCGCCAGCCGCCAGGCAGCTGCACGCCGGACCAGGCGTCGTCGCACGGCATCCATTTGCCGTGCATGAGCCTCCCTACCGAGACGGGGAGCGGGATCTTCTTGCTGCCGCTGCCGGAGGCCTCGAAGTCATTCTTCTTCCCCATGGGTGGTGGTGGTTGTGGAGGTGTGGGCGAAGGAGCGACGCGGCCGGTGGACTTTTATGGGCGGGCGCGCGCGGGATACGATGCCATCGAAGGCGCCGCAGAAGCCCAGCCGCCGCCCGCCAGTGCGCGCGCGAGCAGGCAGCCGCACCATTGATGGCGAAGGCTGCAGCGCGGACGCGGAAGCGCTGACCGCCCGAATCGATGCCCTCGATGCAGACTCGCTGCCAGGCGGGCCCGGTGGGGAAGCGAGCGGACACTTTGCGCGTCCGCCGAGCGTCCGCCGAGACGCAAACCTGGCGCATATTTGGAGCAGGTTTGCGTCTCCGCGGACGGCCCGGTCACTTTGCGTCACCCTGCTGGAACAGGCCCCAGACGCATTTCCGGTCACGGCGGACGCAAACGGCCGCTGGAGATGCCCTAAGTCCAACACACTTTGTCAGGATTGGAAAATAAAGTTAAGGGCCTCTTTGATTCAAAGGATTTATCGTGGGAAGTTTTGAGGATCCAAATCTTTAGATTTTTTTTCTATGGTGGTTGTTTGATTTGTAGGATTTCATATGATTATTTTTTCAATGAATCATTTGCACTACATTTGACAAGAAATTTAACATCCACTTGAACCTCTTGGTAAAAATTCTTTGTTTCTCTCATGCTCGGTGTATAAGAAAATTCCATGGGATTGGTATGTGTCTACCATTGCAATCATGCGTTTTCCTATTCCAATTTTTTTGAAATCCTATGAATCAAAGAGACCATAAATGAGAAAACATTGAGTATTACAAGAGCTTGGGAATAAAAAGAGTATCTCTTCCTTAGATCCGGGAAGACATGTTGAGCGAACTAGATTCTAAAAGTTTGGATTTACTCGAAGACAATTCTACGTTGACAAAGAGTTCAAATAGCCATTGTGTTTCTGTTTTGTCGAGTTCAAAATACCTCCTCCTAGAAAGGAGAGAGAAACGAATAGCCGAGAGCCCGAGATACTTGCACATGGAAAGGCCAAACCAGAAGATTGAAAAAAGATCAAAAGGAACGGGCAAACCAGCTCGATAGTTTCGAGTCGATTTTGATTTTCGATCGTACGTTGGAACTGTGCTGGCGGTGTTGGCCTCCACCACAGGTGGGGCCCCGCCTGGGTCGGACCATCTATGCCGGCTCTCCTAGCCCATCACGGGTATCTGGCGGCGGCGACCTGCAGCCAGTGAGAGACATGCGTGAGCGAGACAAGCAGAGAGAGACGCTGCGCGGCGAAGGAAGGAGCCGACCGTAGCTACTGACAGCGGATTAATAGACTTTTCCTTAACTAAAAGGGTCAGTTGCAATAGTCACCTTTTGAATGTTGTTACTCTTCTAGATAGGGTTTACAGAAGCAAAAAAAAAATATTTAGATAATTATCTTAGGATTAAATAATCCATGCAGAAAAACATTTCTCCAATAGGGAGATGCTGTAAATGGGGAATTACAACATGTGTACGTGTAGTACTTTTGTAGATGAAAGGCACTGCATGGCCAACTTAAAATTAATAAATCCAACCGACTCACAACCTTAAACATTTAGTGTTTATGTACTTTGCTTCGCCTCTATCTAGTCACCCTCATGTTTACATTTTATGGTGGAGGAAAACCAACATTAATATACATTCTCCATTATCCATGGATGGAGAAAGAGAACTTTTACCTATATTGTGTAAACCTTGTTTTCACATAGACCATCATGTAAGATGTGTTGATCATCAACATCACTTAGAATTCGGAGTTTCTTACACACGAGGGCTGCAAATATTAGGAGTTTCAAATACATAGGTTCCGCATCTACTGGTTGGTAGAACTCATTGTTGTGAAATCATATTTGAGCGCGCCTACTGCTCATTCAAAGGCACACCGCACGTCAGTTCTCACATCGACCATTTCCTCCCGCCTTTACATAACTATATTTAGGTAATTAGGTGAGAGGACAACTATGTTTACTTCCATGAGCACGATATATACTTCGATCGGAAGAGAGCACAGTTGAGAGTTCATGTACTTAGACAATCACACCCACACCCACACCCAAACAAATAATTCCTTTGCTTAAAGGTCCGAGAGACAAGAACTTTCTATATAGGTTAGTTTAGATCTTGAGAATGAGCAGCATCAGGAAATGGGTTATTTGGAACATCTAGCCTTTGTGCGCTGCCTTTTGATCTGATGCTGTACGTTTTGGACATCTTCAAGGCTGAACTGCAAATAACTACACTTTACACTATGTAAATTCCTCTGGGCCATATGATGCTGCTACAATCAGGATATTCATTTTGGCTCACAGGTGTATATAAACCCGCTGTGTAAAAGCATATTACAAAATATCAAAAAAATCTGAAATAAAATTACACATGTACATCTAGACATTTTATGTTTATACACATGTTTTCGGGGAAAAAGAACATTTTTTATGTTCCATGTAAAAAAGACAATTTTTGATGTTCTAATATGACTATTCATGGAACATTTTTTTTGTATTTTTTGCATAGGCCACGTAAAATGTTAGTTTCACCCGGAAACTTGTGTGCCAACATAGAATATCCGAATGCACAAGTAAAATTTTATCTCAATTTTTTCTGACATTTTAAGTTTTATTTTTTATCCATTTTAAATAATAGGTTCATATGCACTTATGTGCCGAAACACCACCTCCGCTACAATCGAGCTATATGTATATACTCATATAACATTTTGCATTCTGCAAGGCCCACACACATTTTTAGTTTTGCTTTGGTCATCAACTAGACGGTTGTTTTATGAATTATGCACCCGAAAAATTGTACCTTTGTGAACTTATTTCGATGTGAGCTCAATAGCACGTTCATTTGGATTTTCGATCGTAGCACGTTTGAACCGTGCTGGCGGTGTTGGCCTCCACGTACCTCAGGTGGAACCCCAGGTCGGGTCGGACCAGCTACGCCGGCTCGCCTAGCCCGTCACGGGCGTCAGCGAGCAAAATCTCGCTTCCCCGGTGGTGTGGTGTAAAAGAACATATAAACCCGCCGTGTAAAAACATATTTCAAAATATAAAAAAAAATCTGAAATAAAATTGCGCATGTACATCTAGACATTTTATGTTTATACACATGCTTTCGGGGAAAAAGAACATTTTTTATGTTCCATGTAAAAAAGATAATTTTCGATGTTCTAATATGACTATTCATGGAACATTTTTTTTTGTCTTTTTTGCATAGGCCATGTAAAACGTTAGTTTCACCCGGAAACTTGTGTGCCAACATAGAATATCCGAATGTACAAGTAAAATTTTATCTCAATTTTTCTGACATTTTAAGTTTTATTTTTTATCCATTTTAAATAATAGGTTCATATGCACTTATGTGCTGAAACACCACCTCCGCTACAATCGAGCTATATGTATATACTCATATAACATTTTGTATTCTGTAAGGCCCACACACATTTTTAGTTTTGCTTTGATCATCAACTAGAGGGATGTTTTATGAATTATGCGCCCGAAAAATTGTACCTTTGTGAACTTATTTCGAACGTGAACCCAATAGTAGTAGTATGTTCAATGGATTTTATGGAAATCCGAGTCTCAGAGCGAAAGTAAAATTGAATTTACTAAAATCCTTTGGAATACGTCAAGTTCAATTTAGATTCACTCATGGGAAGTAAAAAAACACGAAATCAATATCAAAAGTGCATTTTAGATTACAGCTATTTGCGATTGTAGGGACACATATCACTACTAAAACCGGGTTAAAATGAGTGAGGTATGATTCTTTTTATGTCTTATGAGAATTCCGCAAATCATTTTGTAAAATTTCATTGACAAAGAGTTCAAACAGACATTTGTGTAAGTACATAAAACACACGGTGCGTCTGCTTCGTTGAGTTCAAATACCTCCCCTCCTGGAAAGGAGAGTGAAACCAATAGCCGAGATATCAGATATACTTGCACATGCAAAAGCCAAACCAGAAGATTTAAAAAGAGCAGAAGGAAGTAGGAACGGGCAAACCAAACCAGCACGATAGTTTCGAGTCCATTTGGATTTTCGATGGTAGTACGTTCGAACCGTGCTGGCGGTGTTGGCCTCCACCTCAGGTGGAACCCCACCTGGGTCGGACCAGCTACGCCGGCTCGCCTAGCCCCGTCACGGGCTCCTTCTCTGCGTCAGCGAGCAAAATCTCCCTTCCCCGGTGGTGTCCCTCTCTTCTTCTCTTCCGCCCCCCTCTCTCACTACGCGAACCAGAACCCGCCTGCGCGACACGAAGCGAGGCGGGAGCTCGCCCGCCGCGAGATGGTAAGCACGATCCCCTCCCCCATTCCCCATGCCTTCCGCCGGCCCACCGGCGGCCGCCGCGTCCGCACGCGGATCTAGTCCACCTCCGGTGGGTCGTGTAAGATCTCTTCGTCGCCGTCGCTTGGGTTCGTCGAGGGTTTGGGATCGATCGTAGGGTGCTGCTAGGGTTTTGGCGGGGCACGCGGGGCGTTCGTTGCGTGATTTGGCGGATCCGTGAGGGCACGGGACGGGTTGGTTGCAGCGGCTGCTCGGCCCAGGCCCTCTCGGAGGGAGGGATGTGGTTTCCGCGACACTCGTCGTGAATTGTGGTCTAGCTCATGGCATATCAGCGCCTAAGAGCATCTCCAACAGGCGCTGCAAATTCTCGCGCGCTATACCGGCGATTGGGCGCGCTGTATACCGTTCGCGCGCGGTATAGCGAATTTGCCCCCGGCAGAGGCTGCATTTTGCAGCGCGCGTTGGTGTGCGGAAAACGCACCTCCGCCGGAGGCGCTATTTTGCAGCGCGCGCGACCGTTTTTTTTTAAAATTCATCAAACAAACTATGAAATTTGAACGAAATACGAATATATTAAAGTGCGACGATACAAATGCGACATAGAAAATACTAGTACTACTCGTCCGACTACTCGTCGGACTCCCAGTCGTAGTCGGAGCTGCTCGCGAGTCGTCTCCGACACCGGCGTGGACGTCGACGTCCGAGTGGAAGTCGGAGGAGGAGGACGAGAGGACGACGGTCGACGGCCCTGCGCCTTTCTTCTTTTCCTCCTTCCTCTTCGCCGCCGCCTCGGCCTCGCCTTCTTCCTCGCCGCGGACTCGGCGCGGCGCTTCTCGCGGCTCGCCTTCTTCGCCGCTTTCATCGCCGCCTTCTCCTCCTCCTTCTCGCGCGTAGAAGGCCTCCGTGGCGGCGACGTCCTCCCGGGAAGCGCCGCGCCCACTCGACGCGCATCGCCTCGTCGCGCTCGGCGATGAGGAGGCGCTGCTCCAGCTCCCGATGGCGGCGCTGCTCTTCGCGTGTGACTATCGGCGACGGCGGCGCCAGCATCTCCGCCTGCTCGCGCGTCCAGACGTCGTCGAAGTTCATCTGGCGGCGGGGGCGGCCGAGGCGCCACGCGACGGCGTCGTAGGCTCGCGCCGCCTCATGCGCGGTGTCGAAGGTGCCGAGCCGGATCCGCTCCTCGCCGGAGCGAATCTCGGCGTCGAAGCGGCCGCTCGGCCGCGCGCGGACGCCGCGGTAGCCGGAGGCGGAGCGGCGCCGCGGAGGCATGTCGCCGGAGGCGGAGGCGGAGGCGGACAGGCGGCGGAGGTAGAGCGGTGGCGCGTGGCGCGGAGACAGAGAGCGGTGGGGAAAGAGGCGGAGAGACACGCGGAAGGCAGTTGGCGCGTGTCGTCTATATAGCGCGCGCGGCAAATTTCCCGCGTGGGATGGCGCAAACGCGCGGGCGCGGCAAAAAATTTACCGCGCGCGCCTTTTTCCCGCGTCTGCTGGAGCTTCGCGCGAGCGCTCGCGCGCGCCAAACTGGCAGGTATTTTGCCGCGCGCGCGTTTTACAGCGCCTGTTGGAGATGCTCTAAGCGAACGCTGTTAGAGCATCTCCAACAGGTGCGCTATATCGGCTGCGCTGCAAAAAAACGGCCGGTATACCGCGCGCGGGGTGGAATGAGGCGCTCCAGCAGGCGCGGTAAACGGCACGGTGCTGCAAAATTTTTAGAGCGCGCGGCGTTTTGCACAAACCAGAGCGACATATCCGACGCGTCGGCTACAACGCGCGGCATCGCTCGTCCAAGCGCGAAAAAACCCCGCGCCGAAACTTCCTCTTCCGCGTCGCCGCCCGAGCGCCCAATCCGTCGTCTCCGCGCGCCGCCGGCGAAATCCCGACGATGGACGACCCCTCCGGCAACCCACCGACCCCTCCCTACTCTGTCCCACCCTCCGCCGCCGCCACCACTTCCGACGCGCCGCCGCCAAACCCTAGCGGCGGCGCCGACGGCGGTAATGCAACGGCTGCTGCGCGCGCGCTCTTCGTCCCGCCGCGCGGGGCGCTGCACGCAGGCGCAGCCGCCTCGCAGATGGCCGCGCAGGGCGCCGGCAACGCGCGGCCCGCGCCGAGGAGGGGAAGGCGCCGTCGACCAAACGGCCGCACATCGGTGCCGCCTCCGTCGCGCCGCCGAAGAAAGCGAAGGCGCCCGTCACCCGCCGGCCGCAGCCTCCGACGACGACGACGAACCAGGCGCCTCCTCCTCCTCTGACGACGACGAACCAGCTGGCGCCTCCGTCCGGCAACCGTGCGGGCGCACATACGGTGCATGATGAAATGCCCGAGAGGTAAAAAAACACTACTTTTTGTCGAAATTGTAGTTTAGATGCATACCTAGCCGGGAAGTGATGAATTTCATTGCAATGTAGAGTCGATGATGCGGCATTCATGGAGACAATGAATGTTGGATCCTCGTTCATGCATGATGAAGCCGCCGATGGAGAGGAGGAATATGAGGATGTAGATGAGGAAGGAGAAGAGTTGATTGAACCTCGCCATCCCGGTCGGACCGCCAACTACACCATAGCGGAGGACAAGTTGCTTTGCAAGACGTGGTTGACAATTGGAATGGATCCAACAACCGGTACCGATCAAACAAGAGAAACATATTGGGTGAGGATGACGAGTACTTCAACACACACAACACAAGTGGGAACGAGCGAACCATGCGCTCACTTCGGTCCCGTTGGTCCGGCATCAACACCGATTGCCAAAAATGGGCGGGCGTGCAAGCCAACATCGATGTTCTCAATCCAAGTGGCACAAATGAGAATGATAGGGTAAGTCATTCTACTACTATGTTCACCATATGGCTCATATGAGAAGAATACAGTTCTACTTCATATAGCTCATCTATTTTCTTTTCCGCATATGTGTAGAACTCCATAGCTCAAGAATTGTTTAGGGATGTGGGAAAGAAGAACAAGAAAGGCAACAAGATTCTTGGCAAGCCATTCACCTTGCATCATTGCTATGAAGTGCTAGGGAATGAAGAGAAGTGGAAGACGCGCGGCAAGTTGGATGCGGCAACTATGGCGGCCAATGCTACCGGTGATGCAACAATCATCGATGATGATGATTCAAGTGATGAAGGGAAGAAGAGAAGCTCCACTCCTCACTCCGTCAACAATGGGCGGAGGAATGTGCATGGTAGGAAGACCGCCAAAGATATGAAGGGAAATAAGGCCGGAGATGATGACATTGCCATTGCTATGGAAAGGATTGCAAATGCATGGTTGCAAGAAAATGAAGATAGGAAGATGCAACGAAATTTGGAGAAAGAGGCTATGGATGCTATTGAAGCTAGGAGAGCCGCTTTGGAGGAGAGGATTGCCGCCAACGAGGAGAGGAAGTTGGCTTTGGAGGAGAAGAGACAAGCCACCGAGGAGCATGCACGCCTAGCGGAGGAGGAGAGAAAGCTTTTCTTGATGGATACTTCCCATATGGATGAGAGGCAAAAGGAGTACATCAACCTTCTTCGCGATGAAGTGTTGGCCAAAAAGAGATTGTTGGTAGCCAACATGAACACTTCCACTACCGGCATGTTTGGAGGAGGCATGTTTGGCATGCCGACGTTTGGAGGAGGCATGGGAGGCATGACCGACATGGGAGGCATGGCCGACATGGGAAGCATGCCCATGCCCACCATGGGAGGCATGGCCGGCATGGGAAGCATGCCCATGGCCGGCATGGGAGGCATGGCCGGCATGGGAGGCTATGGAGGCATGGCCAGCATGGGAGGACCAAGCTATGGAGGAGTGTTTGGAGGGAGTATGGGAGGCTCGGTGAGTGGTGTGTATGGGAGTATGAGAGCACCACCGGGAAGCTTCGTGTCTTCCATGAATGCTACTATTCCTCCTTCAACCCAAGATGACGAGGAACAAGAAGAAGGTGTTGACTTGGAAAATGCGGAAGTGTGATATGCATTTGTGATATGCATTATGTGTTCCACTTTGTCCATTTGAACCATATGTCGTGTGTCATTGTTGAATTACGTCATTTTGTGTGTCGTTGTTGAACTATGTGATGTATGTTGCACTTTGTGTCATTTGTTTCATGAATTATGTGTGATATTTGATCTTTGTGAATGCAAAATAGTCTAGAAATCTGTTTTTCGCGCCCGCGCGCGCTGTATTTTGCCGCGTTCGGTGGAGGACCATTTTTTCAGCCCACGCACGCGCTGCATATTAGCGCGTCCGGTGGAGGAAAAATCGGCACAGCGCGTGCTAGCTGTTTACCGCGCGAGAGAACCCTCGCTGGCAATCGACCGCGGGCGCGGTCAATTCCGTTTTCGTTTGTCGGCTCGCCTGCATGCACTCGCGTTAATTGCTCTTTTTGTCGTCACGTGCTGATCGCTAATGCAAGCTGTTGCCAGCTAATCAAATTCCTACGGGAAAGGGACTTGCTGTTGCGTGCTTTTTTCCTCTTTCCATGCAAGAGCATGCAAGCTGTTGCTAGCTAATCCGCCATGCATTTGCTTGCTTTCCCAATTTTGGCTTCTATATTCCCTTTTCTCATATCCTTTTGTACTTCGCAAAAAAAATTCCATACGCATGCTATTTCCTTTGTTCCTTTCTCTTCCCTTTTGAAAATTCTTTTTTTATTTGGTACGTTAATTTATGTTTTTTGACTAACTTTTACAATTCCCTTTTTTTTGGGCTGGTGGTTTTTAAGGTCCCGTGGTTTTTTTTTCTAGTTCCCTTTTTACAATTCTCTTTATTTGGAACTCTAATTTATGTACATTTGGACCAACTTGTTATAATTCCCTTTTTCGGGCTATTGATTTTTAGTGGGGTAATAACGGGTGGGAAAGTCACTTCCAACTCAAATGAACTACCACTTGATACTCAACTAACATGTTGATAATTTTTTATATTTACCATTGATAAATTATGAGCTAAAAATGTTCCCATAATATTCGAAATTAAAATATTTTTTAGTTTGATAACTTTTCACATATACCGTTGATAAATAACGGGCGGAGAGGTTGATAAGTTGTGAGCTAATTTTTTTTCAAAAGTATTCTAAATAAAATTAGCTTTTTAGGTTGATAACGTTTCACATTTACGGTTGATAAATGATGGGCAGAGCGGTTGATAAATTGCGAGCTAAAAACGTTCTCATAATATTCTAAATTAAATTAGTTTTTCGGGTCGATAAATTCACACATTTACCGTTGATAAATAATGGGCGGAGGTATTGATATATTTGAGATCTAAAAATGTTTCTAAAATATTATAAATCAAAGTAGCTTTTTGGGTCGATAACTTTCTATTTTTATCGTTCATAAATAATGGGTTGAGCGGTTGATAAATTCTGAGCTAAAAATGTTCTCATAATATTCTAAATTAAATTAGTTTTTCGATTCGATAACTTTTCGTATTTACCGTTTATAAATAACCGGTGGAGGGGTTGATAAATGGTGAGCTAAAATGTTTCTAAAATATTCTAAATAAATTTTAATTTTTCGGGTTGATAACTCTTCACATTTTCCATTGCTAAATAACAAGAAGAGGGGTTGATAAATTATAAGGTTAAAATGTTTCCATAAGTATTCTAAATAAAATTAGCTTTTTGTGTCGATAAATTTTCATATTTACCGTTCATAAATAATGGGGAGAGCGGTTGATAAATTGTGAGCGAAAAATGTTCCCATAAAATTCTAAATTAAATTAATTTTGTCGGATCGATAACTTTTCACATATACCATTGATAAACAAGGGGCTGGAGGGTTGATAAATTTGATAGCTAAAAATGTTTTGTAAAATATTTCTAGATGAAATTAGTTTTTTGGGTCGATAAGTTTTTATATTTACCATTGGTAAATAGTAGGCAGAGCGGTTGATAAATTGTGAGCTAAAAATATTTCCATAATATTCTAAATTAATTAATTTTTTGGGTCGATAAATTTTTCGTATTTACCGTTGATAAATAACTGGCAGAGGGTTGATAATTTTTGCGTGCACTAGGTCTATCGCTCGAATATGATAGTCTAAAAACCGAACCTGTGACTTGAATTAACGGTTCACTATTTCATCTGATTTATTTGCTGGTTTTTTCGTGTACAAACAGTTTCACGTTTTACTATTAATAACGGGTAGACTATATATTACTCCCTCCGGTCGGATTTAATCGACGCGGAGGGAGGGTTGTGCACGCATGTGATTAGCGGGTTTGCGCGTCAATTAATTCCGTCCGGAGTTAGTATATGTGAAAGCAGTCCGTCTTGAACTGTTACAAGAAGCAGGCGTAGCTTTTTTTGTCAGCCCAGGAAGAGCGCTTGGCGCAGAAAGAGCCGGGTTCGAATCACCGGTTCGTCGATTAATTTTTGCGAACACGTGGGGAACGACGCGGAAGATTGGAACGGAGACTAAAATGGAATTTTGCCGACTCTACACAAAAGGAAACCGATCGGGTCGGGAATTGACCGCTCGTTGGCCCTCTCGCGGTCGACCGCCATCTAGGGAGTCCCGCGCTAGACTCAGCCCGTTCGTTTTGGATTGTTTGGATGGTCGCACACGCGCTTAAGGCAGCGGCCACCAATTTACCTATTTGACCTATTTCTTTGGAAAATAGATTATTTAGCCACACGTACTTATAAAAAATATCTAAAAAATATATAATAATATCAAATAATATATAATAATATCAAATAAAATGTAGCATGATCAAGAAATGAAAATGAAATGTGCTATAGTTTGAACAAATATAAAAATTACAAATTGAGATTGTCAACTCAAGATATTTGAATTTTAGAGACTCCGTATCTGCTTCCTTGTGAAAGCCTAGCTCCTAGCGTTGCCCCCACGGGCGACCTGGGGGCTCCTTGGCGGCGCCACTACCGAGCCCTCCCCCTCCCTTCCCCCTCCTCCTCGCCGCCGCCAGAAGGCGTCGCCGGGCAAAGCCCGCGTGGCGTCGGCGCGGGTCTTCCCGGCCGGTGAGGGCGTCGTGCTGGTAGGGCGCGTCGGTGACGGGTCTCCGGCGTAGCCTGCTGCGGGCGGCGCGAGCTCGGTGGTGCGGCGGGCCGGTGGAGTTCGTGAGCGTCGCGGATGAAGCCTGGTGCGGCAGGGCACGACCACCGGCGGCGTCCTCCCTCCCCGTCACGGAGGTCCCTGGCGAGGTGCTGGGTAGTGCGGCCAGATCTCTATCTGGTCGCCTCGAGTCGGGCCGAGGCAGGGGCCTACGCCCCATTCGAGCCCACCTACCTCCGCCCCAGATCTGCGGGCTCTCGCAGCCTTGGGGGCTGCTAGTTGCCGATCTGGCTGGTGGTGATCTCCTGGTGCAGCGGCGGTGCGGTGGTGGTTTTGGATGGGCTCTCTGGCCGCCGCGTTTGCGGGCTAGGGCAGGGGCCTGGGCTTTGACCCAATCCATATCCAGTTTCAGCGTGCCCGGCAACCATGGGGGCTGTCGGTTTGCAGTTCCGGTTTCTCGCGCGGCGGCGTTTCCCGTCTCCTCTCTCGTTCGTCGGTGCTCTGAGCTGGGACACCAGGGCGGCGGTCCTGGAAGGTGGGAGTCATGTTGGTTGGCGGGCGAGCCAATGACTCTAGTGCTGGCTGGTGACCACGGCCGTGAGGGCGGGCGTGGTGGTCGGCGAGTTGAGTGTTGTGGGGTAGAGGGCGGTGACCATGCCAAAGGGAAACCTTTGCCCCTTGGGGCACGGTGGTGACGTCCGCGGACGGCGTTCCCTTGCTGAAGGCGCCGTGAGGCAAATCTTTGTCCTTCTACTTCTTTCGGGTGAAAACCCAAGATCCTCGGATCGGGCGGCACTCCGGTGTCGTGCTCTTCTTGAAGACACCATCTTAAGCCCACAGCTCGAGGCTCTCCGATGGTTGTGACGGAGGTGATTCTTCGGCGATCTTCGGCAAGGCTTGCTCCGGGCCCTTCCCTTGTCGAACTTCCTCGGTGCTGCTTTTCGGTCTGTGAGCAACGTGGCTTGGCCCCCGGTGGTGGTCGGCTTCCGGTGGCGTTCCTGCGACGGAGGGGTGCTGTTGACGGCACGCGTGAAAGATGTCTCGCTCTCGAGTGAGCTCCGGCCCGACACTGTAGCTTCCAGCTCTGATCCGAGTCCTCGTAGGCGTTTTGGCTGAACATGTTGGTCGCGCTTCCGGTTGTAGCTTCTTTGGTAGTTCGTGTGGGTGTGTGGTTTCGTTCTGTAAGCTGGATTCAGCACTTTGTATCGTTTTCACCGTTGATGACTTTGTTAATTCAAAGTTGGGCACTTGAATGCCTTTTATCTAAAAATATTGTCAACTCAATTTGTGCGCTCTAGGGTCTCCTTCTACCTCTTCTCGAACCAAGCTCTCTTCACCTCGTTCATGGTGGTCAAGTCGGCGTTCATGATTATGTTGTCCTTGGCTTGTCGTTCCAGCTCAACTTCCTTCTCCTTCAACTTCACCTCTTTGGCCCTTGCCATTGCTATGAGCTCCAATTCTTTCTCTTTGAGCTCAATTTCCCTAGCCTTCGTCTTGGCCTTCACCTCTTCAATCTTAAGCTTCCTCTTTTGGACATCGAAAGTAGTTCTTCCTGTCCTCTTCCTTCTCCCTGCGCATCCTCTCATCCCTCTTGTCCGTGGACACCTCTTTGTTAGCATACATCACCTTCAAGGTGCCGACCAATTGCATGGCAGAAGCATCACGCTTCATGTCGGCATTGGTTGCCTTGTGGCCTCGTGTACGGCTTGCACGAGAAGCGGAGCTACCACAAGGCTGGCCACCATCAAGTTCAATGATCGTGGCATCTTTGACGGTCTTGTTGCCAGTCAAGGTCGCCATGTACCCCTCGTACCCCTCCTGGAACTTGGGGGTGCCCTCAAGTTCCTTCCAACAATGAGGGAAGCCAAAGGTCTTTCCTTCATTCGCATTTTTGAAGAAATCCAAAGCTTGCCACACCTAGAGCAAAGCGAGACAACAATGACAAACATATGTTCAAACAACGAATGAACAAGTTGAGCTTAAGAATCATACCAAGTCCTTCATGCCGAGGCCGCTAACGGGAATCCGCTTCATGTGATCATACACCGTCTGGAACTTGTTGCATTCCGTTTGAATTGTTCCACCTTTTTTGGAGGGAGCACTCATTGCGGTCGCTGTCAAATGACTCCTCTCCGCACCGGCGATTGATACGTCTCAAACGTATCTATAATTTCTTATGTTCCATGCTAGTTATATGACAATACTCACATGTTTTATATACACTTTATATCATTTTTATGCATTTTCCGGCACTAACCTATTAACAAGATGCCGAAGCGCCAGTTCCTGTTTTCTGCTGTTTTTGGTTTCAAAAATCCTACACAGGAAATATTCTCGGAATTGGACGAAACAAAAGCCCACGGTCTTATTTTGCACGGAGCCTTCCAGAAGTCCGAAGAGGAGACAAAGTGGGGCGACGAGGCGGCCACACCCTAGGGGGGAGCGACCCCACCCTTGGGCGTGCCGCCCTATGGGGTGGGCCCCTCGGGCGCCTCCCGACTCTGCCCCTTCGCCTATATATTCTCTCCGTCGCGAAAACCCTATGACCGAGAGCCACGATACGAGAAAAGTTCCAGAGATGCCGCCGCCGCCAATCCCATCTCGGGGGATTCAGGAGATCGCCTCCGGCACCCTGCCGGAGAGGGGAATCATCACCGGAGGGCTCTACATCACCATGCCCGCCTCCGGACTGATGCGTGAGTAGTTCATCCTTGGACTATGGGTCCATAGCAGTAGCTAGATGGTTGTCTTCTCCTCTTGTGCTATCATGTTTAGATCTTGTGAGCTGCCTATCATGATCAAGATTGTCTATTTGTAATGCTACATGTTGCGTTTGTTGGGATCCGATGAATATTGAATACTATGTCAAGTTGATTATCAATCTATCATATATGTGTTGTTTATGTTCTTGCATGCTCTCCATTGCTAGTAGAGACTCTGGCCAAGTTGATATTTGTAACTCCAAGAGGGAGTATTTATGCTCGTTAGTGGGTTCATGCCTCCATTGAATCTGGGACAGTGATAGAAAGTTATAAGGTTGTGGATGTGCTGTTGCCACTAGGGATAAAACATCGATGCTTTGTCTAAGGATATTTGTGTTGATTACATTACGCGCAGTACTTAATGCAATTGTCTGTTGTTTGCAACTTAATACTGGAAGGGGTGCGGATGCTAACCCGAAGGTGGACTTTTTAGGCATAGATGCATGCTGGATAGCGGTCTATGTTATTTGTCGTAATGCCCTAATTAAATCTCATAGTAGTCATCATGATATATGTATGTGCATCTCTATTTGTCAATTGTCCAACTGTAATTTGTTCACCCAACATGCTATTTATCTTATTGGAGAGACACCGCTAGTGAACTGTGGACCCCGGTCCATTCTTTTACATCTGAAATACAATCTACTGCAATCTCTGTTCTCTGTTGTTTTCTACAAGCAAACATCATTCCCCACACCATACGTTTAATCCTTTGTTTTCAGCAAGCCGGTGAGATTGACAACCTCACTGTTAAGTTGGGGCAAAGTATTGTGATTGTGTTGTGCAGGTTCCACATTGGCGCCGGAATCCCTGGTGTTGCGTCGCACTACACTCCTTCACCAACAACGTTCACGTGGCCTTCATCTCCTACTGGTTCGATAACCTTGGTTTCTTAATGAGGGAAACTTGCTGCTGTACGCATCACACCTTCCTCTTGGGGTTCCCAACGGACGTGTGCTTCACGCGCCATCAGCGATGTTCATGGAAGTAGTCATGGATCCGACGCCAGAATGCGGTCCCCTTCTGCTCGGCACCTGTCAGTGGATCTTGCCCGATGTTCAACCATGCGTCGACGAGCATTTTGTCCTCCAGCATCGTGTAGTTGTTGGTTCTTTTGCTAACCTGTCGACCTCGAGCTTGTGCAGCTGCGGCTCGTGTGAGCTCGTCACCGAACGACGGCTCCTAGTCGATGTTCATGGTGCCGGGATGGCTAGTGGTGTCCTCCTCTATGTCAATGGGAGGTGGCGGGGGAGCTGCTCGGTCGACAGATATGGCATGGTGGTCGGCATCGTCAGCGAGTAAGACGGAGGGTCCTACATGGTGGACGCTGCCTGCATACATGGCGGCGCGCGCTTGCCCGACAAATCGTCGAAGAGGTTGGGTGCACCTGTCATCGCTGCTGCTCCCAGTTGCTTGGGGGCCGGCCTTGGAGTGCGCCTGCGCACGGTTGAGGTCAATGGACGGAGGCGATGGCCCCGTCATGGACTCGCCCACCTCCGGTGACCCATCTCGTGAAGGGTACAAGTACCTCCCCAATGGCGCCACCATTTCCTGCGCGCTGGGCGTGTATACAAACGGGGCAGTTGGCGGGGTTGTTGACCTTGGAGGAAGGGGCCGGGTCACGGACGAGGCGGAGCTTCCCGCTGAGGTCGTGCCGGCGCCCAGGACGATCATGTGCTGAGCGAGCGCGGCGTGGCCGTAAAAGAGCATGGCATGCTCTTGCAAGGCCTTCGCCTTCGCCTCCGTTTGGAGTTGGAGGAGTTGCTCGGCTGCCCTCTGCCACTCCTCCGCGGCAGCGGCCTCGTTCTTCCGTTGTTCGAGCGCCCTGCACCGGCCGACCCGCTTCTTGCTCTCGATCGCCCTCTGCTCCACGGTGACCTCGGGCTTCGCCTTCTTCGTCGCCGACGCGGGCTGCGGGACCACCGGAGCATCTAGGACAGGAGCCTCCTCCACGACAGGAGAGACAACGGCCGCGAGCTGGGCCTCGTCTCCAATGGTGGCGGTGGCGGCAGGAGCTTCGTCGGCCATCTCTAGGTTTTGGGAGTGGAGTGGGTGTGTTTTGGTAGGCAGACAGGCGGGCCAGGGGAGGACAAGGGGAGGACGTGAGAGGGTATCCATCCGTGTCCGCGGCTACGCAAACGCGGCCCAGATTTGGACCGGCTATGGGTCATTCCAGACGCCGCGGCCATCCGTTTTAGGAATGCCGCGTCTTGGGTCACGGTTTTTGTTCGAACCGGACACGCGAACGCGGGATGGGTCGCCGCGTTGTTAGAGATACCCTTAGGTAGGTTGCTCGCTGAACCAATGCAGGAGGATTGGTGAGCGACTGGGTGCCACTATGCTAGGCTGTGCGCTGAGACTTGTGGACCGAAATTTGGTAACGTAGGTGTAGGAGGAAACTCATGGTTAATCGATGCCTTCGGTACAGCTTGCTGCAAATGCTCTGGGGAGTTCATTTGGGATTCCTTCTGTCACCAGTATTGATGTGCATTCGTCGGACGCTGAAGTTGTTCTGTCATGACCATAAACTAAAACATTTAGTGTTTATGTACTTTGCTTCGCTTCTATCTAGTCACCCACTCACCCTCATGTTTACCTTTTATGGTGGAGGAAAATCAACATTAATATACATTCTCCATTATCCATGGATGGAGAAGGAGAACTTTTACCTATATTGTGTAAACCTTGTTTTCGCATAGACCATCATGTAAGATGTGTTGATTAAACAAGCATTAACATCACTTAGAATTCGGAGTTTCTTATACACGAGGGCTGCAAAATATTAGGAGTTTCAAACACATATGAACTATATGTAATGTTTCACATCTATTAGTTGGTAGAACTCATTATTGTGAAATCATATTTGCGCACACCTATTGCTTAACACGTCAGTCCTCACATTGACCATTTCCTCACACCTTTACATAACTACGTTTAGGTGTGAGGACAACTATATTTACTTCCATGAGCACGATATATACTTGGATCGGAAGAGAGCACAGTTGAGAGTTGATGTGCTTAGATAGTCACCTCCACACCCAAACAAATAATTCGTTTGTTTGATGATCCTAGAGACAAGAACCTTCTATATAGGTTGGTTTGGACTAGATCTTGAGAATGAGCAACATTAGGAAATGGCTTATTTGGAACATCTAGCCTTTATGCGCCGCCTTTTGATCTCATGTTGTACTTGTTGGATATCTTCAAGGCTGAACTGCAAACGACTGCACTTTACACTATGTAAATTCCTCTGGGCCATCTGGTGCTGCTACGATCGGGCTATGGATCTGCTCGTATAACATTTTGCATTCTGCAAGGCCCACCCACATTTTAAGTTTTGCTTTGATCATCAGCGAGACGAATGTTCTATAAATTATGCGCCCGGAAAATTTATGTCTTGTGAGAACTCGACAAATCATTTTCTAATCGCGTGCGACATAGCATCATGTGACATGCGGATCTGGCACTACATAAGTCCGACAAACTTTGTGAGGATTGGAATTTTATTTTAAAGGGCCTCTTTGATTCAAAGGATTGTCGTAGGAAGTTCTCAGGATCCAAATTCTTAGATTTTTTTCTACAGTGGTTGTTTGATTTGTAGGATTGAATTTCATATAATGTTTTTTTCGAGGAACCATTTGCACTCCATTTTACACGCATCTACTCAACCTTTTGGTAAGCATTCTTGGCGTCTCTTGTGTGTAAATCAAACAAACTTCAAAGTGTGGATTAAACAGGCACCAACATCACTTAGAATCTAGAGTTTCTGACATACGAGCTGCAAATATTAGGAGTTTCAAACACATAGGGACTATTTGTAATGATCCACATCTACTAGTTGGTAGAACTCATTATTGTAATGTTCCACATCTACTGGCACTACATAAGTCCAACAAACTTTGTTAGGATTGAAAAAAAAAGGTTAAGGGCCTCTTTGATTCAAAGGATTGTCGTGGGAAGTTTTGAGGATCCAAATCCTTAATGCTGTGTTTGAATGCATGGAATTGGGTTTGGAATCGCTGAATCTGGAATTTGTGAGCAGTTTCCACCGTTTGGATAGCCTTAGAATCACAGCCTGGAAACCGAGCCCAAATTCCACGGGCCGAATCGGTATGTGTTAACTCGACCCGAAACCGAGGTCAGACCCTCGGAATCGCACGGAAACTGTCTGGCTCTTCCTCGCGAGCGACCAGAAAGGGAGCTGCGACACGCCCGTCGCCGTCGCCGCCCCGTCGACAGCGACCGGAGCCCGATCGCAGCACGCAGGTTCGGCCACCTCCTCTTCTTCCCGCCAGTTGCGCTCGACGGCGAGCACAGGGTGAACGACGGCGGCCCTTTGCCGCGAGCGGAGGCGCTTGGGCGTCGGGTCCTGGCCGCGAGCGGAGGCGCTGGGCCCTAGCAGGCGGAGGCAGCGCGAGCGGCGGCACGGAGGCGCTCGGCCCCTAGCAGGTGGAGGGGGCCGCCTCGCCGGAAAGTGCGGCCGGGGCTGGGAACGATGGGGATGAGGCCCGTTGACGCGAGCGGAGGCGCTCGAAGCAGGTGGAGGCGACGCGAGAGGCGGCGCTGAGGCGCTCGGCCCCTAGCAGGCGGAGGCGGCCGCCTCGCCGGAAAGTGCGGCCGGAGCTGGTAACGATGGGGATGAGGCCCGTCGTTTTATTCTTTATTCGATTTTGTTTTACATGTGCACAAATTTAGGGTGATGGGAACGATGGGGATGAGGTCAATTTCTTTTGTGCTGTGTTTGCTATATGTATATACATTCTAATATATATTTTTTATATGTGCACAAATTTATATTGTTCAAATTTAACAAAACACCAAATTCCAAGGTTTGTACATCCAAACAGGATTTAGAATTGGGTTCACCATTCGATTTCAACATGAAATTCCGAGCGCATCCAAACAGCTGAATTCTATTTCAGAGCCAATTCATTTCCATCTCAGATTTGGAAACTGAAAGTCCAATTCAATTCCATATAGGATTCTATGCATCCAAACACAGCATAAGTTTTTTTTGTACCGTGGTTGTTTGATTTGTAGGATTGAATTCCGTATAATGTTTTCAAGGAATCATTTGCACTCCATTTACAGGAAATTTAACGTCCACTCAACCTTTGGTGTGGTAAGCATTCTTTGCTTCTCCTGTGTGAAAATCAAACAAGCTTTGGTGTATAAGAAACTTCGTGGGATTGGTATGTGTCTACCATTGCAATCATGCGTTGTCCTATTGCTTAAATTTTGAAATCCTGCGAATCAAAGAGACCCTAAATGAGGGAAACACGAGCTTGGGGATAAAAAAGAGTATCTGTTTCCTTGTTACGATTGTACACAAAAAAGTTAAGAGCCTCTTTGATTCAAAAGATTATCGTGGTGCGAGTAGTACATGTGACGTGGGCATTACCCTTCGGGTAACCAATGTTGCTCTACCCTACACGGTCCAATTTGAGGCCCATGAAGGTACTTGATGGCAAGATGGGCCACTAGGGCGGTGCGGCGGAAGATTACTTGGAGTACAAGACACGGAAGAAGCCGAACAAGGAAAGATTGGAGATAGATCTACTGTAAACCTACTCGTACTCGATTAGACCTCTCGGGACCTGGCCACCTATATAAAGGCCAGGAGAGGGGCTATCGAGAGAGACACAATCAACCTTAGCAATATTAGCCAGCAGAAGCTTAGAACTAGGTTACCCTAGCAATTAGCTATCTCGACGAGATCACAGCCGAACTATTCGGCACCCCATTGTAACCTGTTTTCATCATAATCAAGAACAGACATGCAGGACGTAAGGGTTTTACCTCATCGAGGGCCCCGAACCTGGGTAAATCGCTCTTCCCGCTTGTCTGTGAACCGATGTCTCGTGTCAGCTTGCAGGATTCCATCAACCCTAAGCCCCTATCGGAGGGCATTGCCGAGGAGCACCCTCGACAATTGGCGCCATCTGTGGGAACCCTGTCGGCACAAGGCAGGGCATCGGCAGTACCAGTCACATCTGCAGCGTTCGTGCTCGAGTCACCAACGCCTCCAGATCCGAAAGATCCGATTCGCTGCGGATCCTTCGAGTTCGTACCACACCTCAAGCCGTCGCACGCGATTCCTGCAGAATCGTGTGATGACATGACCACCACCTTTGGAGGCGTCCACTTCATCATCGACTCCGGAGGCTTTCTTCGCCTCCCTAGGACAGATACGTCCGGTGTGGGGCCCTCGGTTTCGGCAGAGGATACCCTGGCAGCAACCTTGGGAATTCCACCCAGAAGCACGCATGGAGGCAGCCGAGGAAGTTTCGATCCCACAACAGGGCGAAAGAAAAGGCGAAGGGAATTATACCATGGAGAAGAAGAACGTGCAGCGCCTCACCCTCGTCAGTCCGAACGGGAACAGGAGGGCGTGCAATCGATCCATGGCCGCGCTCGTTCACCGCACTTATCGGCCACGGAGCAACTCGATGCGCCATGCTACCTCCACTCCTATATCGACCCAAAGGACGGTCGGGAGAAATCCAGTCACCTATTGAGGAACTGCCGACACTTCCTGGAGATTCGACAGTTCTGTGATGACCTCAGGAGTGAAGCTATATCAAGAGTTCACATAATGGAGA
Organism: Lolium rigidum; assembly: GCF_022539505.1. Lineage (NCBI taxonomy): Eukaryota > Viridiplantae > Streptophyta > Magnoliopsida > Poales > Poaceae > Lolium > Lolium rigidum. The sequence continues at coordinate 243,075,898 of NC_061513.1, forward strand.
AGAGGGCAAGATCCTACAGCTATCGGGCAGATCCGTACGTGCCGGAGCCGTACGAACCAATGGAAAAGGACGAGTATGTACCAGCCGAGGTATTCCCAGAACTGCGCGGGCAGGTCAGCATGATCCATAAAACCAGATTTTCAAAAAGGGAAATCAAGAAATTCTCGCGAGAAGTGAAGTACGCAGAAGTCGCTATGGTCGACACACCCGAATTCATCGACTGGTCGGAACAAAGTATCTCCTTCGACAGGACAGACCACCCGAAAGCCGTCCCTAGACCAGGCCATGCAGCTCTAGTCCTCGAGGCGCAGATCGGAGGGTACACCATGAGCAAAGTATTCATGGACGGAGGAAGCGGCTTAAACCTACTATTCGCCAACACAATGAGAGCAATGAGTTTAACAGTCGATATGCTGAGGGAATCCGACACAGGATTTGTGGTGACCCTGCATACCACTGCATGTTGTAGTATGCCAGTCGTTGATATAACATTCACGAAGTACCATTCCGCAAATATTACATCCCTCAGAGTAGTACAACAGAACATAGCAGGGTCCATAACTCATTCACTTATTATTACAACTATCATACACATGTCATCTTGGAGCTCCTCTTGGGTCCTAAGAGGAATACTCCTGGGTTCGAGGCGAACCCAACTTAACTTACAATACAAGAGTCTCATTAAACTAAACATTTATTTCATGGAGCAGCTAAATACTAAGAGTTCGGGCTGCTCGGTTACTACTACTATATGATATCTCTAGGCTTGATCTCCTCCGGAAGCCTCCCCGGATCCGTAGACTATGAGATAGTCTACGCCTTCAACACCTCCTGAGAGGTCAGGTTCATCATAGCCGATGATCTCGGCTTCTTCATTGTTGTCGTAGTCCTCCTCCAGACGATTCAGACAATCTAAGCATGGGATTTAAGAGTGGTATGAGTACGAGCGTACTCAACAAGTTCATTATAGATAAGAGGTGTTTAATGCACTAGCTACGGTATTAAACCAGAAAGTCTAATATCAATGCAAGTTTTGATAAACATTTATTCAAGAGATTGCTTTTATTTCAAAGAGCTATGTCCGTCAGCCTTCACCGGTTTACTAGAACTTCATGGAGCTCCTTTCCGGCCGCGTTCGCAGTTCCATATCCCGGAACAGGGAGTGACGAGTCACGCGTTCTTTACACTCTGCAGAGGTGTGTTGCTTTACCCATAAGAGATCTTAACCTTGGTGCCAACCGGGCAGCTTTCCCGTCCACACTTCCTTCGGTGTGAGGCCCGGTATAAGGTCTAGCCAATCATGTTCCTCCGCTACCTCGAACACCCACCCTTTGTTGCATGCGCCGACCCTGGGTCCACGTCGGTCCCATTATTCCTGTAGATTTCAAGGTGGACCCCGACCACGACAACGATGGCTGGGCTCTACCATACACTCCTACGCCGGTGGCTGCAACCCATCATAGACCGCAATACCGTGGGGACTTAGGACTCCCCAGCCTCACCGCTTGCTCCTTCGGGCGACAAGTGTACTACGGACAATGCCGTGGGGACTTAGGACTCCCCGACCCTCACCGCTTGCCCCCTTGGATCACAAGTGTACTACGGTAAAGCGCATCCGTTGATGAACGAGAGGTGGAAACACTTTTGACTACTCCGTCCCACTCCGGATCTTATGGTTAACACGGGTATTACGGCACAAGAATCACTGGCGACATTTGTTGTTTAATCCTAGATGGATATAAACCAGTGCAATGGAACCTCCACCATATCAACACAATCCATGGTTCCATTGCCCACCACATAGTCATATTCATAATTATGAAAGTAGTGGTTTTGATTTTTTATGCAGTAGTGATAACCATAGTACTTTGCAATTAATTTGATAGAAATACTCAAATGACATGAGCAAGTGATGAACTTGCCTGAACACTGCAAAGTTTTGCAGTTGGATGGTGTGGACTGACCCTTGTCCTCTGGTTCTGAAAAATAGCATCATTGTCCGATAAGGGCAATGGTTAAAGAAGCAATTATGCATGATTCCATTTTTAGGGTTTGTTCCCCCCTTCCGATGTCGTTATTATTTTATGTAAGAGGTTAATACTAAGAATAATTTGGGGATACTTGATTTGAAGTAATATACAACCTTGAAATGTTGTCAAGGTGTTTTTAAAGTCCAAATGCATTAATGGACTTATTTTTATTATTGAAAATTATATATGTGATTTAAATGATTATTTAAATCATCAAATGAAGACTTATACCTAATTGTCTTCGAAAATTCCCCTTTGTATTTTATTATGATGGAGAATTTTATGCTGATCTATTTTCATATTTTTAATTATTTTGTTAGAGCTATTAAGTATTTATGGTGCTTTTTCAATGTTTATGTATTTAAATGGAATTGTGAAATGGCAAAAATGCCCCGGGCCCACCTGTCGGTGCAACCCCGTGGGTTAGGTCGAACCGACCGGCCTGGTCCGGCTCGACCAGCCCCACTCCTCTCTCTCCCTCTCACGCGCGACCGAACCCTAACCCTAGCCGCTGCGGCGACCCGTGTCGCCGCCGCCGTCGCCGCTCGATTCCGGCGAGATTCGCCGGACCCGGCCCCCGCCATGGTGCGCAGCCGACGCGCCCCACGACGGCGGTCAATCCTATCCGCGTCGATCTGACGCGGACGACCAGCTGCCCTCGGCCTCGACCCTCTTCGCTCTGGTCGCCTGGCGTGGAGATCCACGGTGATCTCGCCGCCGCCGACGCTCCTAGTACCGCGGCTTGGCCGTAGTCCTCGTCGTGCCTGCGCTGGAGCCTCCGTGCTTCGGCGACCGCCTGGCTTGGCCATGGCTTGGCGCTGCCGTGGCCAGGCTGTGCCGCCGTACCGCCATGGTGGCGCCGTGACACTGCTCCAGGTTAGTACGCCTCCATCTTCTCCCTTTCTTCCTCCTCCTCGATGCCATGCTCTAGTTACTAGCCTGCCTCTCCTCATGGAGATGCGGGCTCTGCCGTGCTGCTGTTGCTTCGGCGCCTCTGTGTGCCTTGCGCCAAGCCAGCTCGGGTGTTGTGCTAGCTGCTGCTATGCGTATGCTGCTGCTGTGCATTTGCCATAGATTCTGGCTGCTGTGCTATGCTATTGTGCTCTATAGCTTGCGGTTGCAACTCATGAGCTCTTGCTCATGAGCATACTGTGATGCTTTGCTTTATTCATTCGTTACTGCTGCTGCTATCTTGCTCCTACCTCTCCTGTGTGTGCAATTACTTCTCCCTGGCTTGATCATAATGCATGATCCTTGCCTTTGGCCAGTGCCAGTGCTCCTGGTGTGCTATCTCTGTGCTATAATTCATGATCATGCTCAATTGAGCATTGTTACTGACTTGGCAGCTCCATCCCTTGATGGAGTGCTTCTGGATCCAATCATAGAAATGGTTTATGGTTTATTCAGTGATTCAATTGTTGCTTGTCTGTGGCTGTTTATTTTATGTAGTTCATGAATTGATGTCTGGTTTGTCTCTGACAAGCACTTGCTTAATTTGACAAGCACTGATGATCAAATGATCATCTATTGCATGTTGTTTTGCTCACTATCTACTGTCAGTGCCTATCTGATGCTCATTTTGGTGTCTGTGTGGCTCACATACCTGTGCTAGTGTGAGCTGTGGTTGGCTCAGGCAATTACTATTGCTTGCAGTGATCAATTGGATCCACTGCAAAGCTCTGGTGTATTGATTACTGGTAAATTCATTTATCTGTGTTGTCTTGCTTGGCTAAGTGGATAAATGATGTGAACCGCTTGCAGTTGTGATCATCTGACAGTTAAATTGATTGAGCTAGAAGGATGCCAACATCTGTTGGGAACCCTGGCTCCATTTTGAACCCATCTGGGTGATGATATTAGTGCATGACTTCTCTGTGGAATTTGGTACAGTGGTTGAGGTGGCCCTGACAGCAATTCCTTGCTGTTAGGGTAGCTCCCACCTGTGTTGGCTTGCTGTGATTTGGGGAATATCTCACTGGAAGAACCCTTGTGGTTTTTCCAGTTTCCTTTGATGTTGATAAACATGAATAGACACTTGATAGTCTATCTGTCTGATGGTGTAGTAGCTATAGGTGTAAAGTGAATCTGACTAGCTAGATAGGATCATCCCTTGTTGGATTTCTTTGATTATGTCACTGGTTTGGCATAGCCAATGTTCCCAGGGTGCTTTCCTATTTGTTTCCCTCTTGTTCACTTGCACCAATTTGGCTAGTAGCCATATGATGACTCACATATAGGGTTTCTACCCTTGTGGTGTGCTTGAGATCATGCCTGTGCAATTTATGAACAAAACCATCTGGTTTGTTCATGATGATGTGTATACCTCACTCCAGCTCCTAGAAATAGTGTGTTGGTGTAGAGGTTTTGCTTCTGGTGGTTTGCTTGACTTGCCCTGCTCCTCCTTGTGGCTTGTGATTCTTGGTTTGGTTCAGTGATGAGTTTGGACAGATTGAACAGCACTGGCTGTTCTTCTTGTTCTAGCTGTTCTTGGTGTTCTTGGTGACTTACCCTGTTGCCTGTCGATGAATGAGCTAGTTCTGGCGGTGGAAAAAGGTTTTATATGAACCTTCTTTTGCTCCCCGGTCGACGACTTGGCCTGGCCTCCCTTGGTGACTCCTCTCTGGCTTGTGTGTTGTACAGCATGCACACATGCAGTGTGAGCTGCCTGTGTGTGTGTGTGCACCTGATACTCTGAACTTGGCTTGGAGATGATCAGCTCGGCAGAGCTGATCCATATCCTCAATTTTTCCTTTCTTTCTAACCTGCCAAGTGGCTATGCCACTTGGCATAACTTCTATTTGTTGTGATTATGTGCAGGGATCAACAATGGATCAAAATGAATATGGAGGTCATTACATCCAAGATCAAGTGAAGATGATCTTGTAGTATTTAGGATATTTAGATGACTTGTAATTTTCCTTTGATTTCTTCTATTTCTTTAATTCTTGTAATGTGTTGTAATTCAACAATTCAATTCTGAATATTGTAAAGACAATGTATTATGAGGCCCAAGTTTTCCTTATTGAGCTTAGTGTAATAGTTGTATTACTTATATTATTGCTTAATGATAATTGTTTGATAAATTATCTCAATTTTTAATTATTAAATAATCATTTGTTGTTTGAATTTGAAATTCAAATTCAAATTTGGTTTGAATTCATTCAAACACTTATCTTATAATTCAATCATGCAACTTAAGATTTTAATGCAATAACACTTCTCTCTTCTCAAAACCCTAATTTAGATAAGTAAGAACAAGTTTATCGCACTCTCGAAACCCTAACCCTGTAAGGTGTCGAGAGAGAAACCTGTCCCCCTTCGATGCAGTTTTGTTTTAAAAGCGCGAAATTTCCCCGTAAATTGCAATGCAATGCACATCCCTTTCTAAAATCTAACCCTCGATCGTCTCTAAACCTGGGACATTACAGCCTTTCCCCCTTAAAGAAAACTTCGTCCCGAAGTTGTGGTTGTAATACCTGAAGAGTTCGGGGTATGTTTTCCTCAGGTCTTCTTCCTTTTCCCAGGTGGCTTCCCTCTCGGGATGATGCTTCCATTGTATCTTGCAGTACTTGATAGCTTTATTTCTGAGTTGTTTCCAGCTCTCCTCGAGAATCTTAGCTGGCTTCTCGATGTAAGTCAAATCTGGTTGTAACTCGAGCTCAGCATGTGATATTGGCTCATCTGGGGTCTTTAAGCATTTCCTGAGTTGCGACACATGGAATACATTGTGAACTTGTGCTAGCCTTCCCGGTAGGTCCAATTCAAAGGCTAAACCTCGGTTCTGACTCAATACCTTGAAAGGTCCGATGTATCTAGGACTGAGTTTTCCTTTTACTCCAAATCTCTGGAGTCCTTTCATCGGGCTCACCTTAAGGTATACCATGTCTCCAACTTGTGGCTCCCATGTTCTTCTCTTCTGATCTGCATAGCTCTTTTGTCGACTTTGGGCTATCTTCAGTCTATCTCTTATAATGTCAATGATGTGCTGCTTTTCCTTGACATAATCAGGATTGAACTCCTTGCTTGCTCCAGCTTCATACCAACATATCGGTGATCTGCACTTTCTTCCATAGAGAGCTTCAAACGGTGCCATCTTAATGCTGCTTTGATAGCTGTTATTGTATGAAAACTCTGCTAGTGGTAAGTGCTCTTCCCATGATCCTCCGAAGTCTAGGGCACAAGCCCTAAGCATATCCTCTAGGATCTGGTTAGTTCTCTCCGTTTGTCCTCCTGTCTGAGGACGATAGGCGGTACTATAATCCAACTTGGATCCTAAAGCTTCGTGTAGTTGCTTCCAAAATGCTGACGTGAATACGGATCCTCGATCCGACACGATCTTCTTAGGCACTCCATGCTTACTCACGATCTCTTTGATGTAAAGATCAATGAGTTTCTCTCCTTTGTCCTGCTGATTTACCGCTAAGAAGTGTGCACTCTTCGTCAACCGATCCACAATTACCCATATCATGTCCTTCTTTTTGTTGGTCATGGGTAGTCCGGTAATGAAATCCATTCCTATCTCCTCCCATTTCCATTCTGGAATAGGTAAAGGTTGTAACTTCCCTGCCGGACTCTGGTGTTCCGCCTTCACTCTTTGGCAAGTATGGCATTCCGCCACATATTGTGCTATTTCTCTCTTCATATTGTTCCACCAGAATAGCTCCTTTAGATCCATGTACATCTTCGTACTCCCCGGATGAATGGAGTATGGTGTTTGATGGGCTTCCCGGAGTATTACTTCCTTGATTTCAGCAATATCCGGAACACAAATTCTCTTCTGGAACCATAATGATCCAGATTCTCCACGGTGAAATTCCGATGGTCTTCCTTCATCTATCCTTCTCATCTCCTCCACGATGAATGGATCATCCAGCTGACCCATCATTATCTCATTCTTCAGGTTAACATTCAACTCATCGGCTATTTGCAAGGCCGATAGTCCCTCATGAGCTTCCTTCTCCCAAAGTTGTATTTGGGCTTGACTTATTTCCTTCCTCAACTCCGGTGATATTTCTTGTTCCACTCCGCTAGTGCTCTTCCTACTCAAGGCATCTGCTACAACATTGGCCTTTCCTGGAGTGTAATTGATGGTCAAATCATAATCCTTGATTAATTCTAGCCATCTTTTCTGTCTCATGTTGAGTTCCTTTTGAGTGAAGAAATATTTGAGGCTTTTATGATCCGTATAGAGCTCACACTTAGCTCCATAGAGAAAATGTCTCCATGTTTTGAGTGCAAATACAACTGCTGCTAGCTCTAAATCATGTGTTGGATAGTTCACTTCATGAGGTCTAAGTTGCCTCGATCCATATGATATTACCTTCCGATCTTGCATGAGTACACAACCCAATCCATGTTTGGATGCGTCGCAGTACACGGTGTAATCCTTGCCAACTTCAGGAACTGCTAACACCGGTGCTGTGGTGAGTTTCTCTTTTAGAGTCTGAAAACTTTTCTCACACTCATCAGACCACACGAATGGTGTATTCTTCCTTAACAGCTTCGTCATTGGTCCTGCTATTTTGGAGAATCCTTCAATGAACCTCCGGTAATATCCTGCCATTCCGAGGAATCCTCGGATCTCTTTGACAGTCTTGGGTGCTTCCCATTCTAGAACTGCTGCTACCTTGCTCGGGTTAACAGCTATTCCATCTTTACTAATGACATGGCCAAGAAATTCCACTTGATCTAGCCAAAATTCACACTTGCTAAACTTGGCATAGAGTTGATGTTCTCTTAGTGTTTGCAACACTATCCTTAGATGTTCAGCATGTTCAGCTTTATCTTTGGAATAGATCAAGATATCATCGATGAATACGATGACGAACTTGTCTAGACATGGCATGAAAATCTTATTCATGAGATTCATGAAAATTGCTGGGGCATTGGTTAATCCAAATGGCACTACAAGATATTCATGATGTCCATATCTTGAAACAAAAGCAGTTTTCGGAACGTCTTCCTTCTTGATCTTTATGTGATGATAACCGGATCTTAGATCAATCTTGGAAAAGACTCCCGCTCCTCTAACTTGATCAAATAAATCTTGTATTCTTGGAAGTGGATACTTGTTCTTGATTGTGACGTTGTTAAGATTCCCGTAGTCTCCGCACATCCTTCTTCCTCCATCCCTTTTATCTACGAAGATCACAGGTGATCCCCATGGTGAAACACTCTCTTGTATGAATCCTTTTTGTTCCAAATCATCCAGTTGCTCCTTAAGTTCTTTCAACTCTTTAGGCCCCATCTTATATGGTGCCTTAGCAATCGGAGTTGTTCCTGGAATTAGGTCGATAGTGAATTCTATCTCCCTATCTGGTGGCATACCAGGTAATTCCGCAGGAAACACATCCTGGAATTCATTCACTACAGGTATATCCTCTAACTTCACCTCCTTCATGTTGTTTAGCTGTAGCTCCACTTCAATCTGTGTATGTTTGTCGCCTTGGTAGATCATTCTACTTCCATCGGGGCTTTTCAAAGACACTGTTTCGCTCACACAGTCGATCAATGCCCCATTAGCTTCTAACCAGTTCATACCAAGAATGACATCAATGTCCTTCATCGGTAAAATGAACAGGTCCGCGTCAAACGCGCACTTATTGATCATGATGACTTGTTTTTGTTTGGTATGGGTTACTACTATCGTTCCCCCCGCAGAAAGTATGGTTATGGGTGTATCTAACTTAGTGCAACTAATCCCATGTTTGATGATGAATTGTTGAGAAATGAATGATGTAGTTGCACCGGTATCAAAAAGTACTTTGCCAGGATGAGTGAGTATCTGGAGCGTACCTATCACCGCCTGATCGGAGTTGACCACCTCCTCCAGACTGGTGCAATTCAGCTTGCCGAAGGGCTTCTTATTCTTCCAGCTCACTGATACGTCTCCAACGTATCGATAATTTCTTGTGTTCCATGCCACATTATTGATGTTATCTACATGTTATATGCACACTTTATGTCATATTCGTGCATTTTCCGGAACTAACCTATTAACAAGATGCCGAAGTGCCGGTTCCTGTTTTCTGCTGTTTTTGGTTTCGGAAATCCTAGTAACGAAATATTCTCGGAATCGGACGAAATCAACGCCCGAGGTTCCTATTTTGCCGGAAGCATCCGGAACACACGAGAACCGCCGGAGAAGGGGCAGGGCCACCACACCACACCCCGGCGCGGCCAAGGGGGGGCGCCGCCCTAGGGTGTGGGCCCCCCAGAAGCCCTCTCGCGCCGCCTCTCCGCCTATATAAGCCCACGACCTAAAAACCTCGGGGCGTTCGACGAAAACCACAAAAACCTTCCGCGAGCCGCCGCCATCGCGAAGCCAAGATCCGGGGGACAGGAGTCTCCGTTCCGGCACCCTGCCGGAGCGGGGAAGTGCCCCGGAAGGCTTCTCCATCGACACCGCTGCCATCTCCACCGCCATCTTCATCACCGCTGCTGCTCCCATGAGGAGGAGTAGTTCTCCATCGAGGCTCGGGGCTGTACCGGTAGCTATGTGGTTCATCTCTCTCCTATGTGTTTCAATACAATAATCTCATGAGCTGCCCTACATGATTGAGATTCATATGATGATGCTTGTAATCTAGATGTCATTATGCTAGTCAAGTGAGTTTTACTTATGTGATCTCAGGAGACTCCTAGTCCCACGTGTGTAAAGGTGACGAGTGTGTGCACCGTGTGGGTCTCTTAGGCCATATTTCACAGAATACTTACTCAATGTTGAATGGCATAGTGAGGTGCTTATTTATATCTCTTTATGATTGCAATGTGTTTGTATCACAATTTATCTATGTGCTACTCTAGTGATGTGTTATTAAAGTAGTTTATTCCTCCTGCATGTGTGCAAAGGTGACAGTGCGTGCACCGTGTTAGTACTTGGTTTATGCTATGATCATGATCTCTTGTAGATTGCGAAGTTAACTATTGCTATGATAATATTGATGTGATCTATTCCTCCTACATATGCATGAAGGTGACGGTGTGCATGCTATGCTAGTACTTGGTTTAGTCACGTTGATCTATCTTACACTTAAGGTTACTAAAACATGAGCATTATTGTGGAGCTTGTTAACTCCGGCATTGAGGGTTCGTGTAATCCTACGCAATGTGTTCATCATCCAACAAAAGTGTAGAGTATGCATTTATACGTTCGTTATGTGATCAATGTTGAGAGTGTCCACTAGTGAAAGTGTAATCCCTAGGCCTTGTTCCTAAATACTTGCTGAGTTCTTGCTGCTTGTTTCTTGTTCTCTTGCGTTACTACTGCTTGTGTTACTACTGCTACATTACTCATTGCTTGTTTCTTGTCCTGGGCAAAGCGCTTTTACGGTGTCATTGTCGTTGCTACTACTTATTCATACCACCTGTATTTCACTATCTCTTCGCCGAACTAGTGCACCTATTAGGTGTGTTGGGGACACAAGAGACTTCTTGCTTTGTGGTTGCGGGGTTGCATGAGAGGGATATCTTTGACCTCTTCCTCCCTGAGTTCGATAAACCTTGGGTATCCACTTAAGGGAAACTTGCTCGCTGTTCTACAAACCTCTGCTCTTGGAGGCCCAACACCGTCTACAAGAATAGAAGCTCCCGTAGACATCAAGCACTTTTCGGCGCCGTTGCCGGGAGGAAAGGTAAAAGGCTCTCATACTACGGTCTCGGGTAAAGTATTTTTACGGCGCCGTTGTGTGTGTGCTCGAAGCTATTTCCTTTAGATCCTGCAATTGCATCTTTTTGTTTCTTGTTTACACTAGTTTGGCATAATGGACAACAATGAGCTTCTTATTCTATTTCCTGATTTAAAACATGGATTGTTTGATGCGAAAATTAAAAAACCTATGAAATCTTATTTGCATGCTTGGTAGTAATATTAGTATGAACGCTTTGAACACCATTGTTGATAATAATATAGAAAGTTCTAAGCTTGGGGAAGCTGGTTTTCATGATCTTTTTAGTCCCCCAAGCATTGAGGAGAAAATTTACTTTGATGATACTTTGCCTCCTATTTATGATGATTATAATGATATTGGTCTTTTAGTACCACTTTGTTATGGAGGATAAATTTGATTATGATTACAATATGCCTCCTACACTTGATGAGAATAATAATGATAGCTACTTTGTTGAATTTGCTCCCACTACAACTAATAAAATTGATTATGCCTATGTGGAGAGTAATAATTTTATGCATGAGACTCATGATAAGAATGCTCTATGTGATAGTTATATTGTTGAGTTTGCTCATGATGCTACTGAAAGTTATTATGAGAGAGGAAAATATGGTTGTAGAAATTTTCATGTTACTAAAACACCTCTCCTTTTGCTGAAAATCTTGAAGCTGCACTTGTTTTAGCTTTCTATGCTTGTTGCATTATGCTTCATGAATTTGTTTATTTACAAGATTCCTATGCATAGGAAGCATGTTAGACTTAAATATGTTTTGGATTTGCCTCTTGATGCTCTCTTTTGCTTCACATACTATCTTTTGCGAGTGCATCATTAAAGCTACTTGAGCCCATCTTAATGGCTAAAAAGAAAGAACTTCTTGGGAGATAACCCATGTGTTATTTTGCTACAGTACTTTGTTTTATATTTGTGTCTTGGAAGTTGTTTACTACTGTAGCAACCTCTCCTTATCTTAGTTTTGTGTTTTGTTGTGCCAAGTAAAGTCTTTGATAGTAAAGTAAGTACTAGATTTGGATTACTGCGCAGAAACAGATTTCTTTGCTGTCACGAATCTGGGTCTAATTCTCTGTAGGTAACTCAGAAAATTATGCCAATTTACGTGAGTGATCCTCAGATATGTACGCAACTTTCATTCAATTTGAGCATTTTCGTTTGAGCAAGTCTGGTGGCCTAATAAAATCCATCTTTACGGACTGTTCTGTTTTGACAGATTCTGCCTTTTATTTCGCATTGCCTCTTTTGCTATGTTGGATGAATTTCTTTGATCCATTGATGTCCAGGTAGCTTTATGCAATGTCCAGAAGTGTTAAGAATGATTGTGTCACCTCTGAACATGTTAATTTTTATTGTCCACTAACCCTGTAATGAGTTGTTTCGAGTTTGGTGTGGAGGAAGTTTTCAAGGGTCAAGAGAGGAGGATGATATACTACGATCAAGAAGAGTGAAAAGTCTAAGCTTGGGGATGCCCCGGTGGTTCGTCCCTGCATATATCAAGAAGACTCAAGCGTCTAAGCTTGGGGATGCCCAAGGCATCCCCTTCTTCATCGATAAAATTATCAGGTTCCTTCTCTTGAAACTATATTTTTATTCGGTCACATCTTATGTACTTTACTTGGAGCGTACTGTGTGCTTTTGTTTTTGTTTTTGTTTGAATAAATTGGATTACATCATGCTTTTGTGGGAGAGAGACACGCTCCGCTGGTTCATATGAACACATGTGTTCTTAGCTCATAATATTCATGGCGAAGTTTCCTCTTCGTTAAATTGTTATATGGTTGGAATTGGAAAATGATACATGTAGTAATTGCTATAATGTCTTGGGTAATGTGATACTTGGCAATTGTTGTGCTCATGTTTAAGCTCTTGCATCATATACTTTGCACCTATTAGTGAAGAATACATAGAGCATGCTAAAATTTGGTTTGCATAATTGGTCTCTCTAAAGTCTAGATAATTTCTAGTATTGAGTTTGAACAACAAGGAAGACGGTGTAGAGTCTTATAATGTTTTCAATATGTCTTTTATGTGAGTTTTGCTGCACCGGTTCATCCTTGTGTTTGTTTCAAATAAGCCTTGCTAGCCTAAACCTTGTATCGAGAGGGAATACTTCTCATGCATCCAAAATACTTGAGCCAACCACTATGCCATTTGTGTCCACCATACCTACCTATACTACATGGTATTTTCCCGCCATTCCAAAGTAAATTGCTTGAGTGCTACCTTTAAAATTCCATCATTCACCTTTGCAATATATAGCTCATGGGACAAATAGCTTAAAAACTATTGTGGTATTGAATATGTAATTATGCACTTTATCTCTTATTAAGTTGCTTGTTGTGCGATAACCATGTTCATCGGGGAACGCCATCAACTCATTGTTGAATTTCATGTGAGTTGCTATGCATGTTCGTCTTGTACGAAGTAAGGGCGATCTACACTGAGTTGAATGGTTTGAGCATGCATATTGTGAGAGAAGAACATTGGGCCGCTAACTAAAGCCATGATTCATGGTGGAAGTTTCAGTTTTGGACAAATATCCTCAAATCTCTAATGAGAAAAGAATTAATTGTTGTCAAATGCTTAAAGCATTAAAAGAGG